>NC_069503.1:1063751675-1064359175 GCF_027579735.1 Bombina bombina | reverse complement strand
GACTTCTTCCTGTACCACTGCTTGAAGAAGGTGTCTTCCAGAAACTGGCAGTAGGACTGGGAGTTGAGCTTGACTCCATCCTCAACCCGAAAAGGCCCCACAAGCTCATCTTTGATGATACCAGCCCAAACCAGTACTCCACCTCCACCTTGCTGGCGTCTGAGTCGGACTGGAGCTCTCTGCCCTTTACCAATCCAGCCACGGGCCCATCCATCTGGCCCATCAAGACTCACTCTCATTTCATCAGTCCATAAAACCTTAGAAAAATCAGTCTTGAGATATTTCTTGGCCCAGTCTTGACGTTTCAGCTTGTGTGTCTTGTTCAGTGCTGGTCGTCTTTCAGCCTTTCTTACCTTGGCCATGTCTCTGAGTATTGCACACCTTGTGCTTTTGGGCACTCCAGTGATGTTGCAGCTCTGAAATATGGCCAAACTGGTGGCAAGTGGCATCTTGGCAGCTGCACGCTTGACTTTTCTCAGTTCATGGGCAGTTATTTTGCGCCTTGGTTTTTCCACACGCTTCTTGCGACCCTGTTGACTATTTTGAATGAAACGCTTGATTGTTCGATGATCACGCTTCAGAAGCTTTGCAATTTTAAGAGTGCTGCATCCCTCTGCAAGATATCTCACTATTTTTGACTTTTCTGAGCCTGTCAAGTCCTTCTTTTGACCCATTTTGCCAAAGGAAAGGAAGTTGCCTAATAATTATGCACACCTGATATAGGGTGTTGATGTCATTAGACCACACCCCTTCTCATTACAGAGATGCACATCACCTAATATGCTTAATTGGTAGTAGGCTTTCGAGCCTATACAGCTTGGAGTAAGACAACATGCATAAAGAGGATGATGTGGTCAAAATACTCATTTGCCTAATAATTCTGCACTCCCTGTATATATATATACATAATTATCTTTATTTTTTTTTTAGTACATCTTTGTAACATTTTGTAAGTAATGGGGGGGGGGGGGGCGCAAAATGTATCCTCGCCTGTGTGGCCAAAAATCCTAGCACCGGCCCTGAATGCCAGATGTTTTAAACATTATAAAATGTTACAATATGTAACTTTTATTGATAAATCCTTTTTTTACTCAACATGGAGATGTTACTATGTTATACAAGAATATTAATTTAAATACTTACTCAAAGGGACATGAAACCCCAAATTTTTCTTTCATGATTCAGACACAGCATACAATTTTAAACGTTTCCAATTTACTTCTATTATTTAAGTTGTTTACTTCTCTTGTTATCCTTTGCTGAAAGATTTATGTAGGAAAGCTCAAGTGGCTGCATATATATACTGCTCATTCAACAAAGCATACCAAGAAAACGAAGAAAAAAAATATTATAGGAGTAAATTAGAAAGTTGCTTAAAAATTCATGAATCATGAAAGAAAAATGTTGTGTTTCATATCCCTTTAAAATATATGTCTTGTGATTTCTGTAATATTAGCCTACTTTATGGAATTAAATTTTATTTGTGTCTATAAAATATTGGCCACTTGTTTGACAGATACAAATGTCCTGCCACATCGACTTTCACATCCATTGTTTTATTTTATGCTGTTCTGCTCAAGCTTCTCCGGTCACTGAGCTAAATAAAATTACAAAAGTTTGTCTAGTACATTACTTTTTTCTTTACTTTTTATGCCTTATATGAAGTATCAAAGGAAAGTTTGTTACATATAAAGCAAATCAGTATTTTATTATTAAATGAGTGACAAAAATATATGAATACTGCATGTTGCTAATGATTTAAACCTTTAGGATAAATTTAATCCTGGCATGCAATATTTGTTTAACGCCTTATTTAGTGAATGTTCCATTAGAAACAACTTAAACAGACAGTTTACTCAAAAATTACCTGCTGGAGTGTATTAAATTGTTTACAAGTATTTCCACTACCCTTATATTGGCATTTAAAATAGTTTATTTAGCCTGTGGTATCCCCACCCATCCTGAAAGTTTTTGGCCTCAAGGCCAAGCTGTGTTAACACAGTCAGTAGAAGAAATTAAACTCCCAGGGCGTGATAAAATATACGGTGCAGGTTTTGGCGCAAGCGTGGGAACCTGTGCCATCTGTAATTTCACCTCGCACATCAGGGTATTACATGAAAATCGCCGGCAGTTCCTAAAGTGCCGTAAGTCTGATAAACTAGCGATCTCCAGAAATGAGCGTAAAGACACATTTCTGGAGTCGCTAGTGACTTACGGCACTTTAGAAACTGCCGGCGCATAAGAAAAGTGTATAAAATAACAAATCTCCCTTAAAAGTCTAACACGCCTCATAGAAAATAAGCCTGACATGTAAAACCCCTATATCCGCAATCTCCCCCTCTCATTACTAATATTAAATGTATTAACCCCTAGACCGACAACCCCCCACAAAGCAATATGCCTATTTAAACTATTAACCCCTATATCTGCCAACCCCAAACTACCTTTTAAAACTATTAACCCTTAATCCGCCATTAACCCACAACGCAATAAACCTATTCAAGCATTAACCCCTAAACCGCCATAGCCCACATAGCCTATTAAACGTATTAACCCCTAATCTGCCGCCGCCAACGTCGCCGTCCCTATAATAAAGTTATTAACCCCTAAACCTAAGTCTAACCCTAACACCCTCCCTAACTTAAATATAATTTAAATAAATCTAAATATAATTACTATTATTAACTAAATTATTCTTATTTAAAACTAAATACTTACCTATAAAATAAACCCTAAGATAGCTACGATATAATTAATAATTACATTGTATCTATTTTAGGATTTATTTTTATTTTACAGGCAACTTTGTAATTATTTTAAGGTAGAATAGTTATTAAATAGTTATTAACTATTTAATAGCTACCTAGTTAAAATAAATACAAATATACCTGTAAAATAAATCCTAACCTAAGTTACAATTACACCTAACACTACACTATCATTAAATAAATTAAATTAATTACCTAAAATGAAATACAATAAAATAAAATAAACTAAAGTACCAAAAAAAACCACCACTAAATTACAGAAAATAAAAAAAATTACAAGAAGTTTAAACTAATTACACCTAATCTAAGCCCCCTAATAAAATAAAAAAAGCCCCCCAAAATAATAAAATTCCCTACCCTATACTAAATTACAAATAGCCCTTAAAAGGGCTTTTTGCAGGGCATTGCCCCAAAGTAATCAGCTCTTTTACCTGTAAAAAAAGAAATGCAACCCCCCAACATTAAAACCCACCACCCACACACCCAACCTTACTCTAAAACCCACCCAATCCCCCCTTAAAAAACTTAACACTAACCCCTTGAAGATCACCCTACCTTGAGCCGTCGTCACCCAGCCAGGCATGTCTTCATCCAGGCGGCATCTTCTATCTTCTTCCATCCAGAGCGGAGCGGGTCCATCTTGAAGACATCCGACGCGGAGCATCCTCTTCCATCCGACGGCGACTGAAGAATGAAGGTTCCTTTAAGTGACGTCATCCAAGATGGTGTCCCTTCAATTCCGATTGACTGATAGAATCCTATCAGCCAATCGGAATTAAGGTAGGAAAAATCCTATTGGCTGATGCAATCAGCCAATAGAATTGAGCTCGCATTCTATTGGCTGATTGGAACAGTATGTGGGTGGTGGGTTTTAATGTTGGGGGGGTTGTATTTCTTTTTTCACTGCTTGTGCAATGATAAATGGCTAATAATTAATTAAATAATTACTCAGTTCTTAATGCAGTAACTTCTACCTGAATTTAAATGGAATATATTCATCAGCAATAATCATTATATCCAGGTCCAAACTTTATATGGAGAGCTGGTCAATAACAGTTGGATTGGATGCTGGTCAAATTATACTATACTTATGCTAAAGATGACACTAGATTATAATCACATTGTAGTTAAAAAAAACACATAAGATATTAGTTACAAGTATTAATTCATTTATTCTAACTGCATATTATTATATAATTCTCAAATGTACAATATATAGTGCAAATACACATTGTTGATTTTAAAAACTAAAAAAAAATAATGTAAAAAAATGTTAGGCCGATATGGCCAGAGGTCTGTAGCTTAGTTGGATTTTTTTTTTATCCATTAATAATAATAGTAACTAATAATCACTTATAGGTACATGTTCTGTCTAAGTGCCCAATGTTAAAAATAATCAACAACAATATATCTACTGTATGTTATAAGGGTATCCACATTGCTACTGAGATTGCAGGTGAAATGTTCTAAATGAATATAATCACTGTTAGAAGGCAATCTTGCCAAGAAGCACTTGACTACACTTCACTGTGGGAGGCAACGGTTCTCTGCACTGGCAGAATGTTTAAAGCAGTATCTTCATGTACAAAGAGTATTCAATGTAAATGATCCCTTTATATTAGGGATCTCAACCTCAAATTACCTGTGGGCCACAGGGCAAGTTTTCTTCTCCCATGGGGGTTGCTTACAAAGTTTCAAACTTTAAAAACAAAATTGAGCTATATACAGTGCTAGTATTGCATGGTAAGCAAGCACTAAGAAACTGTCCAGTAAATGGCTTCCCTGCTTTTGCATCCTGCTCATTCACCACATAGGGGCCAATTTACTAACTGTCGGACGGACATGATCCGCTGTAGCAGATCAAGTCCGCTCGACATCGCTGTCCGCTGTCGACATTTAACATTGCACAAGCAGTTCTTGTGAACTGCTTGTGCAATGCCGCCCCCTGCAGATTTGGGTGTCAATCAACCCGATCGTGTGTGATTGGGCGGATTGAAGTCGCTACCTCAGAGGAGTCGTACGAGTTAAGGAGCAGCGGTCTTAAGCCGTGATAAATCGACCCCATAGCCTCAACTGCTACATCACATTTGTTTCTGAAGTTTGGCAATTTGCCTCATCCTTTTTTCTGCCTCATATTTTGCATACTGATCAGCATGTCTAGTAGAATAATGAAGCTTAAGGTTATAATCTTTAAAAACGGCAACACTGTCATTGCAGATCAGGCAAGTGGCAGTCTTATTAAACTCCACAAAAAAAAATAATCCTTTGTCCACCTCTCTTGAAATTTCCTCTGCTCAGCATCAACTTTTTTTTTTTAGATTTAAAAACTGACATTATGGAGTATTGCAGGGTCAGAGAAGGTTGTCCCCTGACAAATGTAATTTTCTATTTTTCATTTCCTCTCTTGACAGTGCTTTGTAAAATGCAAGATAAAGATATTATTACAATATTACAAAGAAATGTTATATATATATATATATTTATCTATCTATCTATCTATCTATCTATCTATCTATCTATCTATATATATATATATATATACAGTATATATATATATATATATATATATATATATATATATATATATATATCTGTTTATTCATTTTAATTAATTAATTAATTAATTAAAAAAAAAAACAGTTTGCCCCTTTTCCTGCTTACCCTTTTTGGAGGAACGGTGCACCCTAGGGCCTTAAGGTAGCGCTGGCTCTGACCAGGCCCAGGTGCCGTAGCCCACCAGGAAATTTCCCAGTATCCTGCTGGGCCAGTCCTGCGGGCCGCATGTAACTGGTTTGTGGGCCGGGAATGGCCCACAAGCCGGTACTTTCAGACCTCTTCTTTAGGTAGTATTGAATGGTAATACAATTTACATGTGTGAAATACAACTGAAACAATATTCTTATAATACAATAGTGAAACTAGTACATGAATAATAAATTGTGGGTATATAGTGTGTTATATGAATATATCATACAGTAAAAGACTATATTATGGCCTAGATTTAGAGTTCGGCGTTAGCCGTGAAAACCATCGTTAGAGGCTCCTAACGCTGGTTTCTTACGCACTCCGGTATTTAGAGTTTATTTACCGCGACTCAAAATACACCTAACGCTCAACTTTCTACCGCCACCTCAGACCCAGTAGTAAACATATACCGACAAAAAAAACATCCACGAATCACAAAACAAATATTAGACAAAGTACACTTACACTCATACAAACACTACACTATCTTTATTTTTCATATTTATTTTGTTTTCGTTAAAATACAAAGGATTAAAGTTGCGAGATCTCGGGTGTTTGAAATAAATCCACAAAAATCCATTTTCCCATTGACTTACATGGACATACGGGAAAAGACCCTCATATACCTACATCTAACTAATAACATTATCAGAAACATACACTCATCGATGCATACAAACAATATACACCACATGACATACACAAAATTTTTATTTATTACAAAAAGAACACGATTTAGTTACTTTTTCACACAAGCTCATGACGTCACTCACTTTACGAGGAAAACCAGTCTTAGAAAAAAAAATTAGAAATCTTTAGAGCCTCCATTGACTTCTATTGGGAAGACGTGCTCGTGCACGCGAAACCCTCATTTCCCTAACGCACGCAAATAGCGTAGACTGAAAAACTCCAAATACCAGCGCTAGAAAAAACATGATTTTATGCGTTAGACCTAGCGATGATAAATAGATCAAGAAATGACTATTTCCCTATGGTGGACTTATGGTTTTTAATTATTAAATATTCACAACACCATAAATTTGTTTCATACTTTTAGATTACATCAACTACAAATCCACATCACTAGTAACACATTATTATTTAAATAAAATTACATTTAAAATTAAAATAAAATTCAATACACATTTCTGGATTCACAAACACTACACAATGGGAAACACCTCTCATTTACCTTTATTATTGCATTTCAGTTATTCAACTCATATGCTTGCAGCAACTGCATATTTACATAGGCTTAACACATAATCACTCATGGATGCACATACATTACTTTTAACATTCACTCATACATGTGCATTCAAATGATGGGGGAAAAACACATTACATTCTCTCTAGGAATCACAAAACACAACATATGGATTTTACAGTACTTTTAACATCATGATTCCATCACCAGAAACCATTAGGAATTACGTACAACAAGAACATCATTACACCAGATTACAGATGTCACTTTATGGGAAGGAACAACAATGCCAGACCGCTATATAGAAGTCAGCATATGTGGGACACAATCACAATATATACGTATATGTACATAACACGCATCACCCATCACGCAACCACAAAGCACACATTTAGATTTTATTCAGCACACAATAACAATGTAGCACAATACAACAACACAATGAGGATTTCACAACTACATAGGCAGGTTAATAATATCATGACGTCATTAGAAGATTCAACCATACACATTACAGATTCACGACTGTACCGCCCCTTTCTGAACTTTAACACTCAATACTACAATACTACATATACGTAAACAACAGTTTGGAACAGCATTATTATGGAGATTTCAATGGGACAATTAATAAATATTGTCAGATCGCAAATCACTTATATATACAATACTACAGATGACAGCCGGAAGTTCTGAATTATTATTGCGATTTGAATGGGACGCATACAATATTGACAGCTCGGCAATCACTTATATATACAATACTACAGATGACAGCCGGAAGTTATTCAGTATTAGTGCGATTTGAAAGGGACGCATACAATATTGACAGCTCGGCAATCACTTATATATACAATACTACAGATGGCAGACGGGAAGTTATTCAGTATTAGTGCGATTTGAAAGGGACGCATACAATATTGACAGCTCGGCAATCACTTATATATACAATACTACAGATGACAGCCGGAAGTTATTCAGTATTAGTGCGATTTGAATGGGACGCATACAATATTGACAGCTCGGCAATCACTTATATATACAATACTACAGATGGCAGACGGGAAGTTATTCAGTATTAGTGCGATTTGAAAGGGACGCATACAATATTGACAGCTCGGAAATCACTTATATATACAATACTACAGATGACAGCCGGAAGTTCTGATTTTTTATGGCGATTTGAATGGGACGCATACAATATTGACAGCTCGGCAATCACTTATATATACAATACTACAGATGGCAGACGGGAAGTTATTCAGTATTAGTGCGATTTGAAAGGGACGCATACAATATTGACAGCTCGGCAATCACTTATATATACAATACTACAGATGGCAGACGGGAAGTTCGGAATTATTATTGCGATTTGAAAGGGACGCATACAATATTGACAGCTCGGAAATCACTTATATATACAATACTACAGATGGCAGACGGGAAGTTCGGAATTATTATTGCGATTTTAAAGGGACGCATACAATATTGACAGCTCGGCAATCACTTATATATACAATACTACAGATGTTACTTTATCGTTTACAAACAATGTTGCAGCAACATTGATCGATCACATTCGATGCACATTATACACAACTATGCACTTTCATTCATGTTAGCCTGGACGTGTGCTTGTTACTATAAGATCGCGTTTAAGAAATATTGATTACGCATATGAACATGCACTGTATGTGTGATATTTGACACTTTCACATTGAGAATCATTGTTTGAAACTAACATTTCAGCAAACAACAAATAAACGCCCACTGTGAAAGCATTCGCTCCGCTCACATACAAACAGGTGAATACAATCAGCAATCATTACAAACTCACTACCATTGGACTAATTGTACTATAAATCCCCCAAACAACATGGCCAATGCATCACTTGTGATCCACATCAGATCAAGTGCTTACCTTGTTACGCTGTTTTGAAAGATGGATGACGATGACATGGTAGACACTGCTGGTGCTGCTATTGGCGAACTAGCTGTTGGTCGAATCAGGCAGCCTCGGCGGCTCAGACCGAGACGAAGGGGTCGTCTGGTTCGAGGTCCTCGTGTCTACAGGGTGAGACCCACCTTGGAAAACATGAGTGACTTTGAGGTTTTTGATAAGTATCGGCTCGATCGCGAACAGCTCATTGGCCTTTACGAGCTTCTTAAACCTCATTTGGAGCCACGTATACAAATAAGGACTGCTGTTCCCCCCATGAGTAAGATGCTAAGCTGTCTATACGTCCTGGCCTCCGGGAGTTTTCAATCCGGAGAACTGTACATGCATGGCCTGGCTCAAGGTACATTCTCTGTGGTGTTTGATAACTTTCTGGACGCCATGGTACGTATCAGTAAGCAATACATAGGATTCCCACAGAATGATGGTGATTGGAGGCGCCTGAAGCGGGAATTCTTTGATATTGCTCAATTGCCCAATGTCTTGGGAGCCATAGATTGTACCCACATTGCGCTGCGTGCTCCAATTGATGACTTGCCCTTCAGAAATCGCAAACATTTTCATAGCCTCAACGTGCAGTATGTTTGTGACGCACGGATGAGGATTATGCATGTGTATGCGAATTTTGGAGGGGCTTGTCATGATGCCCGCATCCTCTCTCTGTCGTCCCTGTGGAGCCAGTTTGAGGAAAGACAAATGCCCCCTGGTTATCTCGTTGGTGAGTATTTGTGCTCAACATGGTTAATAATGTTGACAATTGGCCCTGTATTTTTTAACTGTTAGCGTCATGTTCAGCTATAGGATTAAATTTAACCATTTGTTATTTACCGACGCTAATGTCTATTTTTATTTAAATGCAGATATGTAGCATGTCTTACCTTAAGTGTTCAGATAGAGAATGCAATGTAACCATGTATTTAGCATTTTACACAAGGTTTGTTTTCAGAACAATACGCATATGGAGCATGTCTTAGCTGAAATGGGAAGCTATTATCTCATGCAATTTAACCCTGTCATTGTCTCTTTCTGCTAATGTCTAGTTTTATTTAAATGCAGATATGTAGCATGTCTTACCTTAAGTGTTCAGATAGAGAATGCAATGTAACCATGTATTTAGCATTTTACACAAGGTTTGTTTTCAGAACAATACGCATATGGAGCATGTCTTAGCTGAAATGGGAAGCTATTATCTCATGCAATTTAACCCTGTCATTGTCTCTTTCTGCTAATGTCTATTTTTATTTAAATGCAGATATGTAGCATGTCTTACCTTAAGTGTTCAGATAGAGAATGCAATGTAACCATGTATTTAGCATTTTACACAAGGTTTGTTTTCAGAACAATACGCATATGGAGCATGTCTTAGCTGAAATGGGAAGCTATTATCTCATGCAATTTAACCCTGTCATTGTCTCTTTCTGCTAATGTCTATTTTTATTTAAATGCAGATATGTAGCATGTCTTACCTTAAGTGTTCAGATAGAGAATGCAATGTAACCATGTATTTAGCATTTTACACAAGGTTTGTTTTCAGAACAATACGCATATGGAGCATGTCTTAGCTGAAATGGGAAGCTATTATCTCATGCAATTTAACCCTGTCATTGTCTCTTTCTGCTAATGTCTATTTTTATTTAAATGCAGATATGTAGCATGTCTTACCTTAAGTGTTCAGATAGAGAATGCAATGTAACCATGTATTTAGCATTTTACACAAGGTTTGTTTTCAGAACAATACGCATATGTAGCATGTCTTAGCTGAAATGGGAAGATACAGAATAATATAGAAATTTTTTTATTGGTATGTTTCTGACAAGTTTTAATATGGATTATGGTTTTTAAATAAAAAAAAATTATACAACAATATACTAGTTTAAGTATTCTGTTTGAATTATGTTCTGTTCAAAATTTATAGGTGATTCTGGGTACATGAGCCGGCCTTGGCTCATTACCCCCTTGCGTAGCCCGACTGATGTGTCTGAGGAGCGCTACAATAGGGCTCATAAGACAACCAGGGCGGTGGTTGAAAGGATGTTCGGGCTCCTGAAGATGAGATTCAGGTGCCTGGACCGTTCTGGAGGAGCACTCCAGTACAACCCAAAGAAGGTGGCGAAGATCGTTGTAGCCTGTAGCGTCCTGCATAATATTGCACAGCGGGCTGGGATGCTGCAGGCCGTCCCGGTGGACAGAGACCTCCTCAGAGATGAGGAGGATGATCCTGTTCTAGAGGGGGAATTCCAGGACGAGGGACTTGATGTCAGAGCAGACGTCATCAACCGCCACTTTAGACGGTAAAGAATAGAAGTTAGACTGTGTAGTATTTTCAATAGATGTGAACTCTAGGGAAATGACAAGTAGAGAATTGTGCAAACATGTTAGTATTGATCAAATGTTAGAATAATTTTTAATTTTCATAATATAGGTGATGCTCTGGGCATTGGGTCCTATAGCGAGTCTTTGCCACCTGGTTTTTAAAGAGGACATCAGATGGTAAGTAGAAATGTATGGACTGTTGCTGGCATGATTTGTACACAAATACATCATATGGCATACATTTTAAGAAATAGATTTTTGTTTACACATTACTTAAAATGTACATAATCAGAAAGGGATACTCTAGAATGACTATGGTTCAATGTCACACAGAGGTTTTTTATGCTCAATATGACTCATCTTCACACTTGCTAGAAAATAACACAGGTTCATACACAGGCTTAGTAAGCTAGTGACAGATATTTATTATGAAATGGGGGGTGGGAGAGGGGTACAGAACTGATTCACACACTTGTATGATTTTTTTTTATTAAATTTATTACATTAGGGAGATGACTTAATCTAAAGACTGAAAGGGAACAATTTGAAGCCTGACAGTCAAGATTGCCCAGACTGACAGTGGGGAAAAAGCCAAGATTGAAATTGAAGTATACCAATGGGATCATGTCTGGCATTATCTTTCAATTCTGCTGACCTTGAAAACCATACAAAGACATGTTCACATGGTAAGTGCAAACTATTTGATAGAATAAGGCTGTGGAGACATCCTATTGGAGACACTTAGATGATTTTCTATTTTGTAAATGGTATTTCCCAGTCCTCTATTTAATGAACTGATGAATAAGACACCTATTGAAGATCAACTGTTTACCCCTGAATTGACTTTCAAAGACCATGCATTATCCAGGTTGGTGCATGCTAGTTAAGAATCACATGAAGAATGTTGATTATTGTTAGCTTACATACATTAGTCATACTTATTTCATCATTAGATATTTAGGGATCACAATCAGAAAAAGGAATACATATTATAGTTGATATAGAGGTATTTGAATGGACATGAAATATTAGATTTATGTTCAGCATACATATATTGTTGAAATGTGATATACATTATTATGTATAATTTGAATTTTCGATATTTAAATAGAATTTTTAATCAACAATATAATGGTGTATGTATTTCATTAATTTTAAATCAATTTAATGATTATCTTTAAAAAATGTTGATCAAAGTTAGAGCATAGACACCATATGATTTTAAATGTATTTTATGAATATTTGACAACGTGTGTATTAACTTTGTTCCATTTTTATTATTTTTCTTTTCAGATTGGCATCTGATGACTTCCAGGAATATTTAATTTTTTTCTATTAATTATATTTTGACATGTTAATGCTAAACATTTTATTATTAAATACATTATTTTGAACAGATTCTACTAAATATCAATATAATCTGTAAATAAATCAAACTTGGACTCCCATGACTGGTAGTTGGCTATTTGACAAGCACATGCATAAGATAAAATAATGCTTTAATATTAGAAAATAAAATGCTTCCGAGAATATAAATATATATTTTATAACATTAATTGGGGAGTCAGATTCTTCAATGCTTTTATATTGAAAATGTATATATTACAATTATTTAGGATATGTAGTAAAATTTTTATTTTTTTAACATATAATAAGGTGAAGTGGTTCAATTACATGAAAGTGACAGTGTTGTTGAATGTAAAAATAATTGTATAAGATCATGTATCTTCCTTAGGTATCTAAAAAAATTAATAGAAATTATTTAAATTATTACATTTATAAATGGTAGGTCATTTAACTTGATAATTTTTCAAAATTAGTTATTGGATGCCAGGTTAATCTATGTAATTTTCTAGTGGAGTCATTTAACTATACTTAGTAATATTATGTATTTATTACAATCTTACCTCTTGGGTTAGACATCAAATATCTATATAGAATGTAAATTCCCCTTTTGTTTATTTTGTCAATGTTAAATAAAAATACCAAATGTTTGGGTCCTTAAAGGGACAATCACAAAGTATATTTTGTATAGATTTTTAAAAATATCATACAAGAATTTAAACATATTTAGAAAGTACTATAGAATTACATTCAGTCTTTAAATATACTTGTTTTAAAAAAAAAATGCACATATCTTAGTCAATGATATAAGGCATCTATATGCAAACAACAATCAGCATCAAAATAGCCTATGTAGAGATGTATTTAATCCAAGAATATATATAATTACAATATAATGATTGAATAACAAAACATATTAAGTTGTTCAAATATAAGAATATTATACAAAATGCATACATAACATATAGCTTAATGTCCCTCTACGCTGAAGGCTAAAAAAGACATCATTTAATAAATATATTTCAGTCAGTGTGTAAAACAATCTAGAATTTAATCTTAATTTGCTTTACTCATATGTTAGACTCATTTAGCAAAAGGAAGGTGCCTAGGTTTATGATATTTTAAGCATTATTGTGAAATGTTTATTTAAAGGGACATGAACTCAAAATATACTTAAAGGTAGACAGTTAAAAAATTAATGATTTATACATTCTGAATGAGTATTCTATTGGAATCAACTTTAAAACTTGTCTCATATTATGAATGCTCATTGTGATGTTGCTATCATTACTTTAAAAATAAGGCAGTAAATAGCTAATTTATTTGCTTCAGTACTCTGGACAGAACTTGATTGTTTGGAATAATTGATGCAACAATCGTCAAGGACAACCCATGTTTTTATAAAACAATTGTCCGTAATATAAAATATCATTATTGATTTGCAAAGAAACATAACAAGATAACTGTTAAAATTTGATAATCTGAATAAAGTTGATTAACATTTCATGCTCAATCACCAATGCTAAATTTGTTTGGACAGTGTCCCTTTAAGAGATTTAAAGAGTGTATTTACTTCTCTTCTTATCTTGACATACTTTGCTTGAAAAGCATATCGAGATCGGCTCAGTAGATGAAGATTGGTGGATGCACAGAGATGCCTTATGTGATTGTCTCAACCATGTGCATTTAAATTTCTTATGTTGAGGATATCTAAATACTAATGGAAAATGATTCACATTTTAAAGTCTAAACAATCTTCTATCTCTACAGATCATTTGATACAATTGTTTGTAATGTCTCTTTAAAACTAAAGACGCCATTGCACAATAACATATATGAGCACTTCAGACAAATACAAGCTCGAGGTTTATTTGCGAATAACAAAGCTGTAGTTTAATATTTATAAACAGATTATCCAAGTTACTGACATTCTAACCTGAATTTTAACATTAATAAATATTGCGTGGGAAACGCATCTTGAAACACCAGATTAGCATCTTTAAACATTAGAGTCTAATGTCACGCAATAGCACACAATCAATGTGCATTATAAAGACATTTAATAGAGCAATGTCAATACTTCACAATAAATGTATTTAAAGAACAATAAAGACATACAATATGAAATGTGTATTTGTATTAAAGAAACAGACCGTTATTAAACCGAGAAATGTCGACAACATTAATAATGTGACAGTATTAGATTTTAAAGAGTATTTAATCATTAATATTTAACGGATCACGGATATTAAATCTGCGTCACACATATCCGCATGACAGGCCCATGAGTTACAAATAAGTATACATGAAAAATTAAGTTACAGCACCACCATGAGGTATGTGTAAGGAAGTTACTAAGATATGAAACATTAAGGAACGGCCAATCAGAGTTCATCACACAAACACAACTTGAGTCAGGATGGTCTCACACACATTCTAACAATATTTCAAACTTTTATCCAATCAGATGTACAGATAAATTGTCCCATGGTGCATCTCATGTTTACTTCACCATATAAAAGTCCATTACACGTTGCCATCTTTGTCAGTTCTCTAATGCCTGCTGGTGTATTTGTTTTTATATATTAAATATATATTATATATACGCAACTCGGCAGGCATGTCAGTTCCCAGGTTCACCAAGGAGGAGAGCGCTGCACTGGTCCACGCCGTCAAGGACTTTTATCCCCAGCTGTTTGGGAACAAGAGGAGGTTGACAGATGCGCACGTTAAGAAGGCCCTCTGGGAGTCTATCACCAATGCGGTTAGATTGGTGTGTGACGTCCAGAGGACCCAGGATCAGATCATGAGGAGATTCGGAGATATGAGGTTGCGTTTATCGAAAAAAGTAAACCTCATAAGGGACTGGGTACAAGCCCGTAAAAGAGGTGGCAAAAGAGAGGCCCCGCGGAAACTGTACCTACTCCCTTATGAGGTGACTTTATGCGAGCTCCTCAATCTCCGGGTCCCCAAAAGATTTAGATCCTCGCCATCCTCGGCCTCCTCTTCTTCCCTCCCAGCTGCGGGATCTGAAAGTCCTGACGCGGGGGACAGGGCAGATGCTTCTCCGTCCGGTGGCCTGGGAGGAGATGATAGAGAATCTGAACCAGGTAATTATCCAACTTCATATAATATATATATTTTTTTATTTTATAATCAAAAAATGTGTATATAGTCAGATACTAAACCTATACAGATCTCACAACATACACTACATATGATGTTTAGATATCTGATTTTAGATTATTGACACATGAAATAGGAATGATGTTTCTTGCGCTCTACAGAATATGCGTCACAGAGCGGAAATGTAATTTCTCATCCACGTTAACATGGGTTTGCGGAAAGTGGCATTGCTTTATACATATTGGTGAAATGACGGATGCGTAATTCCGCTTGGAATCATTGCGCAATGATCGCGAAAATGGCATTTCTCATCCACGTTAACATGGGTTTGCGGAAAGTGGCATTGCTTTATACATATTGGTGAAATGACGGATGCGTAATTCCGCTTGGAATCATTGCGCAATGATCGCGAAAATGGCATTTCTCATCCACGTTAACATGGGTTTGCGGAAAGTGGCATTGCTTTATACATGTTGTTAAAAATTAAATGGGAATTCTTAGATTAGTGAAGAATACAGTATTCTTATTTTCAATATTATAGCTAATAAAAAACCAATAATACAAAACAATTATAACATATGGCCATCAATTGATGATTATGTAATAACAAGCAGATATTCTTAAAGATACAGTAAACAACACAACTGATTGAAAATAAGAGTCCAGGATATATTTTTAATTAATTTAATTGAGGAAACTATTAACTCATGGGACTACCAAAGGATTAATATTTTTCAATTGATTTGTTATTAATGTAAATTTTTTAAACATGGCATGATTAGTATTAATGATATGCAATCCTCATTTAATATATTACAGATATGGATGTGGCTGCTGGATCCTCAAGCCAGGGCTTGTCACAGTATGGTATGTCTCTTTTTAATTGACATTTGTCTTAGAAACATGGACTGAACATTACATAATAAATACACATTGTTCAATATTTAGATGTAATGTCTATTTAATAGATGAAAATTAAATAATTATTCGGATATCCTTAAATAACATATTACATTTTAATTGCATGCTCAATACCATTCATGACATCAACATATGGAGTAGAAAATTCATTAACAACAACATTGTGGAATCAATTTAATTTTACATTAAAGGGATACTGAGCTACAATTATTAATATTGTCATTCAGATACAGTATGCAATATTAATAAACATAAAAATATAATACTATCATCATATGTGACATATTCTATTGCTAAATGTATTGTAAAATAAAGAAAGTACGTTTATGTGCATCTAAATTTTGGTTGACCAACCTGGGTTTTTATTGATGATTGGTGGATACCTTCAACAAACAATATTTAGTGAATCCAATATTCCTTATCTGCCTTTAAGATTAATATCGAGCAACATTCTAATTATAATAGGAGTCAATGTTAAATCATTTTTTACAGTTTGAACATAGAAATCAATTATTTAAATTAATCATGTCAGTGTCCCTTTAAGACAAAATAGATTCATTCATCTTTACATTATTTTTATTAAAAACTATTGATATACAAATCACATTCTCTGTTGGAGTTACTTTATAGATATCTGCATACTCTAACAGCACCATGATTACATATTTGTAATAATCAATTTTGTTTTGTATTGTGATAAATATGTGTTGTGTCCTAAACAAGATTACTGTACATTGCAAAAATGGCTCGATGTGACACATGTGTTTGTTTAGATTTGTCAACAGATGCTACTCAATATGTGGTTTGTGTGTATTCTTGTAACTTCTTAAGGACATATGACGGAATTATTCCGTCATAAAACAATTGAGCAAAGTGAAAGGCGTGTCCTTAAAGGGTTAAGAACATTGATCATTGGGTATATTTAGATATGCAATAGCAGCATCTGAGATGAATTTGATGTCTAATGTAGTCTGACATTAAACATATGTTCAATACAGATATTTTTACAGAATCCCCTTGATTCAATCAAGCATTTTCTGGTGTAATGACTGCTCTATTCTTCACATTTTAAAGTTGATTAATGTTAAAATTCTAGACAGATGTGATTTAGTGATATCCCAAATGTGTTTAATAATATATATCTATATCATTCATAGAGAGAGTTGGTGTGGTGAGCCCACAGGAATCCAGCAGTGACATAGAGACGCCTTTGCGGTCTCCTGGTAAGTCCATTGACTCATTTATATGTAATTGAAGGTGTATTGCTAATCAATATTATGATCATGATTCTGATGAAGCATAACATTATAAAAATTCAAAATATTTATCTTCTGATTATATATTAATTTATTTTTCATATTGAACGATTAATAATTTCTACTTTATTAGTCTACACATTTGTTATTCATAAGATGTATAACATATGTTTGTTTCCATTAGATTTTTTGACAACAGTCATCAAGTGATACACACATGAGAAATCTTAAATGTTCTATGTACTATGCTTTTATGAATTTAACATTAATACAAACAATACATTAAAATTAATATTCATTGACAATAACAAATCTATTGTCATTTGTATGCTCCATCAAAATGATGTAAATCATAACTTTGTGTGTGTATATCTTTAATGCAACATTGATGTGCGTATTTGAGCAACAGTAACATATGTTATAATATCTGATCTTAACGTGTACACAACATGTTATGTTTTACAGAGATTGCTGTCACATGTGGGACGGAGGAGGAAGAGGCTGCCTTGGAGTCTGATGGTATGTGAAATATATCTATCATGTTTCCAACATGTTTTTTTTTTTGGAAATCATTTTATTGAAGACATTAAAAGTCTACAGCTTTTGCCCTTTAAAAAGGAATATTATTTGTCTGTTCAAATACACTACTGCCCCCTTTCTATATCAGGCAGCATGAAATTCTGCTTGTATATTTATTTTGAAAAATTTCTAATTCATGCCATCATTATGTCACATGCATATTCCATGCCAAAAAACAATAATAAGGTTCAAATTGTACAGACAGTCATTGATATTCATCTGAGTGCCTATATACATACCATATCCTCATTTCAGAATTGTTTAAAAATTCAAACACACTTCGAAGTATATTGAAAACATAATCAATTTGAAATGCGTTGATTTGATGTCAGGATGTATGAGATGTTAATATATTTTCTTTACATTTTCAGATGGATCCACCACTTCTGGTCATCTGGTTTCCGCCCCTGCCCAGTCACAGACCCCTCCCCAGGCACACACCCCTGACCATGGCCACACCCCTGCACAGACCCAGAACCCTGCCCATGACCAAACTCATGACCATGCCCAGACCACTGCCAGCCCTTCACATATTTCATATCCTGTCCATCCCAAAAAACGCCCATACACCCCCCTTCACCGCTCTCCCCGTATTCTGGCCCGTACAGCTGCCCAGACCCAAACTCCCCACTCCCCAGCTGTACGGCCTACCCCGGAGCGGCAGCTCAGCCCTCCCCAAGCCATTCACATCCCTCCCCAAGCCAATCCCATCCCTCCCCCCTGTCTCAACCTTCATTGTCCTGGGTGTCAGATTGTCCTTCCCAGGCACAGCTGTAAGTATCATTCTAAATACACTTTATAAGATACTTAAAGGTACAGTGAAGTTAAATTTGTTAAATTGTGATTCAAATCCAGCATGCAATGTTAATCAAATTTATAATTTCATACTCTTATTAATTATTCGTCATTCTCTTGATATATTTTTGTAAAAAAAGTAATTACTATAATTAGTTTAAACAATAAAATAAATCTGGCCATCATTTCTTTATTGTTGGATGAATGTATCCATCAACCAGCATGCACAAACAAAGTTGATAAACAAATATTTGCTTCCATAAAAAGCAACATTCTTGCTTTCAAAATATAGCTTGAGAATTAAAACATATAATGAATATGTGTAATTTATAAAGATTTGTCATGTCATGCTCTATCTGAATGAGTCCATTAAATATTTAGGTTCAGTGTCCCTTTAATTGGATATCACTACATATACCAATCACCACTACTTGGATCCAAAATTTTATGTACAAATGTGGATACATTATCTCTTGTCTAACCCAGTGGGAATGTAATTTCTTCTGGTTGCTATGTTTACACAGCTTGTCCTCAATGCAAAAATGTTTAAGGATAGGTGTGCCTACCACAGTCTAAATTTAATTTTTAAATTTCTGATGTAAGTACAATGTAAATCCTTTAACAAGATTTGATACACTCAAGCTGTATAAGTGGATCATCTAAAACCAATTAAAGGGGACAACATGTTTGAGTAACATGTCCCTTTAATGATTTCTGTCTGTCTGAATAACCTAATTCATGTGTAAAGAATAAATGTAAACTAATTAATGTAAATAATTATTTGTCTTTATGATGACAATGTATGTATTAAAATTTTTAGTCTGTTGTGTAATTATCCTTAATATTTAATTTTATTTTATTTTAGGCTGTGACTCAGCATGGCTCATGCTAGAAGGGATAGCAAGAGTAGAGCAGGCCGTGTTGAGGAACGCAGCTGTCCTGAGAGGGATGAACGACACCATGCAGGCCCAGCTCCGGGTTCAGGACTTGACTCTGCGTGAAATTATGCGATTACGTTCAAGGCCTGAATCTGGAGCTGGACATGCACAGGACAATGAAGAGGATGACCAGTAAGTGGAGGATCTGGATATGCTCCATGGTGGCAGATAAGAATCCTCCGTCCACATGTTGAATTTTTATTGTTAGTGTTGCCATTTGGCCTTTTTTTCTGTTTATTGTTGTGCCTGTTGCACTCTTTTACCTTGTCATATGTCTCCAATGGGGCTATGCTGGCCCTTGGCAACTCTCTTCATGGACTGTGATGCACTGTGTTACCTTGCCATGTGTCTCCAATGGGGCTATGCTGGCTCTTGGCAACTCTCTTCATGGACTGTGATGCACTGTGTTACCTTGTCATATGTCTCCAATGGGGCTATGCTGGCCCTTGGCAACTCTCTTCATGGACTGTGATGCACTGTGTTACCTTGCCATGTGTCTCCAATGGGGCTATGCTGGCTCTTGGCAACTCTCTTCATGGACTGTGATGCACTGTGTTACCTTGTCATATGTCTCCAATGGGGCTATGCTGGCCCTTGGCAACTCTCTTCATGGACTGTGATGCACTGTGTTACCTTGCCATGTGTCTCCAATGGGGCTATGCTGGCTCTTGGCAACTCTCTTCATGGACTGTGATGCACTCTTTTACCTTGTCATATGTCTCCAATGGGGCTATGCTGGCTCTTGGCAACTCTCTTCATGGACTGTGATGCACTCTTTTACCTTGTCATATGTCTCCAATGGGGCTATGCTGGCCCTTGGCAACTCTCTTCATGGACTGTGATGCACTGTGTTACCTTGCCATGTGTCTCCAATGGGGCTATGCTAGCTCTTGGCAACTCTCTTCATGGACTGTGATGCACTGTGTTACCTTGTCATATGTCTCCAATGGGGCTATGCTGGCCCTTGGCAACTCTCTTCATGGACTGTGATGCACTGTGTTACCTTGCCATGTGTCTCCAATGGGGCTATGCTGGCTCTTGCCAACTCTCTTCATGGACTGTGATGCACTCTTTTACCTTGTCATATGTCTCCAATGGGGCTATGCTGGCCCTTGGCAACTCTCTTCATGGACTGTGATGCACTGTTACCTTGTCATATGGCTCATAGATTCCTTATTTTTACAAGATTATTTATAAACGTTGTGTATGTTTTCTTACATACTAATAAAATACATTTTATTTCACAAATAATTGTCCTCATTCTTCCTGTTATTTTTTGAAAGCTCTAGTTTATGTTGTTGATCCTTAAAGGGACCTACCAAATATATTTGTTATACTGAAATCATATATGTAAGACAATAGTAAATGACTTTAAGATTAACATCTCCAATGTAATCTTATTATTTGTCTTTATATTATTTTCTCTTAGCTCTATCATTGCCTGATTATGATTAGCAGAGTAATTTCTTTATATATGTATATATAGATTGGTATTTGTGTATATATGTATATTTAAATGTTCAGATCCATGTGTGTATTTAGAAAGTCTGCATGAATTGATGCACCTTTACCAAATGATCTGAGTATTGATAAAATTATATAATCCCTGTAAAGTCTTCATTTTATTGAAATAGTATTGACTATGTGTATGCTCTTTTTAAAAACAAAATAATGTCCCTTTAAGTGATGTTGATCACAATTGTTAATGAATGTATTTCCATTTGTAAAGCGTTTTTGTCCTTTTTACAAGAACAAAGACATATAATTTTATTAATAAACAATCTTATTGTAATGTTGACAGCACCTGTATTTCATTTTCAAATCTATATTAGTGTAAAGGTGTAACCAAATAAATCTCTGTGTGTAATGCAAATAATTTAGATGATGAATATTAGTTAACTAATATGTTAACAAAATACATCTCCTCCCATATATGGCTATAGGTAGGCTGACAATAATTAAACCTGAATAAATGACACGTTTAATCAATACATGTATAACTATTGTTATTCAACAACAATCCAAACATATCTTAAAACATCAATGGCATATGTATTTCTCATGTGTATCTTTTAAATGTTAAAGATATACACCATAGCTATAGTTCAAGGTACAGTCAAGTCCGAAAAGATGATTCAGGATTTGTTGTCATTCCTAGATAGCAATCTACACACATACTAGTTCCTAAAATATAAATACGTTTCTTAGTGATATGCCAAGCTGTCACTGAGTCCTTGTATTGTCAGCGGTTTTTCAGCGATCTCGGATGCGCCATGTTGCTTAAGACGTCACCTGCCAGGCTGTCCAATGATTCCTTGTATTGACTGACGTTCTTACGTGATCAGGAATATGCCTTTTATTGGATTGCGTTTTGACGCGATCAAGGATGCGCCTTTTTTTTTGGGCGTTCTTACGTGATCAATAATGTGCCTTTCATTGGATGGCGTTCTTACGTGATCAAGGAAGCGCGATGTTAAGACGGCACATGTAAAGGTAAAAAAACGTATGATTGGATTACGTAGTCCCGCAATATTTGTGCACGTTAAAAACGTTTGTGACTGCATCCAATTTTAAAAAGCTTGCGAATATGTATTATTTGCATCATGTTACATTGTTGACCCGTAGCTGATAAAGACCACCACATTCTCTTTTGCTGTATGTCTGGTTGAATCAACGAACTAAAGAAAAATGTTTTCATGCATAGGATATTTCTAGGCAAGTGCAAATCTCTACAGTCCATGTTTAATATGTTTGTCAACAATATGTTCCTTTTTCTGAAAAAATTAATGTTGTGTTTAATGTTGAATATATCTAATTAATAAATAAGCGCTATTGTGTTTGAATAAAGTAATCAATATGCATTTATCTTTATCATATGCTAAATATATGATGCCGACTTCTTCTAAATGTAATTTCGTTGTATATTTTATTAAAGGTTCATTAGACACTCACATTATAAATCAAAAGCTTGGATTTTGTCTCTAGTTAGATAGTCCATTGTTTAACCAATACGTTTATTTTTTCTTCTGTTCTAAGAAAATGTAAGTAATTTTCTTACTCCTCGCAAAGCCTCTGAGTTTCATGTGAGTACGTTCTCCAGCTTTCTCCAGTTTGTGTAAAGGGTCTTTTCATATGTTAATGATGGTGTATTGTGTTGTTTTACGGTTGTAATGGGGGTTTCGTCTATATTTTCAATATAGCTAACCCTATTTTATTTTCAAGTGTTTGAAGCTTTTTAATATTGATATCAGTATATGTTAATCTTGTTGTTTGTAGTAGTGTCTATTACATACAGTTATGTTAAAAATATAGGATACTGTCCCTTGAATGCAAATGTTGTTTTTTGTATCATGTATGAGATCCACATAGTTTAATCTTCAAATATATTATTGTTAGCATATTTTCACCCCCCCCCCCACTCCTAAAAGGACTTTAAACCATATTCATTGTTAAATAAAAATGTCTTTACAATAAAATATTAACACAATAATGTCTCTTAAAGAAAATAGACTTTATTTAACACGTCAATATAAATGTGATTTCAATTTTTTTTTATTTGACAAAGTACATGTAGATATACCAACAAGTTTAAAATATGTGTTAGCATATGTAATGTTGTTAAAGGGACAGTTTAGAAAATATATAATGTTTGTCATTATTCTAAAAGTCAATTCTGTAATATCAAGGATATCAAATGTTTCTCAACAATTGAACATTTGTCTGGGTTTATTTAAATTTGCTATCTAAACTTATGAGGTTGGTGTGCTCATTTCTTCCATCTTGAAGAGTGCTTGTAATCATTATACAATTTGAGCACTAGAGGGCATTTTGATAGCATTTGTATATGTAAAACCTTGGTCTCATACAGCATATTATTGACCATGTATTGATCATTGATATCTAAAATGTTGTTATGTCAGAACAACAAATAAGTGGTCATTTTTCATAGTCATAGATACAAGGGTAAGCACATAAGTCACACATGTATTTCTCCATGTTTTGTTGTTTCAAAATTTATAATGCGTAATACAGTGTTTTCTTTGTAATCAATAATTTTCTGACTGTCCCTTTAAGCTGTGTTATTGGCATTCAAACAGTAATATGCCATCATGGAAAATTGTTATGGTAATTGAGTTAGCGATTGGGGAAACAGTTTGGACATCACATCACAGAAACCAATCAATATCATGAACAAGGATAGGTATGTGATGATGTGGTTTTCACACACTTATAACCCACACTCTGCAAACAATCTGCCTCCATGGACCCGGTCCCATAGAAGTCGATTATATACAGAGTGTGGTCCACAAGTGTATGAAAACCACATCATCACATACCTATCCATTACACATTAAATTAAAAAAAGCAGTGAAGATGAAAAAAATACTTACTTCCTCTTCCTTCCCCTCTTCCCACGGGGCTGAGGCTCTGGGAGAGGCAACTGCCGACTCCGAAGAGTCCTCCTTGGAGCTGTTGTGGGAGGAGTGGAAGGAAGAGTACTGGGACGACCAAGGTGAGGAGTAGATGGCTGGGGAGGAGAAGATGGATGAGGAGGAGAAGATGGCTGAGGAGGATGAGTAGATGGCTGAGGAGGAGGAGGAGTAGATGGCTGAGGAGGAGGAGGAGTAGATGGCTGAGGAGGATGAGATGGGCCGGCAGGAGGAGATGGCCCAGCAGCAAGAGGCCCAGCAACAAGAGGCACAGCAACAGGAGGTAGACCAGCATGCGCCTCCCGGAAAAAAGTGAACATTTGTTGATGAAGATTAAATATTCTTGTTTGGCCTTCTTCTATTCGATTCAGTATGTTGATGATTTCATTTTGTCCTTGAATAATCTGATTTTGGCCATCAAGTATTCTGTGTCGTCCTTCTATATTTTCTATCCGGGAGGTACGCATCTGGTCTATGTACTCCAGTAGAACCCGCACCTCCGCTATTTCCTCTTGTTGTGCATGTTGAACCCGTGCACGGCGGGGTGCCCGTGCACGGCGGAGTGCGGGTCTTTGAGGGACCTCGGGTTCCGCGGGTTCCGCGGGTTCCTCCTGTGCTTCCGGGGCCTCTTGATCATCTCCCGTGCGCTGTTCGTCACGGGGGGCCTCTTCCCTCCGAAGTGGAAATTCCTCACCACCACTCTCATCCCGGGGAGATGCAGGAGGCTGTGCTGCCTCGTCCCCAGACTCTGTATATAAAAAAAAAAAAAAAAATTTTTTTTTTTTATATATTAGCATATTTGCAAATAAAGGTTTAAATGACTTAGCTTACGATACAATTACAAATGCAGAATCATTAATCCACTTTGAAATCTAACAAACAATCAATACTATTTCCGCTTTTTCTAAACCGTGTTTGTGATATCTCTGGTCAATGTGAATGTTTTTGCTTTTTTTTTCAGTCTGTTTAAATGCACACCTAACCTATAGCCTAGATACTGATGTAACCGCAAAGTAATAGAATGCGTGTAAACAACGTTATAGCATTAATCTGATCCTTAACACATGAAACACAATGTTTTATCTTTCATGATTTAGAAGCATACATTTTGTATCAACTTTCGAATGTACTTTTCTTATCTAATTCGCTTAATTCTCTGGATATTCTTTGCTGAAAAGCATATCTAAATATGCTTATAAGATGCTGATTGTTAGCTGAATATAGCTGCCTCCTGTGATTGTTTCACCGTGTGCATGGCTATTTCTTCATTAAAATATATCTCAAGAATGAATCAAATTAGGTAATATAAGTACATTTGAATGTTTTGTCAAATTGTATTCGCTACCTCAATCATGAAAGTAAATGTTTGCGTATAGTGTCCCTTGAAATACATTTGTATGTGAAATTATTGTTCAATAAGCTTACCGTCAGATGAGAGTGGCAGGTTCCCGGTATCGATTCCTCCGATACCGACTACTTCCACCTCGGAGATGCTGGGACGCAACATTTCCTCCCATCGGCAGTAGTCCATTTCAATGGCAGGGCCGCCACCGGTCCCTGCGGCATGTCGGGCCTCCAGGCTTAACTTTTTTTTCAGTTCAAGTTTACAGTCCCGGTACCGATGTTTGATAGAATCCATATCGCGGTTCCGGCCACCCACTGCATTGACTGCATTCCTAATCTCGTTCCAGAGCCTCCTCCTGTCAGTCGGGGTGGTCTTTTGGTGCTGCAGCATCCTATGCCTGGCCATATAGGCCTCTACGAGGGCCTCCTTCTCCTCCATCGAAAACCTCGCCTCCCTAGTCGCCTTGGCCTTCCCCTGTGATGATGCCCTCTGTTTCCCGGACTGTGAAGCCCTACTCTGACCGCCACTGGGCCCAGCCACTTGGTCATCTTGAACCAAGTGGCTGGGTCCACCCACCGCTTCCACCCCCGCTTCCTGCCCCCCTTCCTGCCCTGTTCCTCTCCCCCTCCCTCTACTCCCCCCTCTACCTGTCCCCTGCCTGGCCTCCATCTCTTCCCTAAACTAAACCCCAAATAATCAAAAAAAAAGTGAGTGTGATGAAATTAAAGGGGGTCAAAATAAAGAACTAAAAAGACAAAAAAGGTGCTTAAAGTCTGAGAGGGATGTAAAAAACAAAGAGGGTAAGGAGTCTTTAAATAAACGAAAAGAATAAGACTAAAAGGAGGATATGTAAACTAAATGTAACTAGGGGATGGGTATGGGATGGGTATGGGGTATGGGATAAGAGTAAATGGGATGAAAGGGAATGGGACTACAAGGAATGGGGTATGGAGTGTAGTATGAGGGGGTAGGGGGTATGGAGTGTATGTAGTGTTATTGATAAGTGTATGTATGTATTGAATGTGTTTGCGTGTAAATGTGTTAAGTGTACAGAAAAATCACTCGCTCGCTAACTCACACTACTTCTAATTCTCACTAACAAACACTCCCACTAACGCTCACTAACTACCACTAACTGACGCTCCCACTAACAACTCTCACTAATAACTCCCACTAACTCACTCACGCTCCCACTAACAGACTCTCTCCCACTCCCACTAACTACCACTAACTCACTCACTCTCTCACGCTAACACTACCAACTGACTCTCTCACGCTAACACTAACTCTCAAAAATTCGCAAACTCTCTATTCTTAAACCTCCAATCTCCAAAGACCCAACAGCAACACAGTCAAAGAAGCCATGCTTGTGTGGTGCTTATATACCCTGTGTAAATGTTTAATGATGTACCTATTTGCGTTGTAAATAGTGTTCAGGTGTGCTTTATTAGCAATTAATATTATTGCAATGTGTATTAGGTGTGTGAATTTGCGCATGCTCATTTTGAGTTGGTATTTGTGGAATGTGTAGAATGCGATGATGTCATAGTGGTCGTTTTCTCTAACATTGTCCAATAGTATTCTTTTTAAATGTGATTTTGCGATGGTGTGTTCTTCGTGAAGTGTTGTATATGTATGTTTGTCCTAATATATAGTGATATTGAATACGATCTTTTTTCTAGTGTATGTATATCATTTTTAATCCTTGTTGTTATTTAGCGATTTTCCGCATCTTAAAGTATATGCGTATTCCCCGTATAAAAATTTATTAAAACATCCCCCGCTTGTGAATGTGTAATGCTTGTGTGATTTGTTGATTGATTGTTGTTGTGACATTTGCGGCGTGTTATTGTTGTGCATGATGTGGTATGCGTCATATGACCGAGCTGTAAGTATTCTCGCGAGATCGAGTGTTAGGTGAAAAAAGCAATTTTTTGCCTTTCCCATTGATCTCTATGGGAGACTGTCTTACGCGGGCAGTATTACGCGTGTGACATACACGCGTTAGGAGCATCGTTAGATGGTCTTATTTTAACTCTAAATACCGGAGTCAAACAATGACGTGCGTTAGACATAAACACGCGTGGCGTTAACAGCCCTTTTACCGCCGAACTCCAAATCTAGGCCCATGTGTTTTAAGTCAGTTTGCTATTTAAATAAACATGTTTTTAATTGTTGACATGTCGTTTTCTTTTTAGGAACAAGATTTTGTGTACAGAAAATGAATATCACATTGAAGAAAGTAGCCATTAATGTTTCATTTTACAAAAGTGCACTTTTTAAATATTACACTATGTAAAAAATGTTTTAAAAGAAGAAAGCCTTTTATACATTGTATATTTATAGCCGGATATTTATAGCCGGTACAAGTTCACACTGTACTGAATGTGTTAGGTCTAATATTGCAGTCGCATTGTACTAAACGTGTTATATTTTAATAACACCTTTGAAACAGTGCAATTGCAATATTAGAAATAAACCCTTAACTCATTGTACTGTTTATATGAACCTTTAAACAGTAGCACCTCCAAACAAAACTTCAAAAACTCAAAGGACCCTACAAAACCACCCCCTTATATAAAGTCCCCAAACCCAAGGGTTCCCCCGTATGACTCCAAATGCAAACTTCCCCAAATGCCCAAGGCACCATCCTTACACCATCTTCCTAGCACAAACCATTAACACTCATACGGCTAGATTACGAGTTTTGCGGTAAGAGGGGGGCGTTGCTAACTTGCACTTTATTCTCACTGCTCACTTTCCTACCGTGCTGGTATTACAGGTTTTTATAAACCCAGCGTTAACAGGCAAGATGTGAGCGTAGAGCAAAATTGAGCTCCATACTGCACTCCAATACCAGCGCTGCTTAAGTCAGCGGTGAGCTGGTTGTACGTGCTCGTGCATGATTTCCCCATAGACATCAAAGGGGAGAGCCGGCTGAGAAAAAGTCTAACACCTGCAAAAAAGCAGCGTTTAGCTCAGTAACGCAGCCCCATTGATTCCTATGGGGAAACACATTTTATGTTTACACCTAACACCCTAACATGTCTAAACACCCCTAATCTTACACTTATTAACCACTAATCTGCCACCCCCGACATCGCCGACACCTACATTATACTTATTAACCCCTAATCTGCTGCTCTGGACATCACCGCCACTATAATAAACATATTAACCCCTAAACCGCCACACTCCCGCCTCGCAAACACTAGCTAAATATTATTAACCCCTAATCTGCCGCCCCCAACGTCGCCACCACTATACTAAATTTATTAACCCCTAAATCTAAGTCTAACCCTAACCCCCCCTAACTTTAATATAATTAAAATAAATCTAAATAAAACCTACTATTAATAACTAAATAATTCCTATTTAAAACTAAATACTTACCTGTAAAATAAACCCTTAGGCCTAGATTTGGAGTTTGGCGGTAGCCGTGAAAAGCAGCGTTAGAGGCTCCTAACGCTGGTTTTAGGCTACCGCCGGTATTTGGAGTCATTAAAAAAAGGGTCTAACGCTCACTTTTCAGCCGCGACTTTTCCATACCGCAGATCCCCTTACGTCATTTGCGTATCCTATCTTTTCAATGGGATCTTTCTAACTCCGGTATTTAGAGTCGTGTCTGAAGTGAGCGTTAGAAATCTAACGACAAAACTCCAGCCGCAGAAAAAAGTCAGTAGTTAAGAGCTTTCTGGGCTAACGCCGGTTCATAAAGCTCTTGACTACTGTACTCTAAAGTACACTAACACCCATAAACTACCTATGTACCCCTAAACCGAGGCCTCCCCACATCGCCGCCACTCGATAAAAATTTTTTAACCCCTAATATGCCGACCGCCACCTACGTTATCCTTATGTACCCCTAATCTGCTGCCCCTAACACCGCCGACCCCTATATTATATTTATTAACCCCTAACCTGCCCCCCACAACGTCGCAGCCAGCTACCTACAATAATTAACCCCTAATCTGCCGACCGCAAAGAGCCGCCACCTACATTATAGCTATGTACCCCTAATCTGCTGCCCCTAACACCGCCGACCCCTATATTATATTTATTAACCCCTAATCTGCCCCCCACAACGTCGCCTCCACCTGCCTACACTTATTAACCCCTAATCTGCCGAGCGGACCTGAGCGCTACTATAATAAAGTTATTAACCCCTAATCCGCCTCACTAACCCTATAATAAATAGTATTAACCCCTAATCTGCCCTCCCTAACATCGCCGACACCTAACTTCAATTATTAACCCCTAATCTGCCGACTGGAGCTCACCGCTATTCTAATAAATGTATTAACCCCTAAAGCTAAGTCTAACCCTAACACTAACACCCCCCTAAATTAAATATAATTTTAATCTAACAAAATTAATTAACTCTTATTAAATAAATTATTCCTATTTAAAGCTAAATACTTACCTGTAAAATAAACCCTAATATAGCTACAATATAAATTATAATTATATTATAGCTATTTTAGGATTAATATTTATTTTACAGGTAACTTTGTAATTATTTTAACTAGGTACAATAGCTATTAAATAGTTAAGAACTATTTAATAGCTAAAATAGTTAAAATAATTACAAATTTACCTGTAAAATAAATCCTAACCTAAGTTACAATTAAACCTAACACTACACTATCAATAAATTAATTAAATAAAATACCTATAATTATCTACAATTAAACCTAACACTACACTATCAATAAATAAATTAAATACAATTCCTACAAATAAATACAATGAAATAAACTAACTAAAGTACAAAAAATAAAAAAGAACTAAGTTACAAAAAATAAAAAAATATTTACAAACATTAGAAATATATTACAACAATTTTAAACTAATTACACCTACTCTAAGCCCCCTAATAAAATAACAAAGCCCCCCAAAATAAAAAAATGCCCTACCCTATTCTAAATTACTAAGGTTCAAAGCTCTTTTACCTTACCAGCCCTGAACAGGGCCCTTTGCGGGGCATGCCCCAAGAAGTTCAGCTCTTTTGCCTGTAAAAAAAAACATACAATACCCCCCCCCAACATTACAACCTACCACCCACATACCCCTAATTTAACCCAAACCCCCCTTAAATAAACCTAACACTAAGCCCCTGAAGATCTCCCTACCTTGAGTCGTCTTCACCCAGCCGAGCCAAATTCTTCATCCAAGCGGAGCAAGAAGAGGTCCTCCATCCGGTAGAAGTCTTCATCCAAGTGGGGCAGAAGAGGTCTTCCATCCGATTGAAGTCTTCATCCAAGAGGCATCTTCTATCGTCATCCATCTGGAGTGGAGCGGCAGCATCCTGAAGACCTCCGACGCGGAACATCCATCCTGGCCGACGACTGAACGACGAATGACGGTTCCTTTAAATGACGTCATCCAAGATGGCGTCCCTCGAATTCCGATTGGCTGATAGGATTCTATCAGCCAATCGGAATTAAGGTAGGAATATTCTGATTGGCTGATGGAATCAGCCAATCAGAATCAAGTTCAATCCGATTGGCTGATCCAATCAGCCAATCAGATTGAGCTCGCATTCTATTGGCTGTTCCGATCAGCCAATAGAATGCGAGCTCAATCTGATTGGCTGATTCAATCAGCCAATCAGATTTTTCCTACCTTAATTCCGATTGGCTGATAGAATCCTATCAGCCAATCGGAATTCGAGGGACGCCATCTTGGATGACGTCATTTAAAGGAACCGTCATTCGTCGTTCAGTCGTCGGCCAGGATGGATGTTCCGCGTCGGAGGTCTTCAGGATGCTGCCACTCCGCTCCGGATGGATGACGATAGAAGATGCCTCTTGAATGAAGACTTCAATCGGATGGAAGACCTCTTCTGCCCCGCTTGGATGAAGACTTCTACCGGATGGAGGACCTCTTCTTGCTCCGCTTGGATGAAGAATTTGGCTCGGCTGGGTGAAGACGACTCAAGGTAGGGAGATCTTCAGGGGCTTAGTGTTAGGTTTATTTAAGGGGGGTTTGGGTTAGATTAGGGGTATGTGGGTGGTGGGTTGTAATGTTGGGGGGGGTATTGTATGTTTTTTTTTACAGGCAAAAGAGCTGAACTTCTTGGGGCATGCCCCGCAAAGGGCCCTGTTCAGGGCTGGTAAGGTAAAAGAGCTTTGAACTTTAGTAATTTAGAATAGGGTAGGACATTTTTTTATTTTGGGGGGCTTTGTTATTTTATTAGGGGGCTTAGAGTAGGTGTAATTAGTTTAAAATTGTTGTAATATATTTCTAATGTTTGTAAATATTTTTTTATTTTTTGTAACTTAGTTCTTTTTTATTTTTTGTACTTTAGTTAGTTTATTTCATTGTATTTATTTGTAGGAATTGTATTTAATTTATTTATTGATAGTGTAGTGTTAGGTTTAATTGTAGATAATTATAGGTATTCTATTTAATTAATTTATTGATAGTGTAGTGTTAGGTTTAATTGTAACTTAGGTTAGGATTTATTTTACAGGTAAATTTTTAATTATTTTAACTATTTTAGCTATTATATAGTTCTTAACTATTTAATAGCTATTGTACCTGGTTAAAATAATTACAAAGTTACCTGTAAAATAAATATTAATCCTAAAATAGCCATAATATAATTATAATTTATATTGTAACTATATTAGGATTTATTTTACAGGTAAGTATTTATCTTTAAATAGGAATAATTTATTTAATAAGAGTTAATTAATTTCGTTAGATTAAAATTATATTTAATTTAGGGGGGTGTTAGTGTTAGGGTTAGATTTAGCTTTAGGGGTTAATACATTTATTAGAATAGCGGTGAGCTCCAGTCGGCAGATTAGGGGTTAATAATTGAAGTTAGGTGTCGGCGATGTTAGGGAGGGCAGATTAGGGGTTAATACTATTTATTATAGGGTTAGTGAGGCTGATTAGGGGTTAATAACTTTATTATAGTAGCTCTCAGGTCCGGTCGGCAGATAAGGGGTTAATAAGTGTAGGCAGGTGGAGGCGACGTTGTGGGGGGCAGATTAGGGGTTAATAAATATAATATAGGGGTCGGCGATGTTAGGGGCAGCAGATTAGGGGTACATAGGCATAATGTAAGTAGCGGCGGTTTACGAAGCGGCAGATTAGGGGTTAAAAATAATATACAGGGGTCAGCGATAGCGGGGGCGGCAGAATAGGGGTTAATAAGTGTAAGGTTAGGGGTGTTTAGACTCGGGGTACATGTTAGAGTGTTAGGTGCAGACGTAGGAAGTGTTTCCCCATAGGAAACAATGGGGCTGCGTTAGGAGCTGAACGCGGCTTTTTTGCAGGTGTTAGGTTTTTTTTTCAGCTCAAACGGCCCCATTGTTTTCTATGGGGGAATCGTGCACGAGCACGTTTTTGAGGCTGGCCGCGTCCGTAAGCAACTCTGGTATCGAGAGTTGCAGTTGCGTTAAATATGCTCTACGCTCCTTTTTTGGAGCCTAACGCAGCCATTCTGTGGACTCTCAATACCAGAGTTATTTTAAAGGTGCGGCCAGAAAAAAGCCAGCGTTAGCTACGCGGGTCGTTACCGACAAAACTCTAAATCTAGCCGTAAGATAGCTAACCAATAGTTACATTGTAGCTAGCTTAGGGTTTATTTTTATTTTACAGGCAAGTTTGTATTTATTTTAACTAGGTATAATAGTTACTAAACAGTTATTAACTATTTAATAACTACCTAGCTAAAATAAATACAAATGTACCTGTAAAATAAAACCTAACCTAAGTTACACTAACACCTAACACTACACTACAATTAAATAAATTACCTAAATTAAATAAATTAAATACAATTACCTAAATTACAAACAAAAAGGGTGGTAGAATGTCTGTAAGGGTATCTATGAGAAGCTTGCGAGATATAGAGAGCGTACCTCTAGGTATGATTCCGCTATGACACATCTGTTCAAAAGCAGTGGGCTTTCTCAGCAGGTCCGACTTAAATGGGGATGTATGGATGTAGTGTTGTAGTTGGGCATATTTTAGCCATTTGGTGAATCTGCCACCTGCGAGATCTGCCAATTTATCTCTTTCTAATAGTTTGCCTGCTTCTGTAAATTTGAGTAATGGGATCGTATAGTCCCATTCAGTCAGCCGCTTGAAACCTTTATCTAGGCCTCCTATCATTTCTATATTTAAAGCTATTGGGAAGAGCGGTGATCTGTAAGTGGTAATGTGCGGTTTGGTAGCGATTATGTGATCCCAAATCTTAAAGAGTTGCCTATGGATTTCAAGATGCCGGCACTGGGGGGGGTCTTAGGTCTATAGAAACCCAACATAGGGCGTGCACTAGTGGTGCCTTTAGGATATGTGCATCTAATGTGACCCATGCTTTACGTTCTTGCGCTTTATGCCAATCCAGTATCCTTTGTAGTGTCACTGCCTGGTAGTACTCCTCTATTCTAGGTAGGCCCAAACCACCAGCTTTATTTGGTCTATACATCGTGTTCCTATTGATTCGTGGTCTGCATTTACCCCACACAAACGCATTAAGGCTTCTCTGAATCCTGTTTATGTACCAGCTTGGTAGGTGGAGTGGAAGGGTTTGCAAAATGTAAAGGATTCTAGGTAGTGTGGTCATTTTAATGGCTTGTATCCTGCCCCACCAGGATAGTGGTTTATTTGCCCATGTAATATATTTAATTTTATTTAATTTATGTAATTTATTTAATTGTAGTGTAAGGTTAGGTGTTAGTGTAAGGCAGGTTAGGTTTTATTTTACAGGTACATTTGTATTTATTTTAGCTAGGTAGTTAGTAAATAAAATAGTAAAATAACTATTTGGTAACTAGTCTACCTAGTTAAAATAAATACAAACTTGCCTGTAAAATAAAAATAAACCCTAAGCTAGCTACAATGTAACTATTAGTTATATTGTAGCAAACTTAGGGTTTATTTTACAGGTAAGTATTTAGTTTTAAATAGGAATTATTTAGTTATTAATAGTAGGTTTATTTAGATTTATTTTAATTATATTTAAGTTAGGGGGTGTTAGGGTTAGGGTTAGACTTAGATTTAGGGGTTAATAAATGTAGGTAGGTGGCGGCGATGTTAGGGGCGGCAGATTAATGGGTTAATAATATTTAACTAGTGTTTGCGAGGCAGGAGTGCGACAGTTTAGGGGTTAATATGTTTATTATAGTGGTGGCGATGTCCGGAGCGGCAGATTAGGGGTTAATAATTTAATTTTAGTGTTTGTGATGCGGGAGGGCCTCAGTTTAGGGGTTAATAGGTAGTTTATGGGTGTTAGTGTACATTTTAGCACTTTAGTTATGAGTTTTATGCTACAGCTTTGTAGTGTAAAATGCATAACTACTGACTTTAGAATGCAGTACGAATCTTGACAGGATAGGGTGTACCGCTCAGTTTTTGGCCTCCCAGGACAAGCTTGTAATACCGGCGCTATGGAAGTCCAATTGAAAAAAGACTATACGCAATTTACGTAAGTTGATTTGCGGTAAGGCCAAAAAAGTGTGCGGTGCCCTTAAATCTGCAAGACTCGTAATACCAGCGGTAGTGAAAAAGCAGCGTTATAACCTGATAACGCTGCTTTTTAAGTATAACGCAAAACTCGTAATCTAGCAGTTTGTATTTTTACTGTAGAGAGGTTTGCATTTATATTCTAACACTAAGGGATTTAACCACTTAAAAATATATAAATATGAAGGACCATGAGATCGGGAGCAGACTTACAGTGAGGAGGAGAAAGTGGGGGGCCCTATTGCTGTTGCAAGCAAGGTAATGAAAATGTAATGTGCTGCTATCATTTAGCAAAATACCACTAACCCACCACTCCAAAATGGAGACACTGTTGTAAATGTCCTGTTTTTTTTTTACATTTTTTTTATAGGGGTTCAATTGAGACCAAGGGGTATATTTATTAAGCAGCGAATGTTTCATGTTCCGGTGTATATGCGCTCAGGACACAGACCCTCGGGGCAGTGGTAGGGAATTGGAGACACCGACCCCTGACCCAGGGAAGAGTATCCTGGACGTGGATAGATTATATTCTGTGATTCATAGTTGCAAGAAGTTATTGTAGAATTCATGGAGAGTGCAACATATGTATACAATATATTCTGGCTTCACTGTGACTTATAGTTAGTAGCTGCAGGATTCATGAGAGAAAAATATAGCAATATAGGATGTTGAGGCTTCAGAGTAAACTGGTAGAAGATTGACTCTTAGATGCAAACTAAGGTTTGTTGCAGGTTCACAGTACATAATATATAGAGCTGTATCTCAGTAATAAGCAGAGTAGCACAGGTGATAGACAAGTTGCAAGTTTAAGGCATTAAATACGGTATGTGCATATATTGGAAAATCACAGGAAAGCTTTTTAACTGAACACATAGATGCAGAGTTCTGAATATATTAACATATTTGTAGGAGGATATTTTAGCTATGACAACTTGTAGCAGAGAATAGTTATAAAGTTCTGAGTAAGATGCTGTTGTAGTAATTAGAGAGTGATTATAATTATTACTTGTAATTTAGAATAAAGTTCAGAGTTTGTTAAGTAGCAGTGTTCAGGAAGCAAAATGGATTTATATGGTTACTTGTGATTAGATGATTTTATGCATAGCTAAAAGGAAAGGCTGTAGCTTGAATATGCTGGTAAAATCCATGCTGGAACAGTCACAGAATTCTGTTCTGGAACAAAACTTTAAAGCTAATGCAATGCACATTAGGCCTGAGATGGTTTAAAAAGAGGCTGAGAGAATCAGGTGCATGAATGATTAATTAGGCAGGTAAGTTGAATGCAGATACTGACCAAACAGTATGATTGTCAGTAGCAGGGAAGGCAGTCTTAAAGGGACAGTGATATCAGGCAGGCATATGTTACAGAATGCTGCTTTTTCCGCGCATGCCTTATGGCTCGCCGGAAACAGGATTTAAGAAGCAGCGGTCTCCTTAACTCGTCTGCCACCTTTATAGGATCGGGATGATTGACACTCACTGCTAGCAGCCGATTAGCCACGAATATGCAGGGAGCAGCATTGCACAAGCTTGTGCAATGTTAAATGCCGACAGCGTATGCTGTCGGCATTTAGCGATGCAGGGGGCGGATATGATTCGCTATAGTGAAACATGTCTGTCTGGGGTATGATAAATCTATGCCTTAGCCTCATGTTTGTTAAAGTTTGATGCCTAAGACTAAAAAATTGAGTATAACGTTATTGAAATTCTAATGGTTTTTTTATGTGTTTTTGGTTGTTTATAACATAATCTCTAATCTAGGTAGCATTTAATTAATATATTCATATTGTGAATTAGATAGTGTTTAACAATACTCTTAATTTGCATATTTATATACTGAATGATAATTTTATATGCAGTGTTATTCCCTTTTAGCCTATATGCTAATTGCAAGCAATGCCGATCATTTCCACCTCTTTTGCAGTCTTCATCAAATAGTTCAGATAAATGCACAAAATATCATTTTGCTACTTGTGCGGGTAATTTTTTAAGCACACAAAGGTAAGTAAATAGTTAATCCTCACTTAATTACAAAGCACAGCAGTTGCTGACATCTGTGCTCTTCAAATTCAGTCCTGTTCCTTTCGCAGCTGCCCTTGATTACTTCTTCACTGCTAAACTGTGATTCTTCTCTGTAGGTTTTTTTTTTCTCATCCTCAAATCAATCAGTCCACAGGAGGAAGGAAAAGGCAGAATCTGCCATTTAGTAGTTCATGTTCATGTAATGATTTTTTTCTGTTCATTTATTGCACCTACTAGATTATATTAAATATAGTACAGATTTTTCTTTTTTAAAAATATATTCCGGAGCTTAAAGACAAATATATTTTTATTTTATACATGTAGTGGGATAGGTTTCTTTATCAATAGAACTGGGAGAGTTATCAGCCTGTGAGAAAATATACACATTCTTTTTAAAGGAATAGTTAACTCCTTGTAATTACAACATATCTTGTTGTCTTGCTATGGAATTACATATCAGCCAAATGTAAACATTTTTAACATTTAACATTTAAAATAATAATCTTGCTTGCTGCAATTGCATTTCAATAGTCAAACTCCACCCACCTCTTGTATTATTTAGAGGGACCAATCCTGACTTGAGTCTACAGAAAGCAAGACTAGCTACAGTTACTATGTTAGTATAACATGCCTTGTTTTGCAGTTGTTAGCTAAAGCCAATAAGGGAAAGATATGTTGCAGGGTTAGCCTCCAGAAGTCTGCAATATGCGCTTCCAGTTTGGGAATTAGAAAATCCACAATTTTCAGAGCTAGATTACATGAAAAGAGTCCAAAATAAATAATACAAGTATTCTGAATTTTTTTTACAACACTTCATTTTATATAAACATCTCATGGTGTTTGCTATACCATTCATATCAGTTTAAAAAGCTTTAACTTTTTTCCACTCACAAAATATGTTAAACGTGTTTGAACAGCCCTTCTTCCCACTTTCACTCCTGAGCTAAACTTTGCCAGTGATTGGTGGCTATGCACATATGCTTCTCCTGATTGGCCAGTGGGCCATGTTACACTTAGTATTGTCAATGCATTGCCAGTCTGGAGCTCACTTAGGTGCCTCCTAGTGTAACACTGTGGTGTACCAAACAGATGGATAGAAGGAAATAGCTGTACAATGTGCTGAATGACACAGACTGGGATCTCTCATTGTCCCAGCTCACTGCTCCAATGGTAGTGTGGTCAGGCAGACTCACTCCTCTCAAACAGACTCGTGCTTGTAGTATATAATGGTGCTTTATTAAAACAGAATAAAAACCGCTTTTAAAAGCAGGGGGATACAATTGCCCCTTGAGACACTTGCAACGCGTTTCTCAGCTGCTCGCTGTTTCCTCAGGCATATGTCTCTTACTAGCAAGCACGGTCTATTTAAACTAACTACCTATCAGGATGTGGCATCTGCTCACACCCACTTTACCTCATGTTGACAACATAGAAGTAACTAGTTACAATACAACATATTATCCAAAACATTTACATAGTATTAAAAATCATACCCATGTAATCTATTGATCCTCTCATTTGAAGAAAATCCAAAATCCATAATATGTATGAAGCAAACTTGCTTATATTAATAATATCCCTTGTATATTCATAGTGCTATAACCAATAAACTGTGTATCTAATAATGATTTATGCACTATCCCTATCGAAGGCATTCTACTAACTTCTCATAGTTTGTTTGGGGATATTCATGTAGTGTATGGAATTCTAAAATCTTCCGATTGAGTGTTAAATAAACCTGTTTCCCCCGAGTTTTATTTATTTATTTATAAGAGCATGTCCATCTGAATAACGTGTCGGGGGGCATATATACTAGGAGCGTCATTAATGACGTGTGTGGGGAAGTGTGTATCAATCACGTATTGTGATAGGCTTCAATGGCGAGGGCTCTGATGTGCAAAAAGGGCATAGAGATCGCTTGTAGTGGTGTTTCTGTGTCATGTTGCAGAGTATCTATAATATATAAGCAAAAAAAATAAAATAAACTAGAATGATATTGGTTTCTGGATAACATCATCGATGATGTATGTTGAGGGGCATGGGACCGAGTGTAATAGTGATGTGTCCTGAGTGACTAGTGATTGTTGGATGTGTGTGTGAATCACTTATTGTGATAGGCTTCGATTGAATGACGTATCTAAAAGGTATATATTCTAAACACGTCATTGATGACATATCCAGGGGCCGGTGTGTGAGTCACGTACTGTGATAATCTATAATCAAAAGATATGGCTTGTATCCTGTTGTGAAAAGAAAAGGCTGTGGAAATCACTTCTAATAGTATTCCTATATCATATAACAGGGCATCATATGATGGGCGTGTGTGTGGAAATGAACTAGGGGGGTGTTCAGTGTCTGAAATACGTCATCGATGATGATTACAAAGGAGCGTAAGGCCAAGGGCAACTATTGGCTATGTCGATAATATCACATGATTAGTGGGTGTGTGTCCACTACTAAACATTAGTCAATAAACAAATGTATACGGGGAATTACAAACATCCAATATGATATAATATGATATATATATGTGGGGGTGTGTGTTGTTCATATGAGTCATATGATGTCTCTTATATAATAAGAGTGGAGAATGGATGTGATATGTATTAGTGTGAAATGTACGAGTGAATAACATGAAATAATCTATATAATAGTCGCAGTATAAATACATTTGACTAAGTTGGAATAACCAACTATGTGAATTCTTAGAAAATATCATCTGTGGTGTGAGGGAATACTATTGGATGCTATCATTTCCTATTAATGTTGGGGGGTGGTAGGGTTGTCGATAAACTATGTGAGTGAATGACTAGAACTATGTGATGGTAGTGGAGGTGTCGATAAACTGTGTGAGTGAGTGACTTAATGTGAGTGCGTAATAAACTAGTATGAGGGTATAACATAAGAATGACGTGTAGTGGGGGTTAGTGCCTGATGAATGAAGACATTAACTGTATGAATATAGGCTGATGGAGTGTATATAAAGGTTTTAACCTAAATAGTCTTCACTAGTTAGCTACTAGTGTCCAATTGGACTGTGCTGGGCCATATCAATATGCTGTATGTGCTGAATTGTACTCCAAAACTTGGTGTAATCTGTCAGTGATACTGCATGGTTACATTTAGATGTGGAGTTCCTTCAAAATGATCTCACATTTATGTTTGATTAATTAAAAGCTGCCATGTCCAAATTCTCATTTAGACCCATAGGAGATAATGATTTAAACTTGTAGATCCAATAGGTCTCTCTCTGTCTGAGTTTCACAACTCTATTGGATCCCTGTATAAAAGGTATATGTTTGATAGGAGTGATTTTAAATGAACATTTTGAGTTGGAGTGGTACAAACAGTGATGTCTGGAAACACTCCCTTTAGTGATATTTCTAATATGTTCACCCCATCTTTTCCTAATAGGTTGATTGGTACGACCTAACTACTGAATGCCACAAATACATGTGAGTAGATAAATCACAAAACTCGATCTATATGTGAGTTTATTGTTGATGGTATATAATAAACCTGTTGTAGTTGAAGTCACCTTTTTCTGACCATGTGTGATATACAAACACATATTGCATCTATTTTTGTGGCATTATGTGTGATTATGTAGTTGTTTAACTCATGGAATCGGATTGGGCATTTTTCTCTTAGTTACAAATACTTTGCTTGGTGCCACTTTATGTTTGATAGTGGGTGCCCTTTTAAAAATACATTTAGGTGTTGAACCTACAATCTGTTTCAAAACGGGATCTCTTTGTAGCAGATGCCAATGTTTACTGATCACCATTTTTTATGGCCCTAAAATTTGAATTATAATCAGTAAGAAATGATGCTTTACTAGGATGATTAGTGTTATTAGGCTTTTTGTTGGCCTGATCTAATATTTCATTCCTATTGATTAATTTTGCTTTTAGAAAACCCTCCTCTATGAGGGAAATAGGGTACCCATTTTCTCTAAACCTTTGTATTAAAATCATGGATTGTGCATTATATGACTCCAAAGTACTACAGTTTCTTTTGATGCAGTGAAACTGACTATATGGAATCTTAATTTTCCAACTAGTTAAATGGTTACTACTGTATTCAAGAAAATTGTTGCTGTCAACTGATTTGAAGTGTGTCTGGGATATTATATTACTAAATTCGTCTCAGAATAAAGACACATCTAGGTATTTAATTCTGTTTTTATGAATGTTATGACTAAAAGTAAGACCAAATGAATTATTGTTCAAATGTTGTACAAAGTCATTAGCAGATTCCTCAGTACCTCTCCAAATCATTAAGAGGTCATCAATATAGAAGACCAGGTTCAACTCCCAGCTTCTGTCATAAATGTAGATATCTTCAAATCTACCCATGACCAAATTGGCGAAGCTGGAAGCAAATCTGGCCCCCATGGCCGTCCTTTTTACCTGCAAATAATAGCGATCCAAAAACTTAAAATAGTTGTGTTCCAAGATGAATCTGATTAAATCCAGAATGTATTATATTTGTTCATCAGGCATATAAATATCATCCCTCATATAATTACTGATAGCTTCTAAACCAATATAATGTGCTATATTGGTGTATAGGGCATTGACGTCACATAATAGCCAGCAATAATCATTGGCTTTTTTGATGTGTGATAATTTGTATAGTAAATCGGTTGTATTCTTAATACAGGAAGGCAATAGTCTCACATATTTTTAGAACTGGTCTAGATATGTTGATAGTTTATCAGTAATACTGTTTACCCGCGATGATGGGCCTTCCTCGAGGTTGCTGGGTATTTTTATGTATTTTAGGGAGGTGATAATAGAATGGTATGTTGGGTTGTACAGGTATAATGTAATTCTTCTAATGTAGTGTTAGAATGCCCTCCCTAAATCCATAATTTTTTTAAAAACTTATGTGTGGGATATTTATCTAGAATGTTATAGTAAGCCTTATCACCCAATATTTTGTCTGCTTCTGCTGTGTAGTCTGTGTAATTCTGGACAACTCCTCCTCCCTTGTCCACTTGGCGGATCACTATGGATTGATTTCTTTGTAGTTGATCTAATGCCTTTCTTTAATTAGGCCACAGGTTGGATTTGCCCAATAAATGTTTGGGTATCTGCTCAAGGTCTTCCATGTCTAAATCCTGAAATATACCAATATAGGATCCCTCCTCTCTAGGGGGTGTGAATGTGGATGGAGGTTTAAGGTCAGTATGTATGTATCCCTCATAAAGGTCCCCCAGTAGTGTGTCGATATCCCTATGAGTTATTGTAGTATCCTTAATGTTCATATCATCTGTCAATATAGGCATTCAATCAATTCCCTGATGTTTCCATTTCTTTAAGGCAAAATATCTTTGGAGAGACAGTTTTCTGGTAAATCTATTCAAGTCAACGAATAGATTAAAAATGTTGTGAGTATGAGGGGGCGGAGCCGGCTGCTGACATGAGTGCAGCATAACACCGGAGCTCTGCCCCTAAAGCCCTTTATCCAGCCAATTATCCTGGCCATCCTGCCCTCAATCACCTCCAAACCACCCCAATCCAGCTTCCCTGTTACCCAAAACCATCTCCTGTGAAGATTGGGAGGAAAATCGCTTGCTTTTGAATCCGGCCTATTTAGGCCTACCAGGACCCCCCAGCCTGCAACGGCGACCGCCACGACAAATTAAGGATACCCAAACCGATAGACCTCACTGACAAGAGCCCCATCTGACAATCCTGAGGCTCAGGGACTTCCAAATCGATCCGGCCACGAACCAGAGGTAGCTCACTTCGATCCAGATACTGGCCATAAATTTATTCCCTGGCTTGGGCCTAAAATGGACCGGAGAGGGTAAGCCATCTGCATTTAAAGCTCCACACTCCATACACAGTACTAGAGACAATAGCTTGCCCTACTCCTTACCTAGCTCAGCCTGGTGTGGTTTTTTGCAATGGGAAGATAGAAAAAAAAGGGGACAAAAGAACTAACAAAGAGGCCATAAATCCCACTAGCTACTAGTTCCCAGCTTTTAAGATATTAAAGGCCCATAAAGTAATACATTACATAGTCTAACCATTTCTTGTAAAGAAGAGAAGGATACATCAAATCTTAATTACTGTGACATCTGCTCACTGCTACAGAAACTGTCAGTATATTAAGACCAACAAAAGCTGCTTTTTTCACCTTCCTTGAAATTTTCATCACTATTTTTCTAGGACTAGAGTCCTTAAATATCAGTCACACCTGTTTTGCTATACGCACATGTCATTTAACATGTCAACTAGACGTACCTTAAAACAAGACAAGCTGGTGAAACCTGCGACAGGCAAACTTCTCACAATGTCCTCTTTCTTACAATGTTCAGACACAGCAGATATGTCTCCCACCAATCATAAGCAGAAAGAAAAATCTGTGACAAACGCTGCTCAGGATTTGCAACATTGCAGGCCCCAAGTAACAGACACACAATTGCCGACAACACTCTTGCAAAATCTCCCTACGAAACAAGATATCGCAGACATAGAGTGGTCATGCATCAGAGAAGAATTAGCCGAGATGAAGCAGGATATACATACACTTGGCTTTCAAGTGGAAACCTTGGAAGGCAACCAAGACACCATGAAAGAGGATATTCAGCATATCATGGAACAACTTACTTCACAGCAAGAAACCATAGAGTCACTCCAGGAAAAACTAGATGACTTGGAAAACCACAGCAGGCGCAAAAACATACGCATTAGAGGTGTACCTGAATGTGTATTACCAAGGGACTTTCCGGTCTATCTCCCAGCCTTGTTTCAACATCTAAAGGATCCCTCTTATACCACAGAGATCCTCTGGGTCAGAGCGCATAGAACTCTAAGGCCTAAACCACCAGACTCAGCGCCACCCAGAGATATCGTAATTCGCTTAAAAAATTTCCAAGAAAAAGAGATGCTGTTATCACAATCCAGAAAGAATCAACCCCTGAAATTTAGAGGACATGTTTTGCAATTCTTCTAGGACCTCTCGACATGGACACTACAGCGAAGGAAAGAGTTTGCTCCAATCACCACCTTATTATGGAATAAAAAGATTCCATACCGCTGGGGATTCCCAACGCATATCTGGACCATCAGGAACAATTCCCACCACATATGTAGGACTCCAGAAGATATCACAAATTTTTGTTCCACACTTGACCTAGACCCCTCCTTCTGGGTCCTCCTCACTTACCCACATCACGTCTTCTTCACCCAAGAGACAACACCCACCAGCCGAATCATGGCATACCATCCTACAGAAAAAGAATAAACTAAATGCGGTCTCACCCAGGAGCATAGCCGCCTCCAGTCCTGCTTCTTCTACGCGCTCCACCTAGCAACTCCTTCACCATTAGTTTGTAAAGACTTGGTATATTGTATGGACTCATGATTAAAGCTCCCCACAAGATCGTGCAAGTAAATGTAAATGTACCATGTGTTTGTAACCCTTTTGCATTTTACAGGTCTCTGTATTTATTTATTTATTTATTTATTTACTTGTACTCCCGTACTATAACCGTTCTTCCAACCTCCCTTCTCACCCCTGTTCCAGCCTCCCCACCCTTCCAACTCCTCTATCCCCCTACCCCTCCGGTCCTAAACTCCCCTTGGCCAGGATGTTCTGCTCTACTAATATAACTAGATCTATACACTATAGGGCTAGTAGTGGTTATACCCCTTACCTACTCTCATTTATGCCCTATAATAGGAAGATAGTTTTTTTTTCCTTTGTTTCTTTCTTTTCCCTTTGTTTACCTTGTTGGTAACTTCATGTTCTGTATTGTCGTTAATATTTCGTTGTTTATCATGATGTTTTCCTTACTGAAATGTACGTTAAAAATATTGTTCCTATTTGCAGGAAACCATTCACTCTTACACATACTCTGCATCACAGTGAGGCCCCCCTTCCTTAATTGCCAGAAATCTCTTTACCTCCCCCGCTACATTAATGGCTAACAATACCAAACAAGCAGTGCAGAAGTTAACCCTTCTTTCCCAAAATGCAAAAGGTCTAAATTCACCCCAGAAACGATTGAAAGCCCTGCTAGATCTATCCAGAAGACAGGGGGATATCCTGTTTCTTCAGGAGACACACTTTAAACGCAATAAAGTGCCTAAATATTTTGGCAAGATTTTTACCACCCACTACCATAGTTCAAACCATAGTTCAAACAGTTCTAAAAGAGGTGGAGTTAGCATCCTTATCAATAAATCAATCCCTTTCACGCTTATACAATCTGCTAAAGACTCAGAAGGCAGATATTTGGCCCTGGTAGGCTTACTTTACGGCAGACCCATCACACTTATAAATATATATGCCCCAAACACCAATCAAACCGCATTCTTTAAAAACATCCTTAACAAAATTACAGATATCACTAAAGGACCTACCTTTATAGCAGGAGATTTCAATATCCCCCTACACCCTTCTAAGGATAGCTCAAATCCCAACATCAAAATAGCAAAAAAAATTACACGTATGAGAGACCTTAACCTTTATAAAACAGTACAAGTTCTCCAGTAAACGAGTGTAGGTGCCGGGTATATATGAAAAGTTGTATACATAAATAGGCAAGCCCTGGGGGGGTAAATAACAGATTGTGGAGGGTATCGCAGTAACAATGGTGCTGTGTCTGCAGCTGACAGGGAGGAACTCACTAATTATACTTACAGGAGTATAGGCACACCCGATCGATGGGGAAACTGCAGCATCCAGCCGGTCCTGCTCCAAACAATCAAGGGACTGCTGCAGTACAACCAGTAAGCGACCTTGGCGTTCTGTGCTTCCTACCTCCTCGAGGCTGCACAACTCAACACACCGGCACTTCCTGATGACGTGATCCTCGGTCAGCTGTGAATAGCGCTCCTTTCTGCATTACCATCCTCCATACCGATGCTTCCCCCAGGGCTGATACAACAACCCACGGCTGTATGGCAATGTAAGACAGAAGGGCTCCTTACCCTTCTCGATAAATAGAAAAAAAGGTCCAAAATACTGCCACTTGGTATGAATAAAATGTCCAAACTTTATTAGAAATCCAAATCTTTAAAAACGCATGGAGATAACATCAAAGGCAGGGGGAGAGACAAAAAATTCCTTAACCTCTACGACACTTGGCGTTTCATTCACACGCGATTACACCTTTTTTTCACATCCCAACAAATCCTACAGTCATCTTGATTATATACTTTCAAGCAGCACTAGCCCTAGTTAATAGGTGTGATATTTCCCCCACATTTTGGTTGGACCACTCCGCTGTAAAACTTCAACTATCCTGGCATAACACACCCCTAACACAGTACCAATGGAGACTTGATGAAACTCTTCTCAACAACTCTGACCCAGTTACACAACTTAGCAAAACCATTGCCGAATACTTCACTCCTAACCAGCATTCTGTCAACAGCAAATACACCTTATGGGAGGCACACAAATGTGTGCTTCGCGGGGAACTGATAAAGCTTAAAGCCCAACATTTAAAAGCACAAAGACAATCCTACAAGAACTTGACAGACTCATTTGCTAGACTAGACCATGCCCATAAATTATCCCCAACTGACCCCCTTATAAAAAATTACCTGCATAAGGCTAGACTCGCACTAGATAGTTTTTTACAAATTGAATATCAAGCACTACGCATCAAAACAAAGAGTATGTTCTATTATAACAGATCAAATTACTGGCCAGGGCACTGAAAAAGAAGAGATTAAAGTCACACATATACAAAATCCATCAACCTAACTCCTCAATCACCTTTGAAACTACTAAGCATAGCCTTCAATCTTTTCATGACTAATACTCCGCCCTCTATAACCTCCACATGGACACGCCAACACAATCGATGCCCTTGTCCATCCTTCCAGCACACAATTACCCACACTATCATCTGACCAGCTTAAAGACCTTAACAAACCTATTTCAAATAACAAAATGCTTGCAGCCATTAAATCTTTAAATAATGGGAAAAGTCCAGGTCCTGATGGACTGTCAGGCAAGTACTACTACACATTCTCATCAGCACTTACACCTTACCTCACACACCTATTTAATGAAATGTCTCATAACAATCCCTTCCCCCAATCCATGCTAGAAGCACATGTAGTAGTTATCCCCAAGCCAGGGAAACCACCTACCATACCGGTGAATTTTCGCCCAATATCTCTTCTCAACACAGATATTAAACTGTATGCAAAATTACTTGTCACCTACATTAACACTATACTATCATCTTTAATTCATTTAAATCAAGCAGGCTTTACTACCCATAGGGAAACAAAGGATAACACTGCCAAAATTTTGCACCTTATGGAATTCACCCACAACCACAAAATCCCCTCTGCATTCATTTCTATGGATGCAGAGAAAGCCTTTGATAGGCTAAATTGGCAATTTTTACGGACGTCACTTACTAAATTTGGTTTTGACCAAACCTTCATAGGGAAAAAATTTTCACTATACAATCAACCAATAGCCAAAGTAAAACTAAACAATACACTATCTTCCCCATTTCGTATATCTAATGGTACAAGGCAGGTGTGCCCCCTCTCTCCAATACTATTTATCCTCGCCATGGAGGTCTTGGCCTCCCATATCCAGAATAATTCTACTATCCAAGGATTCAAATTCGACCACTATGAATATAAAACTTCTCTGTACACGGATGACATTTTCTTAACACTTACACAACCAATCTCCTCGATTCCCCCCCTCCTCCACACCCTCCATACCTATGGTTCCTTCTCTGATTTCAAAATAAATATTTCCAAATCAGAACTTGTTCCTATCAGACTTCTGACGGACGAACTGAAAATAATACAAACACTAGTTCCTTTTTGCACGCAGCAACTATCTATCAAATATTTAGGAATAAATATATCTCCCTGCAAGACCACATTAATAGTTGCAAATTTTAAAGCCATAAACACAATGACACAAGCTCTCCTAAGCTCTTGGAGCAACAATCCATTGTCCTGGGTAGGCAGGATCAATGCTGTCAAGATAATCCTTCTTCCCAAGATACTGTACCTTTTCCAGACTCTCCCCATCCCCTTACCGTTGTCACTAATGCATAATATACAAAAACTGATCACAAAATATATCTGGCAGCATAAACGACCCTGAATCACAACTGCAACACTTTATCGCCCGAAAGATCTTGGGGGCCTGGGAATCCCAGACCTGCAGCAGTACAGATTGGCCACTTTTCTCACCAGAATCATCAACTGGTGCAGACACTCATCACACAAAGAATGGGTTCTTTTAGAACACCATCTGTCCAGCACAAACCATCTTGGGAGCAAGTGCTGGCTATCCCCGAAATCGAGGAACCTACCCACTCATCTTTCGGCAATTATTGCAGAAACTTTTCACTTATGGGATAAATTAATTAAAAAACATAGCTACATATCCACAATACCCTCCCCCCTGACCCCATCTCAGAGAATTTAGATTTCCCCTTCCAACAGCCAGAGCAAACAATACCTCAACCTCATATAATCAAATCTATCCCTTTCCATGTCCTCATAGACAACGGCAAACCCAAACCCCAAATCGAGATTATCCCTCATTTAGGCCCTGCATATGAAAATTGGTTTCGCTACACCCAGATATCGGATTTCCTCATGAGAAACCCGCAAACAACCCAACTCATGCGCAAATTAACTAATTTTGAAAACATCTGCATCAGAGAAACCTTAAATAAGGGTCTCCTAACAACCTCATATCAAATTCTCATGCAACCTTATACCACCTCAATCTCTTCTTATGCAGATAAATGGGAAAAAGAGATAGGTGCACACCAAACTCTAAAAACATTGCAACATATCTTTTTCTCCATGACCAAATCCTCTTCTTCTATATACACACTATAGATGAATGATAAATTCTTATGCCGATGGTATTACACTCCTTCCCGTCTACATATAATTTTTCCCACAACCTCCCCAACATGTTGGAGAGGCTGCAACATAGAAGGTACCCCCACTCATATTTGGGGGACTTGCCCTATCGCTCAATCCTACTGGCTAATGATCAAGGCCGAAATAGAAAAGGCACTCTCAATTACCTTAGAACTAAATATTTAGTTTTTCCTTTTCAATAAATTTACTAAAATAAAGTGTAAATTGAGACTCACATTGCTGACCATTATGGTAAACTCGCAAAAAGACTTATCCCAAAAAATTGGAAATCATCATACCTCCCATCAATTAACACTTGGAGAGAGATAACTTCCCACTCCCTACAGCTGGAAAAATACCACTACACACACAGTAAATGTCTGAATGACTATCACTCCATTTGTTTACTTTGGGAAGAATATCTAAATCAAGTATCACCAACAACATGACCCCACCTCTCCTTCCTTAGAATCCTGTCCGCATTTCCAACCACTTTAGATTGAGTGAAACATTTCAACTCTTCTACAGATGATATTTTTACATCTTCCTTTGAAGACAATATTGCATTCTGTTTAACTTATGTTGTTTCCGTTATTTTATGGTTACATGTTGAATTTTTACAGACAAGTTTGTAATGGCACCCTCTTTTGGGTGGTCTCAATCATGCTGAACTTTTCATTTTTATGATCACAGTAACATGTTTATACTATCATCTTTAATTCATTTAAATCAAGCAGGCTTTACTACCCATAGGGAAACAAAGGATAACACTGCCAAAATTTTGCACCTTATGGAATTCACCCACAACCACAAAATCCCCTCTGCATTCATTTCTATGGATGCAGAGAAAGCCTTTGATAGGCTAAATTGGCAATTTTTACGGACGTCACTTACTAAATTTGGTTTTGACCAAACCTTCATAGGGAAAAAATTTTCACTATACAATCAACCAATAGCCAAAGTAAAACTAAACAATACACTATCTTCCCCATTTCGTATATCTAATGGTACAAGGCAGGTGTGCCCCCTCTCTCCAATACTATTTATCCTCGCCATGGAGGTCTTGGCCTCCCATATCCAGAATAATTCTACTATCCAAGGATTCAAATTCGACCACTATGAATATAAAACTTCTCTGTACACGGATGACATTTTCTTAACACTTACACAACCAATCTCCTTGATTCCCCCCCTCCTCCACACCCTCCATACCTATGGTTCCTTCTCTGATTTCAAAATAAATATTTCCAAATCAGAACTTGTTCCTATCAGACTTCTGATGGACGAACTGAAAATAATACAAACACTAGTTCCTTTTTGCACGCAGCAACTATCTATCAAATATTTAGGAATAAATATATCTCCCTACAAGACCACATTAATAGTTGCAAATTTTAAAGCCATAAACACAATGACACAAGCTCTCCTAAGCTCTTGGAGCAACAATCCATTGTCCTGGGTAGGCAGGATCAATGCTGTCAAGATAATCCTTCTTCCCAAGATACTGTACCTTTTCCAGACTCTCCCCATCCCCTTACCGTTGTCACTAATGCATAATATACAAAAACTGATCACAAAATATATCTGGCAGCATAAACGACCCTGAATCACAACTGCAACACTTTATCGCCCAAAAGATCTTGGGGGCCTGGGAATCCCAGACCTGCAGCAGTACAGATTGGCCACTTTTCTCACCAGAATCATCAACTGGTGCAGACACTCATCACACAAAGAATGGGTTCTTTTAGAACACCATCTGTCCAGCACAAACCATCTTGGGAGCAAGTGCTGGCTATCCCCGAAATCGAGGAACCTACCCACTCATCTTTCGGCAATTATTGCAGAAACTTTTCACTTATGGGATAAATTAATTAAAAAACATAGCTACATATCCACAATACCCTCCCCCCTGACCCCATCTCAGAGAATTTAGATTTCCCCTTCCAACAGCCAGAGCAAACAATACCTCAACCTCATATAATCAAATCTATCCCTTTCCATGTCCTCATAGACAACGGCAAACCCAAACCCCAAATCGAGATTATCCCTCATTTAGGCCCTGCATATGAAAATTGGTTTCGCTACACCCAGATATCGGATTTCCTCATGAGAAACCCGCAAACAACCCAACTCATGCGCAAATTAACTAATTTTGAAAACATCTGCATCAGAGAAACCTTAAATAAGGGTCTCCTAACAACCTCATATCAAATTCTCATGCAACCTTATACCACCTCAATCTCTTCTTATGCAGATAAATGGGAAAAAGAGATAGGTGCACACCAAACTCTAAAAACATTGCAACATATCTTTTTCTCCATGACCAAATCCTCTTCTTCTATATACACACTATAGATGAATGATAAATTCTTATGCCGATGGTATTACACTCCTTCCCGTCTACATATAATTTTTCCCACAACCTCCCCAACATGTTGGAGAGGCTGCAACATAGAAGGTACCCCCACTCATATTTGGGGGACTTGCCCTATCGCTCAATCCTACTGGCTAATGATCAAGGCCGAAATAGAAAAGGCACTCTCAATTACCTTAGAACTAAATATTTAGTTTTTCCTTTTCAATAAATTTACTAAAATAAAGTGTAAATTGAGACTCACATTGCTGACCATTATGGTAAACTCGCAAAAAGACTTATCCCAAAAAATTGGAAATCATCATACCTCCCATCAATTAACACTTGGAGAGAGATAACTTCCCACTCCCTACAGCTGGAAAAATACCACTACACACACAGTAAATGTCTGAATGACTATCACTCCATTTGTTTACTTTGGGAAGAATATCTAAATCAAGTATCACCAACAACATGACCCCACCTCTCCTTCCTTAGAATCCTGTCCGCATTCCCAACCACTTTAGATTGAGTGAAACATTTCAACTCTTCTACAGATGATATTTTTACATCTTCCTTTGAAGACAATATTGCATTCTGTTTAACTTATGTTGTTTCCGTTATTTTATGGTTACATGTTGAATTTTTACAGACAAGTTTGTAATGGCACCCTCTTTTGGGTGGTCTCAATCATGCTGAACTTTTCATTTTTATGATCACAGTAACATGTTTATACTGTCTGCTATATCTTAAATAAATTAATAAAAAAAAAGATTTTAAAAAATACTATAAGGAAGCGCAAAAAAAATAAAATAAAAAAAAATTTTGTGAGTACTTGAGGAACTAAAGGATAATCCCTTCCTTCCTCTAATTTCGTCGTCAGATAAATGGTGATCAGTGAGATTAAATATCCCCTTTTTTAATTTCTCCAATTTTTCTTGTTTGGTTGTATTTCTTCTCCCTCTCCTCCCCCATGGCCGTATGTTCTTTTTTGACCTTGGTTGAGTCGTAAATTTGGATTCTGCATGTCTTTCCTCCAAAGAGGTGCCAGATTCATTTGTGGAGTGGGAGGGTTCCCTAAAAAAAACTTGTGTTTGAGCAGGGGAATTGTTATATTGTTCATTCTGTGAACTCAGATTGTGACCCCCATTGGCCTGATGGATGAAATTGTCACTCTGAGGGATGGGTCTGTAATTGGGATATTAGAATTGCTAGCTCGTGGATGTATTGAGCTGACATTAGATTGATTGGTAATGTGATTTCTGGAGTTATCATTTGGTGTATTAATGAGGCCCTTGTTGTGCTGATTAATAACATGGCTTCTATTGTGTGAAATATCTGTACCGTTATAATGGCCCCTATGTGGCCCTTCATTGTCTCTAATATGTATTAATTTGGTTTCCATAGGTCAAGAGTGTATATTTATTGTAAATATTGATTTGATTTGGATAATAGCTAGTGTGTGATGGCATATTTAGTTTGTGGGCCCACCCACTAATAGTAGTGAGATTTTAAAACAATTATTTCATAAATTAGAAGACTTAACTAAAATAGAACATCGCCATTGGTGGGACCTAGATTCCCTCAAAAAAACAAATTCCAAGAGATCTACGAATTTTTAAAAACTGTCCTTTTAAGAACAATCCTGACCTTTTAAAAAAATGACACAAAATTTTAGCTAAATGTTCATTTAGTGTAATAGAACTTCTAATTAAACACAGACAAAAACTAGTGGATGAGGTGGGGATTGAAATAGAAAAATACAGAAAGAACTTGAACCACTAGCACATCACCCAGACTATAATGTATTAAATAGTCATATTCTAAAGGTCACTGATGAATATCAAAATGAAATTATTAATAGGAAGAAAAATAAGAAATAAAGAGATGAAGATGATTATCTTAAAGGAGAGGTATACACATATAACAGGAAACCACTTGAAGGCAATACTCAAGAGGGTTGGACTCTAGTCAATTATAACAAATGCAGAAATCAAAGCAATAATAGGAGAACTACATATAATGACACACATAATGGGCCACATAGGGGCCATTATAACGGTACAAATCATTCACACAATAGAAGATTCACTAACTCACCGCATAATGTTTTTTTCTGATAATAGAAGCCATGCTATTAATCAGCACAACGAGGGCCTCATTAATACACCAACTGATAACGCCAGAAATCACAATACCAATCAATATAATGACAGCTCAATACATCCACGAGCTAGCAATTCTAATAATACCAATTACATACCCATCCCTCAGAGTGACAATTTCATCCATCAGACCAATGGGGGTCACAATCTGAGTTCACAGAATGAACAATATAAAAATTCCCCTGCTCAAACACAGGTTTTTTTAGGGAACCCTCCCACCTCTCAAATACATTTGGCACCGCTTTGGAGGAAAGACATGCAGAATCCAAATCTAAGAATCAACCAAGGTCAAAAAAGGCAATATGGCCAGGGGTATGAGGAGAGGGAGAGGAAATACAACCAAACAAGAAAAATTGGAGAAATTAAAAAAAGGGATATTTAATCTCTCTGATCACCATTTATCTGATGATAAAGCTAAGTCTTAAAGAATGGATTATCCTTTAGTCCATCAAATACACACAACATTTTTAATCTATTTGTTGACTTGAATAGATTGACCAGAAAACGGTCTCTCCAAAGATATTTTGCCTTAAAGAAAGTGAAACATCAGGGAATTGATGGAATGCCTATATTGACAGATGATATGAACATTAAGGATAATATAATAATTCATAGGGATATCGACACACTACTGGGGGACCAATATGAGGAATACATACATACTGACCTTAAACCTCCATCCACCTTCACACCCCCTAGAGAGGAGGGATCCTATATTGGTATATTTCAGGATTTAGTCATGGAAGACCTTGAGCGGATACCGAAACATTTATTGGGCAAATCCAACCTGTGGCCTAATGAAAGAAAGGCATTAGATCAATTACAAAGGAATCAATCCATAGTGATCCGCCAAGTGGACAAGGGAGGAGGAGTAGTTGTCCAGAATTACACAGACTACATGGTAGAAGCAGAAGATCTCACAAACATTTTTTTTAAAAAAAAACTGATATGTAAGATAAATTATGGATTTAGGGAGGGCATTCTAACACTACATTACTCCTGCATTACTCCTGTACAACCCAACATACCATTCTATTATCACCTCCCTAAATTACATATCTAGACAAATTCTTACAAAAATATGTGAGACTATTGCCCTCCTATATTAAGGATACAACCAATTTACTATATAAATTATCACACATAAAAAAAACCAATGCTAATTGGTGGCTATCATGTGCCCTATACTCCAATATAACACATGATATTGATCTAGAAGCTATTAGTAATTATTTGAGGGATGATATTTATATGCCCAATGAGCAAAAATAATACATTCTGGATTTATGCACATTCATCTTGGAACACAACTATTTTAAGTATTTGGATCGCTATTATTTGCAGGTAAAAGGGACGGCCATGGGGACCAGGTTCACTCTCAGCTTCTTAAGGGGGATTATGTGAGAGAAACAATGCGCTAGATAGGATCTGAGCTACACATAAAAAAACAGGCAATCCCTAAGCCTGAAAACAATCAAAGGTACAAAAATGGGTATATATGTGAGCGCCAATATGTGTAAAACACAAATGGCAATAGATCTTTTTAATAATGGCTTCTATTTGAATATCTGTTTTGGTTCAGTTAATTTTCTTTTAGTTAATTTTAATTCTGAAGCAAACAAAGGCTCCAAGGAGCTGAAACGCGTTACCAATACACGGATGATACACTGAGGACGCTGCTGAGGACGTTGCTAAGGACGCTACCAAGGAAAGTCAGGATTCAAACCGCCAACGTCACTTCCCGCACTTGTGGGTGTGTCTAAGGATCGACACGGGACTCTGTGTTTGGCGCTACCCCTAAACTGACGAGCATTGGCAGCGGATTTGAATGAGGTACCTTTTCGGCTTTGAAACTGTTTTTTGAACAAAAGTACGATTTACGAATGAATAGACTGAAAAGTTATTTTTGCTGAAAGTCTTCCATATGGATAACTGGAGCTCCGATTAATATCTTTTCCTTCATCTGCTGGCTCACTGTTTTAACCAGTTGTTTATACTGCTTACTCAGACTTTAACTTTTAACGAGAGAGGATCACTTTGAATAAAAAAGGATATCCTAATATATGCTTAAGCCAGATTGTAAGCATATCTACTGTTGAACTTTTACCTAGGATAATTATTTAAGGTTACCTTCTCCAAAGGTTTCTTTTAGAATAATTTTTTAGAATGTTTACATAATCCTTTAGACTGTTTAACTATTTATATGTATTTTAACCAGAAGCATTATTATTAATTTAGCTATTAGATTGGTACCAATAGGGAGATTTATTATTATTATTATACTGCTTTTGTGTATGTTTCATTTTATCTTTCTGAATTAATAATTAAATAAATGTAATGATTATTTAAACTTTGTAGTTCAAAAAATATTTTATATCATATTGTGAATCTCATATTACCAGCACTTTATGGACCATTTGCTTCAGAATTAAAATTCACTCTCAGCTTCACCAATTTGGTCATGGGTAGATTTGAAGATATCTACATTTATGACAGAAGCTGGGAGTCGAACCTGGTCTTCTATGGCCGCTATATTGATGACCTCTTAATGATTTGGAGAGGTACTGAGGAATCTGCTAATTACTTTGTACAACATTTGAACAACAATACATTTGGTCTTACTTTTAGTCATAACATTCATAAAAGCAGAATTGAATACCTAGATTTATCTTTATCCTGGGACGAATTTGGTAATATAATATCCCAGATACACTTCAAATCAATTGACAGCAACAATTTTCTTGAATGCAGTAGTAACCATTTAACTAGTTGGAAAACTAACATTCCGTCCAGTCAGTTTGATGCACAATCCATGATTTTAATACCAAGGTTTAGAGAAAAGGGTACCCTATTTCCCTCATAGAGGAGGGTTTTCTAAAAGCAAGATCAATCAATAGGAATGAAATATTAGATCAGGCCAACAAAAAGCCTAATAACACTAATCACCCTAGTGAAGCATCATGTATTACTGATTATAATTTCAATTTTAGGGCCATAAAAAGTTGATCAGTATCCTGTTTTGAAACAGATTATAGGTTCCACACCTAAATGTATTTTTAAAAGGGCACCCCTATCAAACATAAAGTGGCACCTAGCAAAGTAGTTGTAACTAAGAGAAAAATGCCCAATCTGATTCCAAGAGTTAAACAACCACATAATCACACACATTGGGTTTATAGATGCAACAAAAATAGATGCAATAAGTGTTTGTATATCACACATGGTCAGAAAAAGGTGATATCTATGACAACAGGTTTATCATATACCATCAACAATAAACTCACATATAGCTCAAGTTTTGTGTTTTATCTACTCACATGTATTTGTGGCATTCAGTATTTAGGTCACACCACTCAACCTATTAGGAAAAGATGGGGTGAACATTATAAAAATCTCTCTTAAGGGAGTCACAAACATAGTGTTTCCAGAAATCACTGTTTGTACCACTCTAACTCAAAATGTGCATTTAAAATCACCCCTATCAAACATATACCTTTTATACAGGGATCCAATAGAGTTGTGAAACTCCGACAGAGAGAGACCTAATGGATCTACAAATTTAAATTATTATCCCCAATGGGTCTAAATGAGAATTTGGACATGGCAGCTTTTAATTAATTAAACATAAATGTGAGTTCATTTTGAAGGAACTCCACATCTAAATGTAAACATCCAGTATCACTGACATATTACACCAGGTTTTGGAGTACAATTCAGCACATACAGCATATCAATATGACCCAGCACAGTCCAAAAAGATACTAGTAGCTAACTAGTGAAGACTATTTAGGTTAATACATTTATATACACTCCATCAGCCTATTTTATACAGTTAATGTCTTTATTCATCAGGCACTAACCCCCACTACACGTCATTCTTATGTTATAGCTTCATACTAGTTTATTACACACTCACATTAAGTCACTCACTCACACAGTTTATCGACACCTCCACTACCATCACATAGTTCTAGTCATTCACTCACAAAGTTTATTGACACCCCTACCACCCCCCAACATTAATAGGAAATGATAGCATCCAATAGTATTCCCTCACACAACAGATGATATTTTCTAAGAATTCACATAGTTGGTTATTCCAACTTAGTCAAATGTATTTATACTGCGACTATTATATAGATTGTTCCATGTTATTCACTCGTACATTTCACACTAATACATATCACATCCATTCTCCACTCTTATTATATAAGAGACATCATATGACTCATATGAACAACACACCTCCCCCACACGTATATATCATATTATATCATATAGGATGATCGTAATTCCCCGTATACATTTGGTTTTTTTCTAATGTTTAGTAGTGGGCACACACCCACTAATCATGTGATATTATAGACATAACCAATAGTTGCCCTTGGAAATTGGTTGTAGTATAAAGCGCCTGAAAAGGCTGGGGTAATGGAGGAACCACAAAATTCTGATCAAATGTAATGGGGTCCTAAGACCACTAAAAATATATACGATGGTTCTAATGATATTAGTTAAAATAATATTTAGTTTAGTACAACAGATGTAAAAATACAATAATAATACATAAATACAATGAAAATGGGAATTCCCAAAACAGTTAAAAGTCGGATTAAAAGATAAATTTAAGGATCCATAATTTAATAATGTCACAAAGAATCTTGTCCAAATAATGTCCAATGAACGTGATGTCCAGCAGGATTAAAGTGTCCAAAAAAAAAGTGTCCAAAAAATGTGTCAAACGTCAATAATTGCAAACCATAAATCCAAAAAGATGCCAAATACCAATAATGATACAACTTAAACTGGTGTAGTGGAGTGGAAAATGTGAAAAATCCAAAAAATAAAAATAAAGATAAAAGTGAAAAAATAAAAAAATTGAGAAATTGAAAAAATTAAAAGTGAAACAATTGGGGGGCGGAGCTAGCCATCAAGGGAGTAAGACGTGTCCTGAAAGAGCTCCTGAATTTTTACACTTTAAAACAGCTTTAATTCATGTATTCTCCCACAAAAGGATCTGGAAACTAAGATCTTGACAGACTAACGTCACCTACTGAACTTAAAGACAGCCAGAAGCGCAGAAACCTACAGGAGATTCAGCTTTTTGATCTGCTACCCATGCGGCATTATACACTACTGCCCGGAGAGCCTCGTGACAACACGGATCATAAATAACAGTGGTCTCGTTAGGGAGCAGCTCTGCTCTTATGCTTTACAGTGTCGTTTAGTGTGAATGCACATAACGCTACTTATTTTGTAGGTCTGTTGTACCACCGTGGAGCTAGGCTGCGCCCAAATGGCGGAGATCATACTATTCCTTCAGCAGCTAGGAGAGAAGCTTGACACCCAATCCCTCTCATTACGGGGAGAACTTACTTCTAGCCGGAACCTGGCTCGAGAGGAAAGCGGACCCAGCATGTGGAGATCACAGTGTATGAATAACCTCAGCCACATAACTTCAGCCAGTCCTCCCTCATCTGCACTACAGGGACTTGAACATGGCCGTGATCTAGATCGCCTGTACACGGGTGCTCACCAATCTGCTTCGTTTGACAGTGATGTCCGGTCACTGCAGCATACGCTTACCTCAGAAGAGAGTCCCGCTCCATGCTCCGGCGGTGGTGAGTGCCCTGAGAAGCTGGGGGATGCAGCTAATCTTGCGCCTTGTGGCATTGCTAGAGACACTCCTGACAGATACTTGGCTATTGGAGCTAAAATGCTGGAAACTCGACAGAGCTCACTGGTACACTCCGCCTTAGAAAATTACTATCACATAGTGAAGGGGAGCTCCGACAACGGCAGACATTGGGGATCTATGGAGGCTCTATTGTACAGTGGAGCCTTAGTAACCTCTTCCTCTTTCCCATATAACTACCCCTTGAAGGGCTTGCCTCAAGTACAGAGACTACAACTCATTGCTCCCTACTTTGGCCTCCTGGCAACCGGAGTTGGCTAAAGAACTTTATTAATTATAAATGCCTCCACAATGTTATATATGGTAGAGGATATACAAACTAATTTGCAAGTTCAATGTTGTTTATGATCTGAGTTAGTCTCCTATTCTGTTTTATTCTGTTGAGTTAATCTATGTGTTAAGTGTGCATCAAGGCCCCCTTATTTGCTCCTATCAGTGGAGATAACCTGCAGTATTTTTCAGAACGTTTTCATTTGCACTCTCTCAGGGGATGGTACACTCTATCTCTACATTTGTATTTTACTGGGTACCTGTATTTCCATATCTCTTATACTACATTATGACATTTATATCTTTAGATTCTTATAGTCCCTATGTGGCAGTTTTTAATGGAACAATTCATATACCTATGTTGGGCCCCTCTCCTCCCTTTCCCACCGGCACTTGTTGTCTGCGGGTCATACCTCCATTCCTTTTTCCCACATCGCCTATAGCTGGCATTTCCCTAGGAGAGGGGTTCACACCGCAGTCCTCTGCACTACTACTACTCTTCTATATATTGAGAGAAGGTTTATTCCCTCCTACTCTATATACTTACTTCATTGCTGACCACCATTGCTCGCTATTGTTAAGTCATGGTACTCTCAATTGCACACCTTTCTTATACTTACAGTAATCTTGAGCACTATATTATATTTACCTGCTTTGTTGGCTTGTATGGCAAAAGGGTATCTTTCATCTATTTGTTATTTAGCTGCGGCTATAAGCTGCTGAAGGAATAATTGCTATGTGCTGGTCACTACACTTATTTATTATCTTACTTGCTCCTCCCATGACTTGAGTTACTTGCAGGGAATACATTGAAAGCCTTATGATAACTAGACTTCTAATTAATCACACTCCCTGTATGAAAGTTTTAATTTAGCCACCACACCAGCCCTTGCTGAGCCCCTCTCCTCCCTTTCCCGCTGGTACCTATTGCCTGTGGGTCATACTCATATCCCTTTTACCCACACCGCCTAAAGTTGGCACTCCCCCAGGAGAGGAGCTCATGCAGTAGTCACCTACACTCTATATATGCTAATTTTCTCCCCCATGCATAACTTTACCTGTCGATTTGTAAATTTGTAACTGGATAATAATCCCCCTAATAACCCCGTTCCCATTATCAATTTGGCATTCTAGATAGCTCCGCCCCTCATTCCCTAATTACCTTCCATTCCCTTCTATCCCCCTCCTTTTCTAACACGACGGCTCTTGCCCGCTGAATTCATTCTTCCCTATCCTAGACCACCTTGGTCTGAGAGCGTCCAAATAAATACTGTTCCACGCCTGCCTTAACCCTATTAGTATAAATAAACCTGTAAATCCTCTTCACGGTAAGGCGTTAGCCCCATCTATTATATATAAAATATAAAACCAAGGTTCCATTATTTTGTGTATAAACATATATTCCGTTATTGACATCCCTGTTTTGCATTGTCTACTCTAGCAATGTTATATGCCTCTTGCCCGTTGCTAATATCTACCTTCTTATAAGGGGGTTCTGGATTTGGGACATGGATGTATTTTACATGACTACTGTACACGTTTCCCTCCAAAGGCATATAGAATTTATTCCAAGACTCGTTATTTCTTTAGCTTATGACTATCTTTATGTTATAAGGATGTATCTTTCAGAATTAAGCTATCGTTGTTCTCGGATGAATATGTTATGAAACTTTTATTATGACCTCAATAAAAATTTTGGAAAAAAAAAGTGAAAAAATTGAAAAAATTATAAAAGTAAAAACACAAAAATGTGAGAAAAAACAGTGATAAATTCAAGAAGTGATGATAAAAGAATCCTCCAAATGTTTTCCTAGTAGTGTTCAGTGTCTTTTTAGAGTAAATGCTGAGTGTCCTATAAGAAATGAAAACAATATAGTGTAGAGCGTACACATTTAAATAAAATTATTAGAAATGTGCATACCCACTGTCGACGTGTTTCGGCCTCTGCAAGGCCTTTTTCAAGACAATTGCATTTACTCTAAAAAGACACTGAACACTACTAGGAACACATTTGGAGGATTCTTTTATCATCACTTCTTGAATTTATCACTGTTTTTTCTCACATTTTTGTGCTTTTACTTTTATAATATTTTCAATTTTTTCACTTTTAATTTTTTCAATGTTTTCAATTTTTTCATTTTTTCACTTTTATCTTTATTTTTATTTTTTGGATTTTTTCACATTTTCCACTCCACTACACCAGTTCAAGTTGTATCATTATTGGTATTTGGCATCTTTTTGGAATTATGGTTTGCAATTATTGACATTTGACCCAAAAATTTTTTTGACACTTTAATCCTGCTGGACATCTCGTTCATTGGACATTATTTGGACAAGATTCTTTGTAACATTATTAAATTATGGATCCTTAAATTTATCTTTTAATCCGACTTTTAACTGTTTTGGGAATTCCCTTTACCTGTCGATTTGTAAATTTGTAACTGGATAATAACCCCCCTAATAACCCCGTTCCCATGATCAATTTGGCATTCTAGATAGCTCCGCCCTCATTCCCTCATTACCTTCCATTCCCTTCTATCCTTTTCTAACACGAGCGGCTCTTGCCCGCTGAATTCTTTCTTCCCTATCCTAGACAACCTTGGTCTGAGGTAAAGTGGGTGTGAGCAGATGCCACATCCTGATAGGTAGTTAGTTAGTTTAAATAGACCATGCTTGCTAGTAAGAGACATATGCCTCAGGAAACAGCGAGTATCAGCTGAGAAATGCGTTGCAAGTGTCTCAAGGGGCAATTGTATCCCCCTGCTTTTAAAAGCTGTTTTTATTCTGTTTTAATAAACCACCATTATATACTACAAGCAAGAGTCTGTTTAAGAGGAGTGAGTCTGCCTGACCACACTACCATTGGAACAGTGATCTGGGACAATGAGAGATCCCAGTCTGTGTCATTCAGCACTTTGGGGCTGCCACAATTGTGAGTACAGCTATTTCCTTCTATCCATCTGTTTGGTACATCACAGTGTTACACTATGAGGCGCCCTCTGTTGTTTGTGTCTCCACACAGAATGTTTACATTCCAAATTTTGCCTGCAGGACCTAAGTTTTAATACACCTACTCTAACTACCTCAGGTGATGAAGACAAACATGGCTGCTACCCTCCTTGCAACCTGCACTTTGCTGATTCAAACATATCTATCGGGTATCAATGTGTCCAAATCAAAATGCAGCCTACGCCCACTAGCACACCCTGATAACTCCCCCTGAATGCCTAAAACTATGTCACGCCTAACCAACACTCCCCTGCATCGCCTTAATACCTCCCACCGACCGCCTACACCTACATCAGAGCTAAACTACACTCCCCTGCACCACTCAGCTAACTCACCCTGACTGCCTACACCCACATCAGGCCTAACCTACACACCCCTGGAATGCAAGCTAAGTCCCTAATACCACCTACACTTAAGTAATGTCTAACCTACACTCCCTTGGAATGCCATAGCTAACTCCCACATACTGCCTACTGTCAGAAAAATCCCTCACTATAATAAAGTATACTAACTAGTAAACCTGTCATATATTATTCTTTGCCCCATTAACTTTCATTTTCTCTCTGCCTCTTTAACTCCTTTTGTTCTTACTTTTGCACATCCCTTTCCAATCAATAAATTTCAACTGCACCTTGCTAATGTGCTTGCTTATTGACAAGCTCTCTTACATCTCCTCTGCATCTTTCTGCCTACTTATTTACCTACGGATTCGTTCCTCTACTTAAAATTTGCTCACTGGTGTTGCCCCTTTCTCATAAATGTGTTCTAAGGAACTTTCAGGTAATACCTTTCTATATTTACTGGAACCAGTTTGTTGCTGTAAACACAGTTATTCTGCTGATCATCTTATCTTGCCGCTTCCCTTTTGCTACTAATTCCTCTAGTAGTAACTATATATATATGCTATACTACATCTGCTCATCTCCTGTCTGTAAGTAAGACTTTTGTTTAAACTTCGTTATTGCTCTATATACTTTGTAACCTCAGACCGGTTCTGCAGATACTTCAATCAGTATCACCTGCTACTCAGCAACATTGTGTATTCTCAAATCCTGCAATCTCTCATCACTCCACTTGGGGCATAACACATTATTCATAGTACATTCTGCTTTTGGTATTTTCAATATTATTTTATGCAAATACAATCTAATTTGTTTCTGCTATTATTTCAATAGTTGTATAGTAATTCAGTGGTTATTATATTTGGAGGTTTTTAGTTTATTAATTCCTCAATTAAATCTCTGCTAACCACTTACATTTTTTTATTTTTATTTCAAATATATGAATATATCTCAGTAGTTGACTTTCACAAATCCAAATGAATACAAGAGGTTGACAGAATAACCAAGCCTAGAAAATGGAACCAGCTGAGATGGCATCTCATATAATTAATTTGTCACAGAGAATTGATTTATTGACTCAAGGTTTGCAAGACTTACAGACTGAGAATCAGAATTTAAAGGCTATTATAGCTAATCAATCCTCAAAGAGACAAGTAATACATGACTTTCCTGAGCCAATGGTAAGTGGTATAGTAATTCAACGGTTATTTTATTTGGAGCTTTTTCATTTATAAATTCCTCATTCAAATCTCCGCTAACAACTTACATTTAGGCAATGTTGATTTCAATTATTCAATTATATGAATACATCTCAGAAGTTGACCTTCAAAAATTTAAATTAATACAAGAGGGTGAAAAAACCTCCCCAATATAGGAGCTGTATTGCTGAAATTATAATCAATGTTTAAATGATGTGTCACAGAGATGTCAAACGCTGTCGGCTGAACACCAGAAGGCCGGCAATACCTCGCCGGCATAGACAAGCTCCTTAGTATGCTGTTGGCAATTTCTTGAGACACCTAGGGATGCCACTTGTTTGGGGGTGCTACTTTTTGGGAGGAATCAGGGGCCAGAATTATAAATCTATGTTATCACTAATAAACACAGGAAGCTAACATTAATACATTTTTATGAAAATTGAATACATAAAACACTATGCACTATATATGATTAACATTTTAAATATTGAATATCAATGCAAGGCCTGAATACATTATATCTGCAATGTTTTAAATAAATGCATGATCATGTATAATGTATATTAGTTTAAGTTTTGGATATAAATTAAAATGTAGATATTCTTGCTTGATGTGCTTATTATTTTAAATAAAATAACAAAGAAGGAAACCGGATCACCAGCTGGGCTTGCTGACTCTCTGGTTGTTCACCCATGGTGTGTTTCAATGTTTTTAATGATGTCAGAATAAAACATTCAAGATTTTACTGAAGCTGGTGCTCCGCTTTCCTTCTTTGTTATTTCGCTTGTGATTGACCTACCTGGCGTGAAGCACAGTAGTTTGGCTATATCCCTATCTTTTCCCCAAGCCCTTATAGTACGCCCTCACAGACCCGATGCTGGACCAATGGAAAACAAGGAGGCTACACCCCCCTGTGACATCTGAGGAGGGTGCCGGTCTACGCGCAGGACCCACAGTTGATGACCTCATACAAGATAGGGATAAGTGCCTGCCAAGCAGCGGCTGTATTTATAGTGCTCTGGAGAATCCACACCCTAGGACCGGACAAGCACTTTTATGGGGGTAAGCAAAGTGTGTGACACAGCCACAAAGAGACTATTGTAACGTTTTGTGACATGTTGACAAATGCTTGGCTCTGACATTCCTTGCATTAGTGTCACTGCTACATGTTGTACCATCACCTACACGGTTCTCAATCGGGCGCAATTGTGTAAAGGGGAATTACACAATTACTATTATTTTTAATGTAAATATATTTTTAAAATATATATTTATATTATAAGAGACAGTTGCATCATAATTATACAATTACATAACTGCATGTCTGTTATGTAATACTACAATTGTAATACTAATGCCTTTTGTAACATAAATATAAATTTAAAAAATATATTTATGTTTACAATAAAAAACACAAGAAAAAATAAATACATTTTCATTTTTATACAATAGTTAAAAGAATATGCATCATTCATTGTAGATAAATGCACTATTAACCCCTAAAATGCACTAACCTAATCACCTAATCAATCCCCATACAGGTATGGGGGTGGTTAGGAGATTAAGGCCTACTGCATATTTAACATCAATAATCACCTAATCACCCCCCATACAGGTATGGGGGTGGCTGGGAGATTAAGGTCTACTGCATATTTAACATCAATAATCACCTAATCAACCCCCATAAAAATTTAAGTTACAATAAGATAAAAAAAATCTAGGATACAAAAACAACAAAATACAGTATCCAAAATAAAAGACCATTAAACCTAACACTAATCTACATGCCCCATAAAATAAAAAACCCATCCAAAACAAAAAAAACCCTAAACACTAAAATAAATAACAATTGCCCTTAAAAAGACCTTTTGTAAAGATAATTCAGCTCTTTTACCATTAAAAAATACACCCCCCTCTAACAATACATATACACCCCCAAAATAATAAAATCTACCTAAAAAATAGCTTTTCTAAAAAGTAAATGTTAAAATAAAAAGGCTTATACTTAAAAATTAAAAAACACCCCAAAAAAGCCCTAACTAACCCCAAAGGGTGTACTCACTGATCGAAAATCCAGCTCCTCTTGATACAACATTGGGTCCTCTCCAGGCGCCAGGGAACCATGTTTGCGGCAGTGAAGGTAGACTTCGGTGGCCTCTGCCACCGCCTCCGCTCCTCAGTCCTCATCCATGTCGGGTGCCCTCTTCATCCTGGAGGCCCATCTTCGTGTAGGTGACTTTGGCGGCTTCTTATGCTGCTTCTGCTCTGCATCTTCTTTTCTTCACTGTCTTCCTAGAGCCCTGCTCTTCATGTGGTTTCCACTGCAAACTGCATATCCAGAAGCTTGGAACCCTTTCATATTGAATGATTTTAAATCAGTCAATTCCTATTGGCTGATTCCGCCAATAGCAAGAAAGATTTTCATTTTAAATTATATTCATCCAATAGAAAAGGATAATTAGAATTTAAAATGTAAAAACTTTCTTGCTATTGGCTTATTTGTTTTTTAGAGGGGGGGGGGGGGGCTGTTGTAATGTTTTTTAATTGTAAAAGAGCTGAATTATCTTTAGGGCAATGCCATACAAAAGGCCCTTTTAAGGGCTATTGTAATTTATTTTAGTGTTGTTTAAAGTTACTTATGAGTCAGCACTGGTTGGCTAAAATGAACTGAAAGAAAGGGCATTGAGCAAAGGTTTAGATACAAGGTAATCACAGAAGTAAAAAGTATATCAATATAACTGTGTTGCTTGTGCAAAACAGGGGAATGAGTAATAAAGGGATTATCTATATTTTTAAACAATAACAATTCTGGAGTAGACTGTCCCTTTAAGTTCACAAGAAAATTGAATGAGAAAAGATTTATGGCTCATTAAGAACAACACCACAAGCATGGAGCTGCAGCTGGCATTTTACATATTAACTAGAAAATCAGAGGGTTAAAATGTGATAAATAATGCACATGTTCAGCTACCTATTTGGGATGAATAACTGCCCTATTCAAATTAAAATGATATTCCTTGGAAGATTAATGCATGTGACACGAGATCCCTCATTAAAAGGTAATATTAGTCACTGTATTTACTGCTACCAGGTTACTTTGAACTTTCTTTACCACTGTGTAGATATTTTTACTTTATATGTTTAATAACTAAGGCACAGTCTGCTAATTTATTATTGGATTTTTAAATTTAAATTTTAAATGCAAAAAAATATTTATATGCAGTATACATATGCAATTTAAAATGATATATAACATGGAACATAAAGCCTCAAATCTATTCACATGTCTGTCTATTAAACAGTTTTTCTCTTTAATATTTACTATCAGATCATATACAGGATATTAAACCTAAGGAATCTTTCAAAGTCCACCTTTTTATGTTTTTTGTAATGAAGAGAATTAATCTGAATTGACTACTGAATAATCGCTTGAGAAAAACTTGCAGGTGGTTTGTAATATTTTATTAACCCATCTGCTTTATACCTTCACATTTTCTAAAATGTAATTTCTAAGCTTCAAGCTGTGACATTGGAGTGAGAAAGTCTATTAGCAGACACTCCAGGTGTCCTTGACAGAAGCAGCAATACATGATTGCTTCCAATGATGTGCCCACCTGTCTGCATGCATTTAACAAACTGAGGCCTAGATTTAGAGTTCGGCGGTAGCCGTCAAAACCAGCGTTAGAGGCTCCTAATGCTGGTTTTGGGCGCCCGCTGGTATTTGGAGTCAGTGATTAAAGGGTCTAACGCTCACTTTACAGCCGCGACTTTTCCATACCGCAGATCCCCCTACGCCATTTGCGTAGCCTATCTTTTCAATGGGATCTTCCTAACGCCGGTATTTAGAGTCGTTTCTGCAGTGAGCGTTAGAGCTCTAACGACAAGATTCCAGCCGCCTGAAAATAGCAGGAGTTAAGAGCTTTCTGGCTAACGCCGGTTTATAAAGCTCTTAACTACTGTACCCTAAAGTACACTAACACCCATAAACTACCTATGTACCCCTAAACCGAGGTCCCCCCACATCGCCGCCACTCGATTAAAATTTTTAACCCCTAATCTGCCGACCGCCACCTACGTTATACTTATGTACCCCTAATCTGCTGCCCCTAACACCGCCGACCCCTGTATTATATCTATTAACCCCTAACTTGCCCCCCACAACGTCGCCGCAAGCTACTTAAAATAATTAACCCCTAATCTTCCGACCGCAAATCGCCGCCACCTACGTTATCCCTATGTACCCCTAATCTGCTACCCCTAACATCGCCGACCCCTATGTTATATTTATTAACCCCTAATCCGCCTCACTAACCCTATCATAAATAGTATTAACCCCTAATCTGCCCTCCCTAACATCGCCGACACCTACCTTCAATTATTAACCCCTAATCTGCCGACCGGAGCTCACCGCTATTCTAATAAATGTATTAACCCCTAAAGCTAAGTCTAACCCTAACACTAACACCCCCCTAAGTTAAATATAATTTTTATCTAACGAAATAAATTAACTCTTATTAAATAAATAATTCCTATTTAAAGCTAAATACTTACCTGTAAAATACATCCTAATATAGCTACAATATAAATTATAATTATATTATAGCTATTTTAGGATTAATATTTATTTTACAGGCAACTTTGTAATTATTTTAACCAGGTACAATAGCTATTAAATAGTTAAGAACTATTTAATAGTTACCTAGTTAAAATAATAACAAATTTACCTGTAAAATAAATCCTAACCTAAGATATAATTAAACCTAACACTACCCTATCAATAAAATAATTAAATAAACTACCTACAATTACCTACAATTAACCTAACACTACACTATCAATAAATTAATTAAACACAATTGCTACAAATAAATAAAATTAAATAAACTATCTAAAGTACAAAAAATAAAAAAGAACTAAGTTACAGAAAATAATAAAATATTTACAAACATAAGAAAAATATTACAACAATTTTAAACTAATTACACCTACTCTAAGCCCCCTAATAAAATAACAAAGCCCCCCAAAATAAAAAATTCCCTACCCTATTCTAAAATACAAATATTACAAGCTCTTTTACCTTACCAGCCCTGAACAGGGCCCTTTGCGGGGCATGCCCCAAGAATTTCAGCTCTTTTGCCTGTAAAAAAAAACATACAATACCCCCCCCCAACATTACAACCCACCACCCACATACCCCTAATCTAACCCAAACCCCCCTTAAATAAACCTAACACTACCCCCCTGATGATCTTCCTACCTTGTCTTCACCATGCCAGGTTCACCGATCCGTCCTGGCTCCAAGATCTTCATCCAACCCAAGCGGGGGCTAGACATCCACTGAAGAAGTCCAGAAGAGGGTCCAAAGTCTTCCTCCTATCCGGCAAGAAGAGGACATCCGGACCGGCAAACATCTTCTCCAAGCGGCATCTTCTATCTTCTTCCATCCGATGACGACCGGCTCCATCTTGAAGACCTCCAGCGCGGATCCATCCTCTTCTTCCGACGACTAGACGACGAATGACGGTTCCTTTAAGGGACGTCATCCAAGATGGCGTCCCTCGAATTCCGATTGGCTGATAGGATTCTATCAGCCAATCGGAATTAAGGTAGGAATTTTCTGATTGGCTGATGGAATCAGCCAATCAGAATATAGTTCAATCCGATTGGCTGATCCAATCAGCCAATCAGATTGAGCTCGCATTCTATTGGCTGATCGGAACAGCCAATAGAATGCGAGCTCAATCTGATTGGCTGATTGGATCAGCCAATCGGATTGAACTATATTCTGATTGGCTGATTCCATCAGCCAATCAGAAAATTCCTACCTTAATTCCGATTGGCTGATAGAATCCTATCAGCCAATCGGAATTCGAGGGACGCCATCTTGGATGACGTCCCTTAAAGGAACCGTCATTCGTCGTCTAGTCGTCGGAAGAAGAGGATGGATCCGCGCTGGAGGTCTTCAAGATGGAGCCGGTCGTCATCGGATGGAAGAAGATAGAAGATGCCGCTTGGAGAAGATGTTTGCCGGTCCGGATGTCCTCTTCTTGCCGGATAGGAGGAAGACTTTGGACCCTCTTCTGGACTTCTTCAGTGGATGTCTAGCCCCCGCTTGGGTTGGATGAAGATCTTGGAGCCAGGACGGATCGGTGAACCTGGCATGGTGAAGACAAGGTAGGAAGATCATCAGGGGGGTAGTGTTAGGTTTATTTAAGGGGGGTTTGGGTTAGATTAGGGGTATGTGGGTGGTGGGTTGTAATGTTGGGGGGGGGGGGTATTGTATGTTTTTTTTTACAGGCAAAAGAGCTGAAATTCTTGGGGCATGCCCCGCAAAGGGCCCTGTTCAGGGCTGGTAAGGTAAAAGAGCTTGTAATATTTGTATTTTAGAATAGGGTAGGGAATTTTTTATTTTGGGGGGCTTTGTTATTTTATTAGGGGGCTTAGAGTAGGTGTAATTAGTTTAAAATTGTTGTAATATTTTTCTTATGTTTGTAAATATTTTATTATTTACTGTAACTTAGTTCTTTTTTATTTTTTGTACTTTAGATAGTTTATTTAATTTTATTTATTTGTAGCAATTGTGTTTAATTAATTTATTGATAGTGTAGTGTTAGGTTAATTGTAGGTAGTTTATTTAATTATTTTATTGATAGGGTAGTGTTAGGTTTAATTATATCTTAGGTTAGGATTTATTTTACAGGTAAATTTGTTATTATTTTAACTAGGTAACTATTAAATAGTTCTTAACTATTTAATAGCTATTGTACCTGGTTAAAATAATTACAAAGTTGCCTGTAAAATAAATATTAATCCTAAAATAGCTATAATATAATTATAATTTATATTGTAGCTATATTAGGATTTATTTTACAGGTAAGTATTTAGCTTTAAATAGGAATCATTTATTTAATAAGAGTTAATTTATTTCGTTAGATAAAAATTATATTTAACTTAGGGGGGTGTTAGTGTTAGGGTTAGACTTAGCTTTAGGGGTTAATACATTTATTAGAATAGCGGTGAGCTCCGGTCGGCAGATTAGGGGTTAATAATTGAAGGTAGGTGTCGGCGATGTTAGGGAGGGCAGATTAGGGGTTAATACTATTTATGATAGGGTTAGTGAGGCGGATTAGGGGTTAATAACTTTATTATAGTAGCGCTCAGGTCCGCTCGGCAGATTAGGGGTTAATAAGTGTAGGCAGGTGTCGGCGACGTTGTGGGGGGCAGATTAGGGGTTAATAAATATAACATAGGGGTCGGCGATGTTAGGGCAGCAGATTAGGGGTACATAGGGATAACGTAGGTGGCGGCGGTTTACGGAGCGGCAGATTAGGGGTTAAAAGTATAATGCAGGGGTCAGCGATAGCGGGGGCGGCAGATTAGGGGTTAATAAGTGTAAGGTTAGGGGTGTTTAGACTCGGGGTACATGTTAGAGTGTTAGGTGCAGACGTAGGAAGTGTTTCCCCATAGGAAACAATGGGGCTGCGTTAAGAGCTGAACGCTGCTTTTTTGCAGGTGTTAGGTTTTTTTTCAGCTCAAACTGCCCCATTGTTTCCTATGGGGGAATCGTGCACGAGCACGTTTTTGATGCCGGCCGCGTCCGTAAGCAACTCTGGTATCGAGAGTTGCATTTGCGGTAAATATGCTCTACGCTCCTTTTTTGGAGCCTAATGCAGCATTTGTTTGAACTCTCAATACCAGAGTTAAATTTATGGTGCGGCCAGAAAAAAACCCGCGGAGCGTTAACAGCCCTTTTACCGCCGAACTCCAAATCTAGGCCTGATTTTTTATAGCTATGTGAAAAACTGCAACGATCCGAAGAAATGTTTTGCAGCACAAAATGTTTTGCTGTGAAGATCCTTAAAGTTTAATTTAATTTAGTTCATGATTCTTTTTTGATTCTTGAGTAATGTATTTTCTTGCACTCAGTCATGCATCATGTGATAGCCATCAGCCAATTACAAAATACATATACGTATATACTGTGAGTTCTTGCCCCAGAAAGTGCATATTTAGATAATGGAAGTGAATTGGAAAGTTGTTTAAAATTGTGTTCTCTATCTGAATAATGAAAGTTTATAAAATACCTTTTTCAGTGGTGTTCAATATTCCTTAAAGGGACAGTCAAGTCAAAATTAAACATTCATGATTTAGATAGAGCATGCAATTTTAAACAACTTTCCAAAGTTTTTACAGCTAGACAGCATTAGTTCATGTGTGCCACATAGATAACATTGTGCCTTCTCCTGTGGAGTTACCTATGAGTCAGCACTGATTTGCTAAAATGCAAGTCTGTAAAAAGAACTAAAATAAGGGGGCAATCCTGCAGGATTGTCAAATGTTGGGAGGAATGGCCCATTTCATCTACTTTTCGAAAGGAAACCCTTAAAGGGACATGAAACCCAAAATGTTTTCTTTTGCATGATGTACCGAGTCCACGGTTTCATCCTTACTTGTGGGATATTATCCTTCCTAACAGGAAGTGGCAAAGTGAGCTCCACAGCAGAGCTGTCTATATAGCTCCCCCCTTAACTCCACCCCCTAGCCATTCTCTTTGCCGGCTCTAATCAGGAAGGGTAAAGTGAAAGAGGTGTTAAACTGTTAGTTTTATTTTATCTTCAATCAAGAGTTTGTTATTTTTAAATGGTACCGGTGTTGTACTATGTACTCTCAGGCAGGACATAGATGAAGATTTCTGCCTGGAGGATGATGATCTTAGCATTTGTAACTTTTTTTTTTTTTTTTTGGGAGTAACGTTTTTATTCTGATGGGACATTTGTTTGAGGGTTCATTTGGCTTATTTAGGGGTTTTTATAACCCACATGGCTTACAAACAAGGTTTGATGGATTTTGTGTAGGCCCCAGCAACATCGAGTGCGGTGGGCGGGGCCTATTTTCGCACCTCAGTTGCGCATTTAGTTTATGCAGACAAGCAGCAAGCAACTTCTCCAGAGGTCCTGATACTCTTCTGGGGTCTAATCAAAGCTTTATCCTCATATTATCGTCCCCTAAGGGCAGGTAGGCACAACAGCAGAGCTGTGGCAAGGTGCTAACAGGGTTTTTTTTACCGGTTTTAGACATTTATCAATCCGTTTTTTTCATTTGGGGGTTTATTGCTTATTTACTTGTGGTGCAATCCTTCTAAAGCTTAATGGGTACACTGTTAAAATTTTGGAAATATTTTACCAGGAGGGTCAATATATGACCACCGTGGACTTAAAGGATGCGTATCTACACATTCCTATCCACAAAGATCATCACCAATTCCTCAGGTTTGCCTTTCTGGACAAGCATTACCAGTTTGTGGCTCTTCCCTTCGGGTTGGCCACGGCACCACAAATCTTCACAAAGGTGCTAGGGTCCCTTCTGACGGTTCTAAGGCCGCGGGGCATAGCAGTGGCACCTTATCTAGACGACATTCTAATTCAAGCGTCGACTTTCCAACTAGCCAAGTCTCACACAGACTTAGTGTTGGCCTTTCTAAGATCTCACGAGTAGAAGGTGAACGTAAAAAAGAGTTCTCTTTCCCCCTTACAAGAGTTTCATTTCTAGGGACTCTGATAGACTCGGTGGACATGAAAATATTTCTGACGGAGGTCAGGAAATCAAAGATTTTGTCCACCTGCCAAGCTCTTCATTCCATTCCTCGGCCGTTAGTGGTTCAGTGTATGGAGGTAATCGGTCTAATGGTAGCGGCAATGGACATAGTTCCGTTTGCTCACTTGCATCTCAGACCACTGCAACTATGCATGCTCAATCAGTGGAATGGGGATTATGCAGATTTATCTCCTCAGATAAATCTGGATCAAGAGACCAGAGACTCTCTTCTTTGGTGGTTGTCACAGGATCATCTGTCCCAGGGAATGTGTTTCCGCAGGCCAGATTGGGTTATAGTGACGACAGACGCCAGCCTTCTGGGCTGGGGTGCAGTCTGGAATTCCCTGAAAGCACAGGGTTTGTGGACTCAGGAGGAGGCCCTCCTACCAATAAATATTCTGGAATTAAGAGCGATATTCAATGCTCTTCAGGCATGGCCTCAGCTGGCTTCGGCCAGATTCATCAGATTTCAGTCAGACAACATCACGACTGTGGCTTATATCAATCATCAGGGGGGAACAAAGAGTTCCTTAGCGATGATAGAAGTTTCAAGAATAATCTAATCGTTGGGCAGAGGCTCACTCTTGCCATCTGTCAGCGACCTATATCCCAGGGGTAGAGAACTGGGAGGCAGATTTTCTAAGTGGTCAGACTTTTCATCCGGGGGAGTGGAACTCCATCCGGAGGTGTTTGCTCAACTGGTTCAGCTATGGGGCACACCAGCATTGGATCAGATGGCGTCTCGTCAGAACCCCAAACTTCCTTGTTACGGATCCAGGTCAAGGGATCCTCAGGCATTGCTGATAGATGCTCTAGCAGTACCCTGGTCATTCAACCTGGCTTATGTGTTTCCACCTTTCCCTCTCCTTCCACATCTGATTGCCAGAATCAAACAGGAGAGAGCATTGGTGATTTTGATAGTGCCTGCGTGGCCACGCAGAACTTGGTATGCAGACCTGGTGGACATGTCATCTCTTCCACCATGGACTCTGCCACTGAGACAGGACCTTCTGATTCAAGGTCCATTCAAGCATCCAAATCTAATTTCTCTGCAACTGACTGCTTGGAGATTGAACGCCTGATTCTATCAAAGCGGGGTTTCTCTGAGTCGGTCATAGATACCTTGATTCAGACTCGAAAGCCTGTTACCAGGAAAATCTATCATAAGATATGGCGTAAATATCTTTTTTGGTGCGAATCCAAAGGCTACTCCTGGAGTATAATCAGGATTCCTAGGATTTTGTCTTTTCTCCAAGAGGGATTGGAGAAAGGGTTGTCAGCTAGTTCCCTAAAAGGACAGATATCTGCTCTGTCCATTCTGTTGCACAAGCATCTGGCAGATGTCCCAGACATTCGGGCTTTTGGTCAGGCTTTAGCTAGAATTAAGCTTGTGTTTAAACCTGTTGCTCTGCCATGGAGTCTTAATTTAGTTCTTAAAGTTCTTCAGGGGGTTCCGTTTGAACCCATGCATTCCATAGATATTAAGCTTTTATCTTGGAAAGTTTTGTTCCTAGTTGCTATCTCTTCAGCTCGAAGAGTTTCTGAGCTATCTGCATTACAATGTGACTCGCCTTATCTTATTTTCCATGCTGATAAAGTGGTTTTGCGTACCAAGCCTGGGTTCCTACCTAAGGTTGTTACTAACAGGAATATCAATCAGGAAATTGTTGTTCCTTCTCTGTGTCCTAATCCTTCTTCTAAGAAGGAACGTCTGTTGCACAACTTGGACGTGGTTAGTGCATTGAAATTTTATTTGCAGGCAACCAAAGATTTTTGTCAAACATCTTCTTTGTTTGTTGTCTATTCTGGAAAGCGTAGGGGTCAAATGGCTACGGCTACTTCTCTTTCCTTTTGGCTGAAAAGCATCATCCATTTGTCTTATGAGACTGCTGGGCAGCAGCCTCCTGAAAGGATTACAGCTCATTCTACTAGAGTGGTAGCTTCTACATGGGCTTTTAAAAATGATGCTTCTGTTGAACAGATTTGTAAGGCTGCGACTTGGTCTTCGCTCCATACCTTTTAAAAATTTTACAAATTTGATACTTTTGCTTCTTCGGAGGCTATTTTTGGGAGAAAGGTTTTGCAAGCAGTGGTGCCTTCCGTTTAGGTTCCTGTCTTGTCCCTCCCTTTATCCGTGTCCTAAAGCTTTAGTATTGGTATCCCACAAGTAAGGATGAAACCGTGGATTCTGTACATCATGCAAAAGAAAACAAAATTTATGCTTACCTGATAAATTTCTTTCTTTTGCGATGTACCAAGTCCACAGCCCGCCCTGTCTAGTCAAGACAGATGGTATTTTTTATTAAAAACTTCAGTCACCTCTGCACCTTATAGTTTCTCCTTTTTCTTCCTTGGCCTTCAGTCGAATGACTGGGGGGTGGAGTTAAGGGGGGAGCTATATAGACAGCTCTGCTGTGGTGCTCTCTTTGCCACTTCCTGTTAGGAAGTATAATATCCCTCAAGTAAGGATGAAACCGTGGACTCGGTACATCGCAAAAGAAAGAAATTTATCAGGTAAGCATACATTTTGTTTTTTTCGGAATTCAGATAGAGAATACAATTTTAAACAACTTTCCAATTTACTTCTATTATTTAATTTGCTTCCTTCTTTTGTTATGCTTTGCTGAAAGGTTTATCTAGGCAAGCTCAAGAGCAGCAAAGAACCTAGGTAGTAAATTAGAAAGTTGTTTAAAATTGTATTCTCTACCTGGATCGTGAAAGAAAATGTGTGGGTTTCATGTCCCTTTAAGTGTATGGCAGGCTGCTCTCTTGATCAAGTTGGATTCTTCTCCCAAATGAATGTTCGGCTGAGTCACAATTAGGTGGCATTTGGGAAATACAGGAGAACAATCATGGATTCAGTGACTATCACCTAGATTACAAGTTGTGCTTTCGTGTTTGAATGCTGAAAAAATGGTAATTTCAGCGTTAAAACAGCACCGCAGTCTTTACGAGTCTTGTCGCTATAGCTGTACCGCAAGCCTTACCCGTCCCGCACTCGTAAAAATTAAGTTTTTTCATGGGACTTCCATAGTGCTGCCATTACGAGTTTTGCGGTGAGGTTAAAAAGCTTGAGTTCCAGCCTATACCGACAAGATCCGTTTCGCAATCTAAAAGCAGTAGTTATGAGTTTTATGCTACAAAACTGTAACATAAAACTTAGAACTAAAGTGTTACAAAGTACACTAAACACCCATAAACTACCTATTAACCCCTAAACCGAGGCCCTCCCGCATTGCAAATACTATATTAAAGATATTAACCCCTAATCTGCCGCTCCCGACATCTCCGCCACTAATACAATTTATTAACCCCTTTTCCGTCGCTCCACTATACTAAAGTTATTAATCCCTAAACCGCCGCCCTCCCGCATCGCAAATACTATTTAAATATTATTAACCCCTAATCTGCTGTCCACCCACATCGCTCCCACTATACTAAAGTTATTAACCCCTAATTCCGCCGCCACTATAGTAAACTATAGTAAACCTATTAACCCCCAAACCACGAACCCGCCAAAACTAAATATACTAAACACACCTATTAACCCGTAAAACAAAAGCCCCCACATTGCAATAAACTAATTTAAACTAGTAACCCCTAAACTTAACGCCCCCCCAACTTTATATTAAAATTACAATTTCCCTATCCTAAATTAAATTAAAACTTACCTGTCAAATTTAAAAAACTAAGTTTAAACTAACAATTACACTAATATACTATAACTATTAAACTAAAATTAAACTAACTACCAATTAAATAAACTATATTACACATTAAAAAAATCCTAACACTACAAAAAAATAAAAAAATACTAAATTACAAAAAATAACAAACACTAAATTACGAAAAATAACAAACGAAATTATCAGAAATAAAAAGAATTACACTTAATCTAATAGCCCTATAAAAATAAAAAAGCCCACCCAAAATAAAAAAACCCTAGCCTACAAATAAACTACCAATAGCCTTTTGTAGGGTACTGCCCTAAATTAAACAGCTCTTTCACCTGTAAAAAAAACATATGAAGACCCCCCAACAGTAAAACCCACCACCCAACCAACCCCCCAAAATAAAAACACCTAACTCTAACAAAAACCTAAGCTACCCATTGCCCTGAAAAGGGCATTTGTATGGGCATTGCCCTGATAAGGGCATTTAGCTTGTTTACAAAAAGCCCAAACCCTAAACTAAAAAAAAAAAAAAACACCCAAAAAACCTTAAAAAATCCTAACACTAACCCCCGAAGATCCACTCACAGTTGCTGAAGTCCCGCTTGAAGGATCTTTATTCCGGGGGCTCAGCAGACGACTCCATCTTCATCTAGGCGGCCCCATCTTCTATCTTCATCCCGGCAGCGTCTTCTATCTTCATCCCGGCAGCGTCTTCTATCTTCATCCCGGCGGCACAGAGCTGATCCATGCTGAAGACATCCGGCTTGAAGTATATATATTAAACCAATACAAGGCCAAATATTAGTGCTGGCACTATAATAACAAAATAAAAAGTCCTATAAGGTTCATACTTGAAATAGTGTTATGACCAAATTAAGTGTCCAAATATCCATTCCAGGAAGCCAAAGCGATTACATCCAAATTGTCCCCAGTGAATAAGGAAGCTTAAACAATATCAACCTGTGATAGAAAATATCCAAACGTAGAGTATTATGCTAAAACCAAAGTATACTACAATTAAATATATCTCACCAGATAGCAATTGGGCTATCTGGTGAGATATATTTAATTAAAGGGAGATTGTACACTTGATTTTTCATTGCATAAATGTTTTGTAGACAATCCATTTATATAGCCCATCTGGTAGTGTTTTTATAAAAATGTATAGTTTTGCTTATTTTTTAAGAACAGTGTGCTGGGGATTCTCTGCTCTTTTTGTTTACTCAGCCCCTTTCACTAGGTGTCCCAGACTACCTCATCAACAGTGCTAAACTGGGAGCTTCTAAGTAAGTTTTTAAAAGTTTTTTTTACTGTATTTTTAGATCAGTGTCTGTGCATATTCTTCTTTATAGTAGTGTCTATTACATTAAGTTATATGAAAATTGGTGTATACTGTCCCTTTAAGGTACACATTCTGGATGCTACCGTCGTCGGTTTGGGTCATGTGATGTTGTGTGACCTATCAGGGGAGAAGATTACCAGTGCAAAAGGAAAACTTTCCCCATATTCAATACTCAGAAAAGTTTGTTACAATTACTCGGAGCGCTCTGTTCAAACGTGTGTTTTCAAGCTTTTCTATCCGCTTGTCATATCCAAGCTTCCCATCATCAACACGTTTCAGCTTATCAGCTTTTTACAAGATGAGCCAAAATCCCCATATGATTCCCTTTAATTTTGGGAGATTAATCTCCCTCCTTCAATTTTCTTATATTCTTAAAGGGGCAGTCAACATTAAACATTAAAGTGGCAGTATCCTTACAAATGAGCAACATTCCCATATACTAGAATTATGATTGATGACTATGTACATTTAATTTCTGTACATTAAAACTGATAAAAAATAAATAAAATTAAGAATAAAAATAATATCTTTATATTGACTAAACTTAGAATTAATATTACTCTTATTACATCCAAACAAAATATAAATCTTATGATGTCCCATATTTAAACAAATATTATACAATGTAAAAACATATAGATACAGTAAAACAATTACATAACGGGGTTTAAATCAAACTCTGCATTTAGACCTAAAGGTTCCAATGTTTTAAAATTTAAAATTAATTCAGCCTCTGCCCTTAATAGTTTTTTCGTAAGTTCACCTCCTCTCCACTCACCCCTAATTATTCTAATGTCCCAATACTTAAATCCTCTTGTATTCTGATTATGGGCTTTCTTGAAGTGATGTGAAAGGGGGTGACCTTCAAATCCATGTTCTATGTTCAACAGATGTTCTCACTCAGATTCTATCTCTTAATGGTCGAGAGATCTCACCCAAATATTATTTTTCACATGTATCAAGTAGACAACATTTTTATCAGCTTTTTTCAATATGAGCCAGAATCCCCTTCTAATTCCCTTCGATTTCGGGAGATTAATCTTTCTCCTTCAATTTTCTTATTTTCTTAAAGAGGCAGTGAACATTAAACATTAAAGTGGCAGTATCCTTACAAAGGAGAAACATTCCCATGAACTAATATTATGATTGATAACTATGTACATTTAATTGTAAAATTACTTATGTACATTAAAACTGGTAAAAACAAAACAAAATTAAGATTAAAAATTATATATTTATTTTGACTAATCTTAAAATTAATATTACTCATATGCAATCCAAGTAATATATAAATCTCATGCTTTAAAATTAATTCAGTCTCTGCCCTTAATCATTTTTTTCACAAGATCACCCCCTCTCCACTCATCCCTAATCTGTCTTATTCCCCAACACTTAAATTCTTGAGTATTCTGATTATGGGCTTCCTTGACGTTAAAGGAGGTGACCTTCAAATACATGTTCTATGTTCAACAGGTGTTCTTGGATTTTGTCTCTTAATGGGTGAGACATCTCACCCAAATATTTTTTTTTAACAGATTTCCTCTGTTAATCGAAAAAGAATTTGAAAGTGAAACACGTAACCATTACACAATTATTAGTGATTTTATGAATTTCTGTAACTAAGATTAACTGGAATTCTATCAGAGTGGTAAACAGCATAACAGAAACTTACTGCTGCTTTCAATATGAGAGAGTAAGGGTAACCATGTAGAAACAAACAAACAGAAAGGATGGTCCGGAAAGCAGTCTCAATCCATATTGGGTAAAAAACAATCCTTTATTCTTAACAAATTAAAAGTGAACACAGTTCATAACAGGGTGCAAATGGTTGACAGATCTTACGCGTTTCGGCTGGTGCCGTATTCATAGACCTAGGTAACCATGGTTCTCTTATGGGTAAAGGTGAGGGCTTTCTAGGGTTGGTAAAGAGCATCCGGTGAGACGATTAGTGGGAAAAGGGTGAGGAAGAGGGTAGGGGAAAAAAAGGGGGGGATTGAACTTGAACCGGCAAGGTAAGTGGAGGGGGCGTATGAGAGTTAATGGGGGTCAGAGAGATCCCACTCCAGGAAATGTGAAGATGCTTTAAGGAAGAGACAGCAATCTAGACTCCTCAATGGCATCTGAGGGCTCCCAAATTAGGAAGTTGAGGTGATGCTGTAATTTGGCTGAGTAGGCATAACCCTCCATCGACCTGAGGTATGTGATTAGATGAATTGTACTCAACCAGCTTGGGGGATTGGGCTTCTTCCAATTTTTGGCCATTAGGAGTTTTGCCGCCATAAGAATTGTAATCAACAGTAAATTTTATCATTTTATCATCATTTTATCAAGTAGACAACATTTTTATCTGTACATGTAATTAGTTTCCTAATCTTATATTCTCTCTTCGACACATATTATATTACTCTCTTTGTTTTATTACTAAAATTACAAGATTTAGAATTAATACAAGGAAAGAAACTTTGCAGTTCATTACCGTAAAAATCTATATAGGAGGTTTTCTTTTTTCCTCTTTTTATTATACGAGGTGCTAAAATGTTTTTTAGAGTCTTTGTTTTTCTAAAGACAATATTAGGTTGTTCTGCTATCCATTTACCAATAAAAGGGTCTCTTTGTAATAAATACCAGTGTTTATTTAAAATCGATATCATATTTCTATGGTGTATGTTGTAATCTGTGATGAAAGGGACCTCCAAGGTATTTTTCACTTTACCTTTATTTATTTTACTTTTTAACAAATTCTTCCTTTCTTTGTTCCTAGCTGTTAGTCTAGCCTCTTCAATCAATGTTTTTTTACATCCTCGCTATTCAATTTTTTTCTGTAGGCTTTCAGCTTCTTTATAAAAAATCTTCTAGCTCTGAGCAGTTTTTACTTATTCTCAGAAATTGATTTCTTGGTATATTCTCTATCCATTTTTTGAAGTGGCAAATTTCACTGTGAATGTAATTGTTCAAATCCACTCTTTTTTTAAAATGTGTCTTTCTTTTTGTCCCAGAAATGTCTAAGGGGTATATTTATTAATGTGCGAGTGGACATGATATGATGTAGCGTATAATGTCCGCCACACATCGATAAATGCCGACAGCATACCCTGTCGGCATTTATCATTTGCACCAGCAGTTGTGAACTGTTGGTGCAATGCCGTCCCCTGCAGATTTGCGGCCAATCAGCCACTAGCAAGGGGTGTCAATCAACCTGATCGTATTCGATCGGGTTGATTTCTGTCCGTGGCCTCAGAGCAGGCGGACAAGTTATGGAGCAGTGGTCTTTAGACTGCTGCTTCATAACTTTTGTTTCTGGCGAGCCTGAAGGCTCGCTGGAAACAAGGGGCATCAAGCTCCATACAGAGCTTGATAAATTGGCCCCTATAGCTATATCTAAATAACTTATCTGTGATTTACTGATTTCATAGGAGAAAACCAGTCCAAAATGACTCTCCTTTAAATCCTCCATAAAAAGTTCAAAGAGCTCATAATCCCCTTTCTAAATAATAAAAATATTATTGATAAAATGGCGAGGTAGCACCAAGTTCGCTTCCCATGAGGAACCATAAATCAATTTACCCTCTAGATACACCATAAATAATTTGGCATAACTGGGGGCGAACTTTGTGCCCATCGCCTTAAACAAAACTGATCATCAAAACTAAATGGGTTATTCCTTAAAATGAATTCTATACATTTTATTAAGAGATCAACCTGTTGAATGTGCATATTCCCTTCTTTTTTAAAATGATAATTTATGGCTTCCACACGTAGTTAATTCTTTATACTAGTATAAAGGGAACAAACATTACATGTAACTAGAAAGTAGTCATCCTTCCACTGAATTTCTTCTAATACTCTCAAAAAATCTGTAGAATTTTTCAGATAAGAGGGGAGGCTAACAACATATTGTTTGAGAAAATAATCTATGTATTCGGATAAATTTGAAGCCAATGATTGAATACCCAAAATAATAGGTCTGCCAGGGGGTTACTTAAAGACGTATGTATTTAGGTAGATAATAAAACAATGGGGTTCTTGGATTTTTCTCAAATATGTAATCAAATTGTTTCCCCATTTAGTATACCCAATCTATATGCCCCTTTATGCCTCCCATTTAGATTTACAAGGTAATGAACTGCAAGGTTTCTTTCCTTGTATTAGTTGTAAATCTTTTAATTTTAGTAATAAAACAAAGACAGTAATATCATATGTGACAAAGAAAGAATATACGATTAGGGACCTGATTAGATGTACAGATAAAAATGTTGTCTACTTGATAAAATATCAATGTAAAAAACAATAATTGGGTGAGATCTCTCATCCATTAATAGAATCTGAGAACACCTATTGAACATAGAACATGCATTTGAAGGTCACCCCTTTCACGTCACTTCATTAAAACCCTTAATCAGAATACACAATGATTTACGGGCATTAGAAAAATTAGGGATGACTGAAGAGGAAGTGATCCTATGAAAAAACTATTAAGGGCAGAGGCTGAATTAATTTAAATTTTTAAAATATTGGAACCTTTAGGTCTAAATGCAGAGTTAGATTTAAAACCCATTATATAATTGTTTTACTGTATCTATATGTTTTTTTGACATTGAATAATATTTGTTTAAATATGGGACATCATAAGATTTATATTTAAGTTGGATGTAATATGAGTAATATTAATTCTAAGTTTAGTCAATAGAAAGATATACTTTTTATTCTTAATATTGTTTGTTTTTTATCAGTTTTAATGTACAGAAGTAATTTTACAATTAAATCTACATAGTCATCAATCATAATTCTTATTTGTAAGGATACTGCCACTTTAATGTTTAATGTTAACTACCCCTTTAAGAAAATAAGAAAATTGAAGGAGGAAGATTAATCTCCCGAAATTAAAGGGAATCAGATGGGGATTCTGGCACATCTTGCAAAAGATGATAAGCTGAAATGCGTTGATGATGGGAAGCAGATTACAAGTAAAGAGCAAACACGATCACGTGAGCGCAATCGCGATTTAGGCTAGAATGATTACAGCGACTTCAGAGCTGTGGTTAACTATTTTGGTAAACAAATAAGTGTAACAAAACACGTAAAAAATACATTACAAAGTACAGTTTCACTCATTATAACAACATCTAATAAAAATTATTTCAAAAAATATTGCACACAAAATTTATAAGGGCTCAAAGATATGAGATCATAGGGATACATACAAATACATGTCTAAAGATGTATATATGTGTGTGTGTATATATATATATATATATATATATATATATATATATATATATATATATATATATATATATATATGTACATATGTATTTATATATGTATATGTATTTAACCACATATATACAGGGAGTGCAGAATTATTAGGCAAGTTGTATTTTTGAGGATTAATTTTATTATTGAACAACAACCATGTTCTCAATGAACCCAAAAAACTCATTAATATCAAAGCTGAATAGTTTTGGAAGTAGTTTTTAGTTTATTTTTAGTTATAGCTATTTTAGGGGGATATCTGTGTGTGCAGGTGACTATTACTGTGCATAATTGTTAGGCAACTTAACAAAAAACAAATATATACCCATTTCAATTATTTATTTTTACCAGTGAAACCAATATAACATCTCAACATTCACAAATATACATTTCTGACATTCAAAAACAAAACAAAAACAAATCAGTGACCAATATAGCCACCTTTCTTTGCAAGGACACTCAAAAGCCTGCCATCCATGGATTCTGTCAGTGTTTTGATCTGTTCACCATCAACATTGCGTGCAGCAGCAACCACAGCCTCCCAGACGCTGTTCAGAGAGGTGTACTGTTTTCCCTCCTTGTAAATCTCACATTTGATGATGGACCACAGGTTCTCAATGGGGTTCAGATCAGGTGAACAAGGAGGCCATGTCATTAGATTATCTTCTTTTATACCCTTTCTTGCCAGCCACGCTGTGGAGTACTTGGACGCGTGTGATGGAGCATTGTCCTGCATGAAAATCATGTTTTTCTTGAAGGATGCAGACTTCTTCCTGTACCACTGCTTGAAGAAGGTGTCTTCCAGAAACTGGCAGTAGGACTGGGAGTTGAGCTTGACTCCATCCTCAACCCGAAAAGGCCCCACAAGCTCATCTTTGATGATACCAGCCCAAACCAGTACTCCACCTCCACCTTGCTGGCGTCTGAGTCGGACTGGAGCTCTCTGCCCTTTACCAATCCAGCCACGGGCCCATCCATCTGGCCCATCAAGACTCACTCTCATTTCATCAGTCCATAAAACCTTAGAATAATCAGTCTTGAGATATTTCTTGGCCCAGTCTTGACGTTTCAGCTTGTGTGTCTTGTTCAGTGGTGGTCGTCTTTCAGCCTTTCTTACCTTGGCCATGTCTCTGAGTATTGCACACCTTGTGCTTTTGGGCACTCCAGTGATGTTGCAGCTCTGAAATATGGCCAAACTGGTGGCAAGTGGCATCTTGGCAGCTGCACGCTTGACTTTTCTCAGTTCATGGGCAGTTATTTTGCGCCTTGGTTTTTCCACACGCTTCTTGCGACCCTGTTGACTATTTTGAATGAAACGCTTGATTGTTCGATGATCACGCTTCAGAAGCTTTGCAATTTTAAGAGTGCTGCATCCCTCTGCAAGATATCTCACTATTTTTTACTTTTCTGAGCCTGTCAAGTCCTTCTTTTGACCCATTTTGCCAAAGGAAAGGAAGTTGCTTAATAATTATGCACACCTGATATAGGGTGTTGATGTCATTAGACCACACCCCTTCTCATTACAGAGATGCACATCACCTAATATGCTTAATTGGTAGTAGGCTTTCGAGCCTATACAGCTTGGAGTAAGACAACATGCATAAAGAGGATGATGTGGTCAAAATACTAATTTGCCTAATAATTCTGCACTCCCTGTACACATATAAACACATAAATACATATGTACACACACATGTGTGTGTGCATTGGAGCCCTTTGCAGTTAAGTAGATGAAAACATGTAAAAGTGATCGTGCTTGAGCATACGAGAATATTCGATTGTGCTTGAGCAAATGAGAATATGTGATCGTGTTTGCACGACACTGGGGTGTTAGTTTTTTTTTCCATTTTCTTTTACTCCCTTGACTTCTATGGGGGAATACGTGAACGTGCACACAATATTTTACCTATGAGTTAAAACAGTTTACTTTCAACTCATAATACAAGCCCAACCCAACACGCGCAAAAATCTTACTTCTAGAGCAATTAACATTCAAGCAGGAATGTTAATTAGCACTCCGCTATCTGTCCCTATGTGTATTAAAATACTATTTTCTAAACAGAGATCTGTTTTAGATTTGTATCCCATATTTTTTAATTGGATATTGCTGGGAATAAATGTCCACTCTCTAAATTTGAGAGCAAAGTGTTTAATAGGCTACATGTAGATCTGGCGGTGTACGACATCGGGAGAAGGAGACATCCAACGGAAAGAGATTATATATGCTTGTCAAAGACTGCTGGATCCCTATCCAAAACAGATATGCTTTTAGTATCAGAAAACATAATTCCGCGAATCAGACAAGAGAAAATCTATGATATTCTACTCTCAAATCATGCCCCTGTAGAACTGACACTTCAACTTCATAGGCTCAGACCAAACAGAAATATGCTAAGAATCCCAACGTACTTATAAAACTCTTTAGCTTTTCAAAAATATTTAGCACACTGCTGGGATGACGTCTACACTGACAGTTCTGGGAAACTGCAAAGGTGGTTCTCACGGGCCAGATATGTGGCTAATTTAAGAAACAAAACCCAACAAAATCATAATGATCTTCAAAAAATATAGAACAAACCTATAAAGTATATTGTAACCTTAACTCTAAAGTAGCGTACGACACGTTTCTCCTGGCCAAAGAGAAACTGGATGCCTTTCTTAAACAAAAAGCAGCATCTGCGCTCTTAAAAATGGCAAGTAGATTTAATAGATTTAGAAACAAATCAGGCAGGTTGTTAGCCTCCCTAGTGAATAAATGCACTACACAGAGAGGTTGCAGCCTTGAGATTTCAAGGAAACACATATAAAACCCCCACAGACATGGGGGGGCAGAGCTTAGCCGTGTAGAGCAATGGCAGCTGTCTGAGAAAGCTCCGCTGTAACTGCTGCTCATAATGGTAATAGCAGGGTGAACACCATACAGATTTCTGCAAACCGAGTCTCCCAATGTAGTGCGAACACCGGAGGATAAGATTTGTCAACCTCCAATGCCAGATCATAGACAGGAAGGTTGCCGATTGGAAAGAAACAAATGGTGCCAATCTGATTGCCTAAACGTTAACTAGGGGGCCCTTATAGCTTGCCAAGCCTGCGCATAATAACCAGAGACTGTGCGGTAGTGCTCACATAGACCATCACGCTTATGAAACATTAACCCCACTGAGCATGACCCGCAGTCTATTATACAGCCCTCAGCGCGGACACTTGGTATACAGAGCCATTTTTAAAGTTTAGCCTTCTCCCAGCATCACTTCAACCCAGAGGGGATCTGCAAACCTGCAGAAACCTGCAAATAGGCACACAAATTCTGTGCAAACAGAAAAACACAACCCAAGATGGCACAGGATAAGAAACATAGCAACCCCCCTAAAAAGGTAGAAAAAAAGGAACATTGAGTCTAAGATAGGTTTTATTAAAACAGTTTATAGAGTACTAGTAGACTAAGCACCAGACCACTTCATAGACATCAAGTAGCACTGCCCCCCAGACTACACAGTTAGTGTTAATTTGTGTTAAAAACCCTGGTGTATAGTACCAAAAGTATATGTATCCCACATACTACTTATCTGGTAACCAATTCCGTCTCCCATTTCCCTTTTATTTCCTATACCTACCTAACACCCGGCGGCAGGCTCCTCCCCCCACTACTAAACTTTCCTTACACCCTAACCAATCCCCACTTGCATTTTTTTTTCTTTTTAAACTATTCTATTAGATATGAGACAAATACACATAATAATAATACATACTAAGGGTCTGAATGCTCCCAAAAAAAGGTCCATGATGGTCCGAGATTTACACAGACTCCAGGGTAACAATACCCGACAGCTTATTTTTCATCTGACCCACAAAAACACAATGGAGTAGGAATTTTATTTAAAAAAAAACATCCCATTCCAACTTATACATCAAGATAAAGACGGCAATGGTAGACTACTCATTCTTATAGGCCTCCTATACGGCAAGACAATTACTTTAGTAAATACGTATTTCCCTAATACAAACCAACACATATTTTTAAAAAAGGTGACTGCAAAACTATTGCCTTGCCTTAAGGGAATTCTTATATTAGGCGATGATTGTAACATACCCATAGATCCAAAAATAGACACCTCAAACGGGACATCTAACCTTCCCAAACGTACCCTGAGATCCATTCAAACCCAACTACACAACATCTGCATCCATGACTCGTGGTAGGTGTTTCATCCAGACTAGGACTCTACGTTTTACTCACACCCACACCACCTTTACTCAAGACTTGATTATATTTTAATTGACCAGACAGGCTTCTCTCTAGTTAACTCTGTCAAGATTCTTCCCATCACATGGTCAGACCATGCACCAGTCTTGTCTTCTTTGGAGTGGCCCAAAAAACAATCACAGAGTTACAATAGCTTCTGGATGACCTTTTGCTAAATGACCCACTCATTAAAATAGACATAGAAAAATCCCTAATTGAATACTTCAATCTAAACACTTCTCCAGAAATACACGACTCTACCTTGTGGGAGGCACAAATAGGGTTTGTAAAATGCAACGTGTGCCAAAGCACAAAGGAAAAGAATAGAGTTACCAGAAACTTTGTATCAAAAGAGGGAAAGAAATTTGAGATAAAAGAGTTAATTACTTGCAACAGTAAATATGTTTTATACATGTTACACTGTTCATGCAATTTGCTTTATATAGGAAGAACTACCAGACTTTTGAAAACTAGAATAAATGAACACACAGAGGCCTAGATTTGGAGATTGGCGTTAGCCGTGAAAACCAGCGTTAGAGGCTCCTAACGCTGGTTTTAGGCTACCTCCGGTATTTGGAGTAACTCAAAATAGGGTCTAACGCTCACTTTTCAGCCGCGACTTTTCCATACCGCAGATCCCCTTACGTAAATTGCGTATCCTATCTTTTCAATGGGATCTTTCTAACTCCGGTATTTAGAGTCGTGTCTGAAGTGAGCGTTAGAAAAGACAAAACTCCAGCCGCAGGAAAAAAGTCAGTAGTTAAGAGCTTTCTGGGCTAACGCCGGTTTATAAAGCTCTTAACTACTGTACTCTAAAGTACACTAACACCCATAAACTACCTATGTACCCCTAAACCGAGGTCCCCACACATCGCCGACACTCGATTACATTTTTTTAACCCCTAATCTGCCGACCGCCACCTACGTTATACTTATGTACCCCTAATCTGCTGCCCCTAACACCGCCGACCCCTATATTATATTTATTAACCCCTAACCTGCCCCCCACAACGTCGCAGCCAGCTACCTACAATAATTAACCCCTAATATGCCGACCGCAAAGCGCCGCCACCTACGTTATACTTATGTACCCCTAATCTGCTGCCCCTAACACCGCCGACCCCTATATTATATTTATTAACCCCTAATCTGCCCCCCTCAACGTCGCCTCCACCTGCCTACACTTATTAACCCCTAATCTGCCGACCGCTATTATTATAAAGTTATTAACCCCTAATCCGCCTCACTAACCCTATAATAAATAGTATTAACCCCTAATCTGCCCTCCCTAACATCGCCGACACCTAACTTCAAACATTAACCCCTAATCTGCCGACTGGAGCTCACCGCTATTCTAATAAATGTATTAACCCCTAAAGCTAAGTCTAACCCTAACACTAACACCCCCCTAAGTTAAATATAATTTAAATCTAACGAAATAAATTAACTCTTATTAAATAAATTATTCCTATTTAAAGCTAAATACTTACCTGTAAAATAAATCCTAATATAGCTACAATATAAATTATAATTATATTATAGCTATTTTAGTATTAATATTTATTTTACAGGTAACTTTGTATTTATTTTAACCAGGTACAATAGCTATTAAATAGTTAAGAACTATTTAATAGCTAAAATAGTTAAAATAATTACAAAATTACCTGTAAAATAAATCCTAACCTAAGTTACAATTAAACCTAACACTACACTATCAATAAATTAATTAAATAAACTACCTACAATTACCTACAATTAACCTAACACTACACTATCAATAAATTCAATTCCTACAAATAAATACAATTAAATAAACTAGCTAAAGTACAAAAAATAAAAAAGAACTAAGTTACAAAAAATAAAAAAATATTTACAAACATAAGAAAAATATTACAACAATTTTAAACTAATTACACCTACTCTAAGCCCCCTAATAAAATAACAAAGCCCCCCAAAATAAAAAAATGCCCTACCCTATTCTAAATTACTAAAGTTCAAAGCTCTTTTACCTTACCAGCCCTGAACAGGGCCCTTTGCGGGGCATGCCCCAAGAAGTTCAGCTCTTTTGCCTGTAAAAAAAAACATACAATACCCAAGCCCCCCAACATTACAACCCACCACCCACATACCCCTAATCTAACCCAAACCCCCCTTAAATAAACCTAACACTAAGCCCCTGAAGATCTTCCTACCTTGTCTTCACCTCACCGGGTTCACCGATCTGTCCAGAAGAGCTCCTCCGATGTCCTGATCCAAGCCCAAGCAGGGGGCTGAAGAGGTCCATGATCCGGCTGAAGTCTTCATCCAAGCGGGGCAGAAGAGGTCTTCCATCCGATTGAAGTCTTCATCCAAGCGGGATCTTCTATGGTCATCCATCCGAATGCGAGCTCAATCTGATTGGCTGATTGGATCAGCCAATCGGATTGAACTTGATTCTGATTGGGTGATTCCATCAGCCAATCAGAATATTCCTACCTTTATTCCGATTGGCTGATAGAATCCTATCAGCCAATCGGAATTCGAGGGACGCCATCTTGGATGACGTCATTTAAAGGAACCGTCATTCGTCGTTCAGTCGTCGGCCAGGATGGATGTTCCGCGTCGGAGGTCTTCAGGATCCTGCCGCTCCGCTCCGGATGGATGACCATAGAAGATCCCGCTTGGATGAAGACTTCAATCGGATGGAAGACCTCTTCTGCCCCGCTTGGATGAAGACTTCAGCCGGATCATGGACCTCTTCAGCCCCCCGCTTGGGCTTGGATCAGGACATCGGAGGAGCTCTTCTGGACAGATCGGTGAACCCGGTGAGGTGAAGACAAGGTAGGAAGATCTTCAGGGGCTTAGTGTTAGGTTTATTTAAGGGGGGTTTGGGTTAGATTAGGGGTATGTGGGTGGTGGGTTGTAATGTTGGGGGGCTTAGGTATTGTATGTTTTTTTTACAGGCAAAAGAGCTGAACTTCTTGGGGCATGCCCCGCAAAGGGTCCTGTTCAGGGCTGGTAAGGTAAAAGAGCTTTGAACTTTAGTAATTTAGAATAGGGTAGGGCATTTTTTTTATTTTGGGGGGCTTTGTTATTTTATTAGGGGGCTTAGAGTAGGTGTAATTAGTTTAAAATTGTTGTAATATTTTTCTTATGTTTGTAAATATTTTTTTATTTTTTGTAACTTAGTTCTTTTTTATTTTTTGTACTTTAGCTAGTTTATTTAATTGTATTTATTTGTAGGAATTGTATTTAATTAATTTATTGATAGTGTAGTGTTAGGTTTAATTGTAACTTAGGTTAGGATTTATTTTACAGGTAATTTTGTAATTATTTTAACTATTTTAGCTATTAAATAGTTCTTAACTATTTAATAGCTATTGTACCTGGTTAAAATAAATACAAAGTTACGTGTAAAATAAATATTAATCCTAAAATAGCTATAATATAATTATAATTTATATTGTAGCTATATTAGGATTTATTTTACAGGTAAGTATTTAGCTTTAAATAGGAATAATTTATTTAATAAGAGATAATTTATTTCGTTAGATTTAAATTATATTTAACTTAGGGGGGTGTTAGTGTTAGGGTTAGACTTAGCTTTAGGGGTTAATACATTTATTAGAATAGCGGTGAGCTCCAGTTGGCAGATTAGGGGTTAATGTTTGAAGTTAGGTGTCGGCGATGTTAGGGAGGGCAGATTAGGGGTTAATACTATTTATTATAGGGTTAGTGAGGCGGATTAGGGGTTAATAACTTTATAATAATAGCGGTGCGGTCCGCTCGGCAGATTAGGGGTTAATAAGTGTAGGCAGGTGGAGGCGACGTTGAGGGGGGCAGATTAGGGGTTAATAAATATAATATAGGGGTCGGCGGTGTTAGGGGCAGCAGATTAGGGGTACATAAGTATAACGTAGGTGGCGGCGCTTTGCGGTCGGCAGATTAGGGGTTAATTATTGTAGGTAGCTGGCTGCGATGTTGTGGGGGGCAGGTTAGAGGTTAATAAATATAATATAGGGGTCGGCGGTGTTAGGGGCAGCAGATTAGGGGTACATAAGTATAACGTAGGTGGCGGTCGGCAGATTAGGGGTTAAAAAAATTTAATCGAGTGTCGGCGATGTGGGGGGACCTCGGTTTAGGGGTACATAGGTAGTTTATGGGTGTTAGTGTACTTTAGAGTACAGTAGTTAAGAGCTTTATAAACCGGCGTTAGCCCAGAAAGCTCTTAACTACTGAATTTTCCTGCGGCTGGAGTTTTGTCGTTAGAGTTCTAACGCTCACTTCAGCCACGACTCTATATACTGGAGTTAGAAAAATCCCATTGAAAAGATAGGATACGCAATTTACGTAAGGGGATCTGCGGTATGGAAAAGTCGCGGCTGAAAAGTGAGCGTTAGACCCTATTTTGAGTGACTCCAAATACCGGAGGTAGCCTAAAACCAGCGTTAGGAGCCTCTAACGCTGGTTTTCACGGCTAACGCCAAACTCCAAATCTAGGCCTTAGAATTTATAGGGATTAGAAAAGCCACTCAATATTGGAGGGGAGGAGATAGACTTAATGATTTCCGGACAATTAGAGATGAAGTGGATCTATATTTTGGATACTCTAGTTCCAAATGGCTTAAATAAAGATTTAGAATTGCATCATTTTTTAAATTAATTTTTTACCTCATTCTAATATACAACCCTATATGTACAGTACATTTATTTCATATGAATACCTATATGTGAATTTGGTTATACAAATTCTCCAATATTTACATCAAACAGATGTATATATATGGTCACCATCATAATATATTATGCACCAACATATGTTCCTTTAAAACTTATCCCTTAAGAGTGTGATATATATTAACAAGTGTCAATCTGGGATTGCATATATCCCCATTGTAATAACAAGATGTAATACGCAATTATATGCATTTTTTTATTCACTATGAAAAAGGTTAGATAAGGAACATTCATGTGACATAAAGTTAATTTTTCAAACTTACTCAGTGTATAACAATTTTGATATCCCCCATTGAAACAAAAGAAATCGAAAATAATTCAATTGTTTGCCCTTTCATATAATGAAATCCACATACAGCAAAAGGAACATCAAACCAACTTGCCATCTTTAAAAATGGAGGACAGAACGTGAAAGAGCTCACGTATAATGTGATTACTATTGGCCAATAGGAGGATTCATTCACTGCATATAAACCACAGAGGAGAAGACGCACACTATCTCACTTCCTTGAAAAAGCTGTACGCTTACGGAGAAACATGTCAGAACATCACAGCCACGCCTCCACTGTTAGTCACCAGGACAGGTATCGGGTATATCACTTACCAAGCAGTCTCGTTGGCATACATTTTCAGCACGCCATACGCTTCCATCCAGGAAAGGTGTTGTGATTGGGCTCCCACTCAGCAACTTAGGTGGACAGATACCCTGTGTGAAGGGGCTCATTTGTGGCCTTTTATATATGTTTTAAAGGTTTTTAAAATAAATGTTATCTTTTTAAGCAGCGGCCTTCATTTGGTGTTAGTGATATACTGGAAACCTGGCAGTATAAAACCGGGTGAGCGTCTACTCCAGAGCCTGGGTGGCTCTGTAAAGTGTGAGTAACCCTTTGGTGGAACCACTGTGTGAATTATCGCTAGTTCAAACATACTTCACTATGTTCTTTTGTCTTTGTTTTATTTAAGGCAAGAAACCACCCGAGACACTTACAATTAAAAATATCCTGTGGATAATATATATCCTTATGTTTTTCACTTTTTATTGTATTAAAATTAATATCTTACGTAGAATACTTTACATCTTACAAACACTACCTATCCACCTTCCACCCACTTACATTACAAAATTGCAGGCAGCTTTGGAGCAATTAATTTGGCAGAAAGTTAGACCCCGCAATCCAAAAAGCACTTTATATTTACCAACAGAGATACGAGGATTGGGGATGCCAAATCTGTACCTCTATAGATCTGTCATGCTACTCCAGAGGCTGATAGAATGGTGCTATAACTCACAACAAAAAGGGTGGGTTCAGATAGATGCAGACATATTAAAAATGAGCAACGTGGGCACTCTGGTGTGGATTCCTCAACAACACCGAAATCCTCTAATCTCAGATTTCCCTCTTTTATCAGAAATTTTTTGGAAATGCAACAAACTCATAAACACTACCACTTACATATCCTCGCATCCCTCTCCCATGACTCCTATTATACACAACCTAGACTTACCCTTTCTAACACATATAGCAGATTCAACACGAAAGCAACACATACACAAATGCATAATTCACAGAATTATCATAGATGGTAAGCTACAATCCTTTTCTGAAGTAGCCAAAACAGACATACCATCTTTCACATCATGGTACAATGTAACCCGACTCCAAAACTACTACAGCTCAGATGACACACAAGCAAAAAATACTCAGACCTCTCTCCCCTTTTGAAACCTTGTGTACTTCACAATCTCACCTGAGACACACGATCTGTCCTTTACAGACTCTTGCTTACACAAAATAACTCTGCCTCACCAACATATATTCACAAATGGAATAGGGATCTCAACGTGGACCTAGACCAGAAACAATGGCAAAAAATATTCACAAGTCACAAACACTCCTTAATCTTAACCCACGAAGATATGAACTTCAAATTCATATCCAGATGGTATCTCACACCAGACATATTAAAACATATCTATAAACAAACAAGCGGAAAATGCTGGAGAGGTTGTGGAGAGAGGGGAACTATTCTACACATTTGGTGGCAATGACCAAACTTGGGAGACTTTTGTAAAAAGGTAACCCTTTCTATGTCTGCTATTCTAGATACCATTGTGCCGGCCTCCCTGGAAATACTTTTGTTTCACTCTCTCCCCAAATTTAAGAACTCAGCTAAAAAGTTCTTCCAAGAGGATTGGAAGAATCAAGTGTCAGAAATTCTCCACATAGAAAGATATCACTACATGAAATCAGGGTCAGTTGAAATACATGAGAATATGCTGGAAATTTGGAAACTAAAAGGAAACAGACAAACAAACACCCCTCAATGTCTGATCCTAGCACACTAAATCCTACATTACCCCTCCCACCCGTTTTTCTTTCTTTTTTTTCTTTTCTCCTCTTCCTCTCTTTCCCCTTCTTCTCCCTGCCACCAAACAACATGTTGATTTTTTCTTTTTTATGTTATATATGTGTTTATATAATAGCCGGCCCTAATGGGAAGGACCGGTAAACAAGGTAAAGCTGTTTTACACTAGCTTTGTTACGATTTGTAACAAATTTATTTTCTCAAAACGGACAAGACGATCAACAACAACGCGAGCAAAATTTAGCTCCACATCTCACCTCAATACCAGCGTTGCTTAAGTCAGCAGTAAGATGGCAAAACGTGCCCCATTGTTTCCTATAAGGAAATATTTTTTATGTCTGCACCTAACACCCTAACATGAACCCCAAGCCTAAACACCCCTAATCTTACACTTATTAACCCCTAATCTGCTACCCCGACATCGCCTACACCTACATTATATTATTAACCCCTAATCTGCCGCTCCGGACACCGCCGCCACCTACATTATCCCTATGAACCCCTAATCTGCTGCCCCCAACATCGCCGAACCCTACATTTTATTTATTAACCCCTAATCTGCCCTCCCAACATTGCCGCAACTATAATAAATGTATTAACCCCTTATCTGCCGCCGCCAACGTCGCCGCCACTATAATAAATGTATTAACCCCTAAAACCTAAGTCTAACCCTAACACCCCCCTAACTTAAATATAATTTAAATAAATCTAAATAAAATTACTACAATTAACTAAATTATTCCTATTTAAAACTAAATACTTACCTATAAAATAAACCCTAAGCTAGCTACAATATAACTAATAGTTACATTGTAGCCATTTTAGGATTTATATTTATTTTACAGGCAACTTTGTATTTATTTTAACTAGGTACAATAATTATTAAATAATTCTTAACTATTTAATAACTACCTAGTTAAAATAAGTACAAATTTACCTGTAAAATAAATCCTAACCTAATTTACAATTAAACCTAACACTACACTATCATTAAATTAATTACTTAAACTAACTACAATTAAATTAAATAAACTAAAGTACAACAAACACTAAATTACAAAAAATAAAAAATTTATTACAATTTTTTAAGCTAATTACACCTACTCTAATCCCCCTAATAAAATAAAAAAGCCCCCCAAAATAATAAAATTCCCTACCCTATACTAAATTACAAATAGCCCTTAAAAGGGCTTTTTGTGTGGCATTGCCCCAAAGTAATCAGCTCTTTTACCTGTAAAAAAAAAGACAATACCCCCCCAACATTAAAACCCACCACCCACACACCCAACCCTACTCTAAAACCCACCCAATCCCCCCTTAATAAAACCTAACACTACCCCCTTGAAGATCACCCTAGCTTAAGATGTCTTCACCCAGCCGGGCACAAGTGGACCTCCAGAGGGGCAGAAGTCTTCATCAGATCCGGCCAGAAGAGGACATTCAGACTGGCAGAAGTCTTCATCCAGACGGCATCTTCTATCTTCTTCTATCTGGAGCGGAGCGCGTCCATTTTGAAGACATCCGACGCGGAGCATCCTCTTCCTTCTTGATCAGCCAATCAGAATTAAGGTAGGAAAAATCCAATCAGCCAATAGAATGCAAGCTCAATCCTATTGGATTGGATCAGCCAATAGGATTGAACTTTAATCCTAGTGGCTGATTGCATCAGCCAAAAGGATTTTTCCTACCTTAATTCCCATTGGCTGATAGGATTCTATCAGCCAATCGGAATTGAAGGGACGCCATCTTGGATGACGTCACTTAAAGGAACCTTCATTCAGTCATCGGATCAAGAAGGAAGAGGATGCTCCGCGTCGGATGTCTTCAAGATGGACCCACTCCGCTCTGGATGGAAGAAGATAGAAGATGCCACCTGGATGAAGACTTCTGCCACTTGGAGGACCTCTTCTGGCCGGATCGGATGAAGACTTCTGCCCCTCTGGATGTCCACTTCTGCCCGGCTGGGTGAAAACGGCTCAAGGTAGGGTGATCTTCAAGGGGGTAGTGTTAGGTTTTATTAAGGGGGATTGGGTGGGTTTTAGAGTAGGGTTGGGTGTGTGGGTGGTGGGTTTTAATGTTGGGGGGGTATTGTCTTTTATTTTGCAGGTAAAAGAGCTGATCACTTTGGGGCAATGCCCCGCAAAAGGCCCTTTTAAGGGCTATTTGTAATTTAGTATAGGGTAGGGAATTTTATTATTTTGGGGGGCTTTTTTATTTTATTAGGGGGATTAGATTAGGTGTAATTAGCTTAAAAAAATTGTAATTCTTTTTTTATTTTCTGTAATTTAGTTTTTTCTCATAATTTAGTTTATTTAAATTAATTGTAATTAATTGTAGGTAGTTTAGGTAATTAGTTTAATTATAGTGTAGTGTTAGGTGTAATTGTAACTTAGGTTAGGGTTTATTTTACAGGTCCTTTTGTATTTATTTTAGCTAGGTAGTTATTAAATAGTTAATAACTATTTAATAACTATTGTACCTAGTTAAAATAAATACAAACTTGCCTGTAAAATAAAAATAAACCCTAAGATGGCTACAATCTAATTATTAGTTATATTGTAGCTAGCTTAGGGTTTATTTTATAGGTAAGTATTTAGTTTTAAATAGGGATAATTTAGTTAATGATAGTTATTTTATTTAGATTTATTTAAATTATATTTAAGTTAGAGGGTGTTAGGGTTAGACTTAGATTTAGGGGTTAATATATTTATTATAGTGGTGGCGATGTTGTGAGCGGAAGATTAGGGGTTAATAAATGTAGGTAGGTGTAGGCGATGTTAGGGACAGCAGATTAGGGGTTAATAAAATTTAACTAGTGTTTGCAAGGTGGGAGTGCGGCGGTTTAGGGGTTAATACATTTATTAAAGTGGCGGCGATGCCCGGTCGGCAGATTCGGGGTTAAATAATTTTATTATAGTGTTTGCGATGTGGGGGGGCTCGGTTTAGGGGTTAATAGGTAGTTTATGGGTGTTAGTGTACTTTTTAGCACTTTAGTTAAGAGCCTTATGTTCCGGCGTTAGCCCATAAAACTCTTAACTACTGACTTTTAAATGCGTTAGGAGTCTGGACAGTAGAGGGTGTACCTCTCACTTTTTCCAGCGATCGGAATACCGGCGTTAGGAAAATCCCATTAAAAAGATAGGATATGTAATTGACGTAAGGGGATTTGCGGTATGCTAAAATCGCGGAAAAAAGTGAGCGGTACACCTGTACCTGCCAGACTCATAATACCAGAGGGCGCTAAAAAGCAGCGTTAGGACCCCTTAACGCTGCTTTTTAAGGCTAACGCAAGACTCGTAATCTAGCCGCAAGTGTTCTAAATGCAGGGCCATGTTTGATATGTAAACTGCCTAATTCTTTCAATAAAACTTGTTTAACCCTTAATGACCACAGCACTTTTCCATTTTCTGTCCGTTTGGGACCAAGGCTATTTTTACATTTCTGCAGTGTTTGTGTTTAGCTGTAATTTTCCTCTTACTCATTTACTGTACCCACACATATTATATATCGTTTTTCTCGCCATTAAATGGACTTTCTAAAGATACCATTATTTTCATCATATCTTATAATTTACTATAAAAAAAATTATAAAATATGAGGAAAAAATAGAAAAAAACACACTTTTTCTAACTTTGACCCCCAAAATCTGTTACACATCTACAACCACCAAAAAACACCCATGCTAAATAGTTTCTAAATTTTGTCCTGAGTTTAGAAATACCCAATGTTTACAAGTTCTTTGCTTTTTTTGTAAACTATAGGGCCATAAATACAAGTAGCACTTTGCTATTTCCAAACCATTTCTTTTCAAAATTAGCGATAGTTACATTAGAGCACTGATATCTTTCAGGAATCTCTGAATATCCATTGACATGTATATATTTTTTTTTAGTAGACATCCCAAAGTATTGATCTAGGCCCGTTTTGGTATATTTCATGCCACCATTTCACCGTCAAATGCAATCAAATACAAAAAAATCGTTCACTTTTCACAAATTTTTTCACAAACTTTTGGTTTCTAACTTAAATTATTTACAAACAGCTTGTGCAATTATGGCATAAATGGTTGTAAATTCTTCTCTGGGATCCCCTTTGTTCAGAAATAGCAGACATATATGACTTTGGTGTTGCTTTTTGGTAATTAGAAGGCTGCTAAATGCCACTGCGCACCACACGTGTATTATGCCCAGCAGTGAAGGGGTTAATTAGGGAGCATGTAGGGAGCTTTTTGGGGTAGTTTTAGCTTTAGTGTAGTGTAGTAGACAACCCCAAGTATTGATCTAGGCCAATTTTGGTATATTTCATGCCACCATTTCACCACCAAATGCGATCAAATAAAAAAAAACGTTAATTTTTTCTCAATTTTAGGTTTCTCACTGAAATTATTTACAAACAGCTTCTGCAATTATGGCACAAATGGTTGTAAATGCTTCTCTGGGATCCCCTTTGTTCAGAAATAGCAGACATATATGGCTTTGGCATTGCTTTTTGGTAATTAGAAGGCCTCTAAATGCCGCTTCGCATCACACGTGTATTATGGCTAGCAGTGAAGGGGTTAATTATGTAGCTTGTAGGGAGCTTGCAGGGTTAATTTTAGCTTTAGTGTAGAGCTCAGCCTCCCACCTGAAACATCAGACCCCCTGATCCCTCCCAAACAGCTCTCTTCCCTCCCCCACCCCACAATTGTCCCCGCCATCTTAAGTACTGGCAGAAACTCTGCCAGTACTAAAATAAAAGGTATTTGGCCCTTTTAAAAAAAAAAAAAAAAAAAAAGCATATTTACATATGCTGATGTGTAGGATCCCCCCTTAGACCCCAACCTCACTGATCCCCCACCAAACTGCTCTCTAACCCTTCCCCTCTGCAATAACGGGCGCCATCTTGGGTACTGGCAGCTGTCTGCCAGTACCCAGTTTTGTAACAAAATGTGCCTTTTTTTTAAAAAAAATTCCCTTTTCTGTAGTGTAGCTTCCCCCCCCCACCGAGACCAACCCCCAACCCCTTCCAGGTCCCTTAGATGATATTTTACATTCATTGTGTTTTTAATTTTTAACCTTTTTTTTCTGTAGTGTAGCAGTTCCCACCCGCTCCCGCCCTGTGCACGCGCCCGCCCACCACCCCCCGTGCACGCGCGCGCTCCCGTGCGCGCCCCCGTAGCTCCCGCCCCCGATCCCGCCCCCCTCCACTCCACACTGAGCACCGATGGCCGCCCACCCGCCTCCCACGTAAGCTCCCACCCACCAACGATACCGGCCACCGATGTCCGGTGCAGAGAGGGCCACAGAGTGGCTCTCTCTGCATCGGATGGCCAAGGGGGGTTATTGCAGGATGCCTCCATATCGAGGACTATATCACTGCAATAACCGGAAAGCAGCTGGAAGCGAGCAGGATCGCTTCCAGCTGCTTTCCAGACCAAGGACGTACGCCACACGTCCTCGGTCATTAACTGTCTTTTTTTTGAGGACGTGTGGCGTACCTCCTTGGTCGTTAAGGGGTTAAAAAAAAAAAAAAAAAAAAACCCACAGACATAGCGCAATGCTTTGCGGCTTATTTTAAACAATTATATACTAAACAACCAGCAGCAGCACCTGAGACATTAGAAACTTCTTGGCACTCTATCTTACTCCCCCAACTCTTTAAGTAACATTAGATTTCCTGAACGCACCTATATCAGTAGATGAATTACAAACTACTATTAAATCTTTAGCCCTGGGCAAAGCGCCATGGACTCCCTACAAAGTTCTATCGGATTTTTCAATCTCAAGTATCCCCAACTCTGGCCAAACTATTTAACGGCTTCCTTCAGGAAGGAGACTCCCTCTCTACTACTTTTTCTTCAGCTTACATAACCCTAATTGCTAAACCCGGTAAAGATCATTCGCTTCTTATCGTCCTATCTCTCTCCATACCACAGACTACAAAATTTTCACAAAGATTCTTGCAAATCGCTTAAAAACTATTTTACCTTCCTTACTACACCCTGACCAAACAAGGTTTGTCTTTCAACGTACATCTGTGATTAACCTAAGATGCGTGTTGCACATCATAAATTACTATTGGGAGAGAGGTAGGACAGGCTCTAAAGAGGACCATACAGAGGCATTTCTTTTATCCCTCGACATGGAAAAGGCCTTTGACCGGGTTGAATGGTCCTACTTTTTTAACTTTCAGGGCCCTTTTTTAGATGCGCTACACAAAATCTACTCGACTCCTATAGCTCTTATATCTGTTAATGGTCTTTTTTCTTCAGACTATACTTTAGAGAGAGGCACCAGGCAAGGCTGCCCCTTGTCTTCCTTGATGTTTGACCTGGTGTTAGAGCCATTAGCTGTAAAACAAGTCTTACCGGGAGTGTCTGTCAATGGCAGTAGTCATAAACTTGCACTTTGCGCGGATGACATGCTCCTATTTGTAGATAACCCAAATATCCATATCCCTATAATTCTAGAAAAATTTAAACTATTTAGTAGGTTTTCAGGCTATAAAATCAACAATTCAATATTGGAAATCCTATGGCTGCACCGGCATACCTCTAAGACAACTTCTTACCCCTTTGTCAAAGTATCCAACTCACTCACCTATTTAGGCATATGTTTGCACAAAAAAACATATAAACTATACCATTTGAACATTGCAAGACAATGAAAATCACTATGCACTCAATTGTCCAACTAGAAAACCTTCCTCTGAACCTTACAGGCTGCATAAATCTACTCAAAATGTCCTTACTTCCAAGATTTTTTTATCCATTACTTATGTTACCGCTCCTAATGACTAGAAGAGACACAGGAGGATTAGAAAGAGCTATTGGGCAATTCTTGTGGCGGGGAAAAAACCCAGAATAGCTGCCCGCAAACTACATCTCTCCTATAACAACGGAGGTCTGGGCCTACCAAATTTAAAATTTTACAATTGGACCACCTTGCTGAGACTTGTACAAGACTGGCAACTTAACTCAGCACACTTCTGTGATTTGTCCTTGAAAGAGGCAATAACAACACTTTGTGCCTTGTCTTATCGCTCATACTGCATTAGGAATGAATTACCACTACATGTTAAAAATAGCATATTATACAGAGATCTTCTTAAGGTTTGGTCTCAAGCTAATAATCTATTAACATTTCTGCAATCCTCACCAATGTTCCCTCTAAGGTGCGCGGCAGCGCGGCCGTGCACCTTCCCACCCGGTGTAGAGCAGGCAGAATGTCAGGCCGCGCAACACCGGAGGGATGGGGAAAGTGAGGTATTGCCAGGGCCATTTTTAGGTGAGCGCAAAGGCTCCATAAGGGGCGGGATGTGACTTGCACTGTCAGCACTCAGAGCTGTATACAGGAAGCAGGCTGGATGATAGCTGGGTCCAACATGCAGCTTTTTTAAACTTCAAAGGGAAATAAAGACTTCCCTGCAGGAGATGAACATGCCCCTTTTTGCGTCTGGTGAGAGAGGATTGCAAAAGGTGTGTGATCTTTTAGATCCTTTGTTGCACACAACGTCAGGTCGTTTCACGATCTGAAGGATAAATATGAAATATCAAATAGCCACTGTTATACCTATTTACAACTCCGACATTACATAAAAGAGGTAGAGACAGACCACCCGAACTTCTGGAACACTGCTCCAGTCACTATCCTCATGAATGGCATTTAGCATGGGTCCTTTTTCGATTTCAGTTTTTTACCAAGAACTCCTTAGACTACAAACAGTAGACATTCAAACTGACATTCTACAAAAACTACAAGTGGACACCACTAATGACATTACTGTACAAGATATAAAAAACAGTCTTGTAAAAGCCACAACAGGGACATTATCACTTACACTATGAGAAGCCCAAGTTCACTTAATCCACAGAGACTATATCACACCTAGTAGAAGGGTAAAATAGAACCCAAAATGGAACCCAAATCACTGTGTTAAATGCTACTAATTTGATCCTTTTTTGACTCAAATGGATTAATATCAGTTGTAAGCTTCCCCTTCTAATAACTTTATTTACCCTAATTATACAGTGTACTTTGACCTTATGGTCAAGACATCAAGAACTCTGACCCAATTTAAGCGTCTTCAATATAAGCAATTATTTGTTGAACAACATGACGTCCTTTTGGACACCAAACACCTTTTTTAAATAAAATGGAAAGTCTTTTTAGAATCTCTCTCACCTGAGAAACAGCGACAAATTCTTAAACCTTTTTCACAGCATGAATTAATGTTGTCAGCTGCTCTGAGGGGAGAATGGGCGATACTCTATGTAGACCCATCCTCTTTTAACTCGAACCGTTAATCATTGAAACTCTTTTTTGATCCCTTCTTTTCCTTTTTTTTTTTCTCTTCCTTTCTCACACTCTTTCTTTTCAAAGGTGCATCACTGCTGGATCATTGTTTTTACAGTAGTTATAAATATGTTCATGAATGGTTTGTTTAATTTGTTTAATTAGTTTAGTTTGGTTTGTAAATTTGTGTTCTTATATTGTTAAAATAATGAGGGACCCTTACATCAGTGTCTTATCCTCTTACACCACAATTTGTATGACATTATAGCCCTTCACTAAGGGCATACAGTTGCCACCGTCACTACAGTCCTTAAAGGGACACTGAACCCAAATTTTTTCTTTTATGATTCAGATAGATCATGAAATTTTAAGCAACTTTCTAATGTACTCCTATTATCAAATTTTCTTTGTTCTCTTGCTATCTTTATTTGAAAAAGAAGGCATCTAAGTTTTTTTTGTTCAGACTCTGGACAGCACGTTTTTATTGGTGGATGAATTTATCCACCAATCAGCAAGGACAACCAAGGTTGTTTACCAAAAATGGTCCGGCATCTAAACTTACATTCTTGCATTTCAAATAAAGATACCAACACCTAGATTTAGAGTTCTGCAGACAAAGGGGTGCGTAGCTAACGCTGGCTTTTTTCTGGCCGCTGGTATTGAGAGTTCACAGAATGGCTGCGTTAGGCTCCAAAAAAGGAGCGTAGAGCATATTTAACGCAACTTCAACTCTCGATACCAGCGTTGCTTACGGACGCGGCCAGCTTAAAAAACGTGCTCGTGCACGATTCCCCCATAGAAAACAATGGGGCTGTTTGAGCTGAAAAAAAACCTAACACCTACAAAAAAGCCGCGTTCAGCTCCTAACGCAGCCCCATTGTTTGCTATGGGGAAACACTTCCTACGTCTGCACCTAACACTCTAACATGTACCCCGAGTCTAAACACCCCTAACCTTACACTTATTAACCCCTATCCTGCCGCCCCCGCTAACGCTAACCCCTGCATATTATTATTAACCCCTAATCTGCCGCTCCGTAAACCGCTGCTACTTACATTATCCCTATGTACCCCTAATCTGCTGCACCTAACACCGCCGACCCCTATATTATATTTATTAACCCCTAATCTGCCCCCCACAACGTCGCCTCCACCTGCCTACACTTATTAACCCCTAATCTGCCGAGCGGACCGCACCGCTATTATAATAAAGTTATTAACCCCTAATCCGCCTCACTAACCCTATAATAAATAGTATTAACCCCTAATCTGCCATCCCTAACATCGCCGACACCTAACTTCAAACATTAACCCCTAATCTGCCGACTGGAGCTCACCGCTATTCTAATAAATATATTAACCCCTAAAGCTAAGTCTAACCCTAACACTAACACCCCCCTAAGTTAAATATAATTTAAATCTAACGAAATTAATTAACTCTTATTAAATAAATTATTCCTATTTAAAGCTAAATACTTACCTGTAAAATAAATCCTAATATAGCTACAATATAAATTATAATTATATTATAGCTATTTTAGGATTAATATTTATTTTACACGTAACTTTGTATTTATTTTAACCAGGTACAATAGCTATTAAATAGTTAAGAACTATTTAATAGCTAAAATAGTTAAAATAATTACAAAATTACCTGTAAGATAAATCCTAACCTAAGTTACAATTAAACCTAACACTACACTATCAATAAATTAATTATATAAACTACCTACAATTATCTACAATTAAACCTAACACTACACTATCAATAAATTATTTAAATAAAATACCTACAATTACCTACAATTAAACCTAACACTACACTATCAATACATTAATTAAATACAATATCTACAAATAAATACAATGAAATAAACTAACTAAAGTACAAAAAATAAAAAAGAACTAAGTTACAAAAAATAAAAAAATATTTACAAACATCAGAAAAATATTACAACAATTTTAAACTAATTACACCTACTCTAAGCCCCCTAATAAAATAACAAAGACCCCCAAAATAAAAAAATGCCCTACCCTATTCTAAATGACTAAAGTTCAAAGCTCTTTTACCTTACCAGCCCTGAACAGGGCCCTTTGCGTGGCATGCCCCAAAGAATTCAGCTCTTTTGCCTGTAAAAAAAAACACATACAATACCCCCCCCAACATTACAACCCACCACCCACATACCCCTAATCTAACCCAAACACCCCTTAAATAAACCTAACACTAAGCCCCTGAAGATCTTCCTACCTTATCTTCACCATACCAGGTTCACCGATCGATCCAGAAGAGCTCCTTCGATGTCTTGATCCAAGCCCAAGCGGGGGGCTGAAGATGTCCATGATCCGACTGAAGTCTTCATCCAAGCGGGAGCTGAAGAGGTCCATGATCCGGCTGAAGTCTTCATCCAAGCGGGAGCTGAAGAGGTCCATGATCCTGCTGAAGTCTTCTATCAACGGCATCTTCAATCTTCTTTCTTCCGGGTTCCATGTTCATCCCGCCCAAGCGGAACATCCATCTTCACCGACGACTTCCCGACGAATGACGGTTCCTTTAAGGGACGTCATCCAAGATGACGTCCCTCGAATTCCGATTGGCTGATAGGATTCTATCAGCCAATCGGAATTAAGGTAGGAAAATTCTGATTGGCTGATGGAATCAGCCAATCAGAATCAAGTTCAATCCGATTGGCTGATTCAATCAGCCAATCAGATTGAGCTTGCAATCAGATTGAGCTTGCAATCAGATTGAGCTTGCATTCTATTGGCTGATCGGAACAGCCAATAGAATAACTAGTTAAAATAACTATTTTCTAATGTTTGTAAATATTTTTTTTATTATTTTTTGTACTTTAGTTAGTTTATTTAATTGTATTTATTTGTAGGAATTGTATTTAATTTATTTATTGCTAGTGTAGTGTTAGGTTTAATTGTAGATAATTGTAGGTATTTTATTTAATTAATTTATTGATAGTGTAGTGTTAGGTTTAATTGTAACTTAGGTTAGGATTTATTTTACAGGTAATTTTGTAATTATTTTAACTATTTTAGCTATTAAATAGTTCTTAACTATTTAATAGCTATTGTACCTGGTTAAAATAAATACAAAGTTGCCTGTAAAATAAATATAAATCCTAAAATAGCTATAATATAATTTTAATTTATATTGCAGCTCTATTAGGGTTTATTTTACAGGTAAGTATTTAGATTTAAATAGGAATAATTTATTTAATAAGAGTTAATTTATTTCGTTAGAATAAAATTATATTTAATTTAGGGGGGTGTTAGGATTAGGGTTAAAATTAGCTTTAGGGGTTAAAAAATGTATTAGAGTAGCGGTGAGCTCCGATCGGCAGATTAGGGGTTAATACTTGAAGTTAGGTGTCGGTGATGTTAGGGAGGGCAGATTAGGGGTTAATACTATATATTATAGGGTTATTGAGGTGGGAGTGAGGCGGATTAGGGGTTAATAACTTTATTATAGTAGCGGTGCGGTCCGCTCAGCAGATTAGGATGACGTCCCTCGAATTCCGATTGGCTGATAGGATTCTATCAGCCAATCGGAATTAAGGTAGGAAAATTCTGATTGGCTGATGGAATCAGCCAATCAGAATCAAGTTCAATCTGATTGGCTGATTCAATCAGCCAATCAGATTGAGCTTGCAATCAGATTGAGATTGCAATCAGATTGAGCTTGCATTCTATTGGCTGATCGGAACAGCCAATAGAATAGTTAGTTAAAATAACTATTTTCTAATGTTTGTAAATATTTTTTTATTATTTTTTGTACTTTAGTTAGTTTATTTAATTGTATTTATTTGTAGGAATTGTATTTAATTTATTTATTGCTAGTGTAGTGTTAGGTTTAATTGTAGATAATTGTAGGTATTTTATTTAATTAATTTATTGATAGTGTAGTGTTAGGTTTAATTGTAACTTAGGTTAGGATTTATTTTACAGGTAATTTTGTAATTATTTTAACTAATTTAGCTATTAAATAGTTCTTAACTATTTAATAGCTATTGTACCTGGTTAAAATAAATACAAAGTTGCCTGTAAAATAAATATAAATCCTAAAATAGCTATAATATAATTATAATTTATATTGTAGCTATATTAGTGTTTATTTTACAGGTAAGTATTTAGATTTAAATAGGAATAATTTATTTAATAAGAGTTAATTTATTTCGTTAGAATAAAATTATATTTAATTTAGGGGGGTGTTAGGATTAGGGTTAAAATTAGCTTTAGGGGTTAAAAAATGTATTAGAGTAGCGGTGAGCTCCGATCGGCAGATTAGGGGTTAATACTTGAAGTTAGGTGTCGGTGATGTTAGGGAGGGCAGATTAGGGGTTAATACTATTTATTATAGGGTTATTGAGGTGGGAGTGAGGCGGATTAGGGGTTAATAACTTTATTATAGTAGCGGTGCGGTCCGCTCGGCAGATTAGGGGTTAATAAGTGTAGGCAGGTGGAGGCGACGTTGAGGGGGGCAGATTAGGGGTTAATAAATATAATATAGGGGTCGGCGGTGTTAGGGGCAGCAGATTAGGGGTACATAGCTATAATGTAGCTGGCGGCGTGCGGACGGCAGATTAGGGGTTAATAATAATATGCAGGGGTCAGCGATAGCGGGGGCGGCAGATTAGGGGTTAATAAATATAATATAGGGGTCGGCGGTGTTAGGGGCAGCAGATTAGGGGTACATAGGGATAACGTAGTTGGCGGCAGTGTACGGAGCGGAAGATTAGGGTTTAAAAATTTAATAGAGTGGCGGCGATGTGGGGGGACCTCGGTTTAGGGGTACATAGGTAGTTTATGGGTGTTAGTGTACTTTAGAGCACAGTAGTTAAGAGCTTTATAAACCGGCGATAGCCCAGAAAGCTCTTAACTACTGACTTTTTTCTGCGGCTGGAGTTTTGTCGTTAGATTTCTAACGCTCACTTCAGCCACGACTCTAAATACCGGAGTTAGAAAGATCCCATTGAAAAGATAGGATACGCAATTGACGTAAGGGGATCTGCGGTATGGAAAAGTCGCAGCTGGAAAGTGAGCGTTAGACCCTTTCCTGACTGACTCCAAATACCGGCGGTAGCCTAAAACCAGCGTTAGGAGCCTCTAACGCTGGTTTTGACGGCTACCGCCAAACTCTAAATCTAGGCCCAAGAGAATAAAGAAAATTTGATAACAGGAGTAAATTAGAATGTTGCTTAAAATTTCATGCTCTATCTGAATCACGAAAGAAAAAATTTGGGTTCAGTGTCCCTTTAATTAACCATTTAACTTTGTTCCAACCAACCAATGTATATTTCTATATTTCAAGACTGTAATACCTTCATGTTAACTGACCTTTTATTTAATGCACTTTTAATGTACATGATAATATCTTCACTTATATTCTACCTGTATTGTATTGTTTTGTTTCCGCAATAAAAAAAGAATAAATAAAAAAAAAATTAAGGAAAGTCAGTACAGCACTTTTTAAAAAGTCCTTTTTCAATGGGACTCCCATAGCACCGGTATTATGAGTTTGCCTGGGAGGCCAAAAAGTGAGCGGTACACTCTATACTGACAAGATCCATAACACCATCTAAAGTCAGTAGTTATGAGTTTTATGTAGCATAAAACTCATAACTAAAGTGTTAAAAAGTACACTAACACCCATAAACTAGCTATTAACCCCTAAACCGAGCCCCTCCTGCATTGCAAACACTATAATAAATTAATGAACCCCCTAATCTGCCGCTCCGGACATCGCTACCACTTAAAAAATGTATTAAAAAATGTATTAACCCCTATTCTGCCGCTCCCCGCATTGCAAACACTATTTTAATATTATTAACTCCTAATCTGCCGTCCGCCCACACCGCCGCTATAATAAACCAATTAACCCCTAATCCGCCACCCTCCCGCATCACTACATAAATATATTAACCCCTAAACCTAACGTAAGCCTAAGTCTAACCCTAACCTTAACACCCCTAACTTAAATATAATTAAAATAAAGCTAAATAAAACTTACAATTATTACCTAAATAACCTATTTAAAACTAAATACTTACCTGTAAAATAAAACCTAAGTTAGCTACAAAATAACTAATTGTTACATTGTAGCTAGATTAGGTTTTATTTTTATTTCACAGACAAATGTATTTATTTTAACTAGGTAAACTAGTTAGTAAATAGTTATTAACTATTTACTAACTACCTAGTTACAATAAATACAAAGTTACCTGTAAAATAAAACCTAACCTGCCTTACATTAAAAACTAACATTACAATAAAATAAAAAAACTAAATTAATCAAATACAATTATCTAAATTACAAAAAAAATAAAAAACGAAATTATCAAAAATAAAAACTAATTAATCTAATAGCCCTATCAAAATAAAAAGCCCCCCCCCCCCCCCAAAAAAAACCTAGCCTACACTAAACTGACAATAGCCCTTAAAAGGGCCTTTTGCGGGGCATTGACCCAAAGAAATCAGCTCTTTTACCTGTAAAATAAAATACAAACAACCCCCCAACAGTAAAACCCACCACCCACACAACCAAACCCCAAATAAAATCCTATCTAAATAAACCTAAGCTATCTATTGCCATGAAAAGGGCATTTCGAAGGGCATTGCCCTTAAAAGGGCATTTAGCATAGGGGGTGTTAGGGTTAGGTTCAGGGTTACGTTATGGTTAGACTTATGCTTAGGGTTACGTTAGGGTTAGGTTTAGGGGTTAATATATTTATGTAGTGTTAGTGATGTGGGAGGCCAGAGGTTTAGGGGTTAATAACTTTAGTATAGTGGCGTCGACATTGGGGGTGGCAGATTAGGTGCCAGTAAGTGTAGGTAGGTGGCGGCGATGTTCGGGCCAGCAGATTAGGGGTTAATAACTGTAATGTGGGTGGCGGCGATGTTAAGGGTGGCAGATTAGGGGTTAATAAGTGTGTTTAGGTGGCGGCGATGTTAGGGGGGGCAGATTAGGGGTTAATAACTGTAATGTAGGTGGCGGCAATGTTGGGGCAGCAGATTAGGGGTTAATAACTGTAATGTAGGTGGCGGCGATGTTGGGGGAGGCAGATTAGGGGTGTTTAGACATGGTTTTTATGTTAGGGTGTTTAAACATAACTTTTTATTTCCCCATAGACATCAATGGGACTGCGTTATGGAGCTTTTGTTTCTGCGATCGCAGGTGTTAGGCTTTTTTTTAGCCGACTCTCCCCATTGATGGGAAATCGTGCACAAGCAGGTCAAAACACTGCTTGTATTTGGGTGAGGTATGGAGCTCAATGCCACCATATCGCCCGCACAAGCTGGGTTTTTCAAAACCTGTAATAGCAGCGCTATAGGGAGGTGAAATACCGCCTCTTTTGAAGCGGTCGTTAATTTCCCTATAGCGCTCAAAACTCGTAATCTAGCTGAAAGTTTTTAAATGGTTAATTTTTTGTGTGTTATGATAACTTTGGCCCACTAGATGGTGCTCAATTACTACATGTCTTTCTCTGGGATCATCTGTGTACAATTTGTGTTAATTAACCAGTCTATAAATCATAGATGTAGGTGAGTTTGTTTCAAATGCATGATTAACCCCTTAGTGACCAGAGCACTTTTCCATTTTCTGTCCGTTTGGGACCAAGGCTATTTTTACATTTTTGCGGTGTTTGTGTTTAGCTGTAATTTTCCTCTTGCTCAATTACTGTACCCACACATATTATATACCGTTTTTCTCGCCATTAAATGGACTTTCCAAAGATACCATTATTTTCATCATATCTTATAATTTATTATAAAAAAAATTATAAAATATGAGAAAAAAGTGGAAAAAACACACTTTTTCTAACTTTGACCCCCAAAATCTGTTACACAACTACAACCACCAAAAAACACCCATGCTAAATATTTTCTAAATTTTGTCCTGAGTTTAGAAATACCCAATATTTACATGTTCTTTGCTTTTTTTTACAAGTTATAGGGCCATAAATACAAGTAGCACTTTGCTATTTCCAAACCATTTTATTCAAGATTAGCGCTAGTTACATTGGGACACTGATATCTTTCAGGAATCCCTGAATATCCCTTGACATGTATATATTTTTTTTTAGAAGACATCCCAAAGTATTGATCTAGGCCAATTTTGGTATATTTCATGCCACCATTTCACCGCCAAATGCGATCAAATACAAAAAATCGTTCACTTTTTCACAAACTTTCGGTTTCTCACTGAAATTATTTACAAACAGCTTGTGTAATTATGGCATAAATGGTTGTAAAATTTTCTCTGGGATCCCCTTTGTTCAAAAATAGCAGACATATATGGCTTTGGCATTGCTTTTTGGTAATTAGAAGGCCGCTAAATGCCGCTGCGCACCACACGTGTATTATGCCCAGCAGTGCAGGGGTTAATTAGGGAGCTTGTAGGGAGCTTGTAGGGTTAATTTTAGCTTTAGTCTAGTGTAGCAGACAACCCAAAGTATTGATCTAGGCCCATTTTGGTATATTACATGCCACCATTTCACCGCCAAATGCGATCAAATAAAAAAAAAAGTTCCCTTTTTCACAAACTTTTTGTTTCTCACTGAAATTATTTACAAACAGCTTGTGCAATTATGGCATAAATGGTTGTAAATTTTTCTCTGTGATCCCCTTTGTTCAGAAATAGCAGACACATATGGCTTTGGCGTTGCTTTTTGGTACTTAGGCCGCTAAATGCGCATCACACGTATTATGGCTAGCAGTGAAGGGGTTAATTAGGTAGCTTGTAGGGAGCTTGCAGGGTTAATTTTAGCTTTAGTGTAGAGCTTAGCCTCCCACCTGAAACATCAGACCCCCTGATCCCTCCCAAACAGCTCTCTTCCCTCCCCCACCCCACAATTGTCCCCGCCATCTTAAGTACTGGCAGAAACTCTGCCAGTACTAAAATAAAAGCTATATTTGGGCTTTTTTTTTTTTTTAAAGAAAAGGCATATTTACATATGCTGCTCTGTAGGACCCCCCTTTAGCCCCCAACCTGACTGATCCCCCACCAAACAGCTCTCTAACTCTCCCCCTGTCTTAATGGCCGCCATCTTGGGTACTGGCAGCTGTCTGCCAGTACCCAGTTTCAAATAAAATTGCTTATATTTTTTCATTTTTTCCCCTTTTCTGTAGTGTAGCTCCCTGCCCCACCAAAGACCAACCCCCCACCCCCTCCAAGAAACATTCGATTTATATATTTTTTTAAATTAACATACCCTTTTCTCAAACTTTTCACACTTTGATTTTCTGTAGTGTAGCGTTCCCACCCGCTCCCGCCCCGTGCACGCGCCCCCCCCCCCCCCCCCCGTGCACGCGCGCGCGCCCGTGCGCGCCCCCATCGGCCCTGCCCCCGATCCCGCCCCCCTCTACATTACCCGGCCCATCGATGGCCGCCCACCCGCCTCCCAAGTCGGCTCCCACCCACCAACGATACCGGCCATCGATGTCCGGTGCAGAGAGGGCCACGGAGTGGCTCTCTCTGCATCGGATGGCCATCTAGCGTTATTGCAGGATGCCTCCATATCGAGGCATCACTGCAATAACCGGAAAGCAGCTGGAAGCGAGCAGGATCGCTTCCAGCTGCTTTCCACACCGAGGACGTGCAGGGTACGTCCTCAGGCGTTAACTGCCTTTTTTTTTAGGACGTACCCTGCACGTCCTCGGTCGTTAAGGGGTTAAGGCCAGTGGGGTCGAAACGTCACATAATGTATAGTAAAATAAAAGAATAATATTTGAAGATAACCTTTGGTGCTGTGAACACTCATTTGGATATTTGTATGATTATGGGGTAAGCAGTAACCCCTTCCTCGAGCACCATTTTAAGAAATTTGTGGAATACCTACACAGTCAGACTCTCAAGGTCACATAGAATCTGATAATCATGTACTTGTTTCTTTAAAGACTGCAGCTATCATTAATTAAAGCATTGAACATGCTATATAAACACCTTGTGCTAATGTCTATGATTAAGACACCAACAGCCGAAACGTGTAAGACTGGCAAAGTGCTGTTAGTCTTTTATGGTTTTTAACAACCGTGTTCTTTAATCAAGAAAATCTTTTTGTTTTGATTGCTTTGAGGCTAGCTATTCTTTTTAGATTTTATGTTACGGATTGCATGCCCAGCTAGAGCCTCAGCATTCTTACCAGTATGCAACATACAGCCGATGCAGCACACAGCTGATGATATTATCACGGAGCTTTGCCCTGTCTTCTGAGTGAGCATCTAAACGGAGCCCCGTAAACGAGTGGCGTCCGGACGCATTGGAGCATCTATAGTGCCAGTGGATAGATCGATCAAAGTATTGTAGCCAGGAGTTGGGAGTATCGTTTATGCAACAGAAATCTAGAGGTCTGGACCGTGGAATTAATGCTGAATAAGCAACTCAAACACAGTAATAATACCGGTCGCTTAATGCTTTGTATCGCCTTTCTGGCCCCTTCATATTGGGGGAAAAAGTTAATGCTCAGTGACATCTGGAGTGAACTCCTTAACTCCTTAAAGTCACAGCTCTTCCTTTCACAAACAGCACTCAGAAAATTCATATTTCTCCTTCTCTTCTACCTTCCCCCCTCTACAACACACATGAACTTTATTCCTATCTCACATCCCTCAGCCAGCCATGCTTCACTGATCCAAAACTTAAACACTCACATAAGACACCGTTCTCATCTCCTTTCACTCACCATCTTTCTTCTTCTTGTAGCTGGGGATGTCTTGCCTAACCCAGGTCCACCCTCTGCTTCCCTCAGATCACTACCCCAAATGACACCGCATACTGCACCTCTATTAGTACACCCCAATTCTCGTGTGCCCTTTGGAATGCACGCTCGGTATGCAATAAGCTTACATCTATTCGCAACCTATTTATTTCACGTTCACTTAACCTGTTAGCCCTCACTGAAACTTGGCTTTCCTCCTCTAACACAATTGCTGTAGCCTCTGTGTCCTATGGTGGCCTGCACTTCAGTCACACTCCCAGGCCTGGAGACAAACAAGGAGGAGGAGTAGGAATCCTCCTGTCTCCACATAGTTCCTTTCACTGTGTTCCTTCACCCCCCTCTCTTTCCTTCTCATCTGTTGAAGTTCACGCTATCCACCTTTTCTCCCCTTCGTGTTGCAGTTATCTATCGGCCCCCTGTCCCAGCATCACAATTTCTGGACCACTTTGAAACCTGGCTTCCACATTTTCTCTCTTCTAATGTCCCTTCTCTCATCTTAGGGGATTTCAACATACCCATTGATAAGCCTAACACGCCTGCTGCCTCTAAACTTCTATCCCTTACCACTTCTTTAGGCCTGTCCCAGTGGACAACATCTCCATTTCACTGCGAAGGCAACTCCATAGACCTGGTCTTCACAAATCTCTGTGCTGTTTCCAACTCACTTAACTTCCCATTTCCTCTCTCTGACCACCATCTATTAACTTTCTCTCTTACTCTACCTGCTACATCTTTGCAACCCCCCAAAAAACTGCTACCTTACAGGAATTTAAATGACTTGGACTTTTCAACTCAACTGGGTCCTCTGCTCTCTGACATTTCATCCCTCTCTTGTCCAAACCTCGTGACTCTACAGTATAATTCGGCACTAAAATCAACACTTGACAAAACTGCACCCTCCACTCTTCGACGTACATCAATCACTCGACGGCAACCGTGGCACACTAAACAGACCAGATATCTTCAGCGATGCTCACGGGCTGCTGAACGGCAGTGGAGGAAATCACGTACCTTTGCTGATTTCCAACATTATAAATTCACCCTTAAGTCCTACAACTCTGCGCTCAGCCTCGCCAAACAAATCTATTTCTCCTCCCTTGTGTCATCTCACGCATCCAACCCCAGAAAACTGTTCTCAACCTTTAACTCCCTTCTACGTCCGCCTGCCCCCCCCCGGCCACTACCAACCTCACTGCTCAAATTATTGCTGATCACTTCAAAAATAAAATTGACACCATTAGAAAAGATATCTGCACCTCGCACCCCGCAAACCCTAGTGATCCTACCCACCCCTTCTATTAACAAAAATCTATGCTACTTCCCTCCTGTAACAGAGGAAGAAGTCTCTGCACTCCTATCCTTGGCTCATCTCACAACCTGCCCACTTGACCCTATTCCTTCACCACTTATTCCCTCTCTCTCTGCTTCACTAACCCCTACTCTAACTCATCTCTTTAACCAATCTCTCACTGCTGGCACATTTCCTAACACATTCAAGCATGTGTCAATCATGCCAATCCTAAAAAAGCCCTCGCTTGACCCCTCCATGCCTTCTAACTATCGAACGGTCTCCTTACTTCCCTTTGCTTCAAAATTATTGGAACGACTAGTCTATAATCGGCTAACTCAATTTCTCACAACTAACTCCTTACTTGATCCACTACAATCTGGTTTCTGCCCTAAACACTCAACAGAAACCACTCTTGCTAAAGTAACAAATGACCTGTTATCAGCTAAAGCAAAAGGCCATTACTCCTTACTAATTCTTCTTGACCTGTCTGCAGCTTTTGACACAGTTGACCATCCTCTCCTCCTAAAAATACTTCATTCATTTGGCATCCGAGACACAGCCCTCTCCTGGTTTGCATCATATCTTTCAAACCGCTCGTTTTCAGTTTCCTTTAACAACATATCTTGTGATCCTATGCCTCTCTCAGTTGGAGTACCGCAAGGCTCTGTCTTGGGCCCCTTGCTTTTCTCTCTTTACACATCCTGCCTTGGAAAACTTATAGCCTCCTTTGGATTCAAGTACAACCTATATGCTGATGATACCCAAATCTATCTTTCCTCTCCTGATATCTCTCCCTCTTTACTCAACCAGATTTCTGACTGCCTCTCTGCAATTTTCTCTTGGATGTCTTCACACTACCTCCAACTCAATATGTCCAAAACTGAGCTGCTTCTTATCCCCCCTCTTCGAGACATCCAACACCTGACATTTCTCTGATGGTTGGAGACTCTATTCTCAACACCTCACCCCAGGTCCGCTGCCTTGGGGTCACACTAGACTCAGAACTCACATTCAACCTACATATACAAGCGCTTACCAAATCCTGCCATTCACACCTACGCAACATTTCCAGAATTCGTCCCTTCCTTACTCAAAAAACTACAAAAATACTTATTCATTCCCTCATTTTGTCACGCATTGACTATTGCAATCTACTCCTAAATGGCCTTCCAAAACAACGCCTCTCCTCCCTCCAATCTATGAATGCTTCTGCTAGACTCATCCATCTAATTCGCCGATCTACATCAGCTGCTCCACTCTGCCAGTCTCTACACTGGCTCCCCATACACTCCAGAATACAATTTAAAGGGACACTGAAGCCAAATTTGTTCATTTGTAATTCAGAAAGAGCATGCAATTTTAAGCAACTTTGTAATTTACTCCTATTATCAATTTTTATTCGTTCTCTTGCTATCATTATTTGAAAAAAAAGGCATTTAAGCTTTTTTTGGTTTACGTACTCTGGACAGCACTTTTTTATTGGTGGATGAATTTATCCACCAATCAGCAAGGACAACCCAGGTTGTTCACCAAAAATTGGCCGGCATCTAAACTTACATTCTTGCATTTCAAATAAAATTTCATGCTCAATCTGAATCACGAAATTACATTTTTGGATACAGTGTCCCTTTAAAGTATTAGCCTTAACCTACAAAGCACTCAACAGTCTAACTCCCAACTATATTTCCTCTCTCATTGTGAAATATTCCCCATCCCGCCCTCTTCGATCAACCTCTGACCTACGTCTCTACACTCCTGTTATCTCTACGTCCCACTCCCGCCTCCAAGACTTTTCACGTGCTGCTCCTGTCCTCTGGAACTCTCTACCCCGCTCCATCAGACTGTCTCCAACCTTGTATAGCTTCAGACGATCCTTGAAAACCCACCTATTCAGAGAGGCTTACCATCTCTCCTCCATCCCGCATCCAAACCAAGCTAATACATGAACTGCCTGACTCCACTGCTGCAAATACAACCGATGTAACAAGCTACCCCAACCTTATGTCTCTGCACCCTAAACCTATAGACTGTGAGCTCTCCGGAGCAGGGCCCTCTTCCTCCTGTACTATATTTGTTTTGTTTTGTTATGTTTTGTATTTTATCACAAATCTTTGTCATTGTATACCCCTATCATTGTACCCAGCGCTACAGAATTTGGCGGCGCTATACAAATAAATGATAATAATAATAGTAATAACTCTGGAGTGAAGTCATCACTCAAAGTTTGTTTTCTGCCTTGAACTCTAATGAAGGAGATTGTACTGTATGTTTACTAGATTGGGTGGATCTCTCATTAAGGGCTCAGCTGGAGAAATTCTCTGCTGTGATAATAAGCTATATATATTTGACTTTGTCTTGCATTGATAATGGAGAACACAGTTTTATTTATATTAAAACCTTTATCAGATTTGGACATTACCAGGTAAATATTGGAGGATATTGGAAAAGAGATTAAACTTCTGGCGCTATAAATCCAACAGCAAGGACCAGCACCACAGATGGATACTAGTTCCCTACAAACTAGCAAAAGGAATATTGAAGTGAAAAAACAAGTACTGTGGGCGCCTTAAAGGGCAGGTCAAAAAAATATATGAGTTGATTATGTCCTAATACATATGAAAAAAGTCTTTTAACAAATGATAGGTAAATGATCAAGAAAAAATAAATCTTTTAACAAATGATAGGTAAATGATCAAGAAAAAACCAACAGCCAATTGAAATGAATGTTAAAATATAATTTAATTAGACTTTACTAAATGTATTAAAAGAGTTGTACGCGAAATAATTCATACAATGAGATAAATATAAAAAGGCAATACTAAATGTACATAAATAAATGCATAAAAACTTGTTTATATAAAATGAGTAATTCTCTGTAAGTGACCTATCTATGTAGAGAGAAGACACTTCAAAATATTTAGCCTCTGCTGCAGACAGGGTTAAGGAAGCAAAAAAGCAGTACTAATGAGAGAAAACGAATCCTGGTTATTTAAGCAAAATAACAATGAGCTGCAACAATGATGCTCAATTCAATTTCAAAGTTTTAGGATTGGTGTAAAACGGCAATCCTGTGCAGGTTATAGCCGTGGAGAAACAGTACCTTAATTTGTTCTGGCTTGACAAAGGCTCTGCTAAGAGCTGAAACGTTGCCGGAACTACTTTCTTCACACTATTGTGGTTCACTAAGGATACCGTACTCCAGGAAACACTGAAGCAACAAACAGACCTCACACAGCTGAGGGTGGAATTCCAAAGTGTGCAGGGGAGAGGAGCTCGGCGGCTTTCTTCCCATCACACACAGAGGGTTCCCAGAGCTGTTTCATGCTGGCGGTATAACTGCTACACTGGATTACAAAAACACTTGGAGCTCCTGAACAAATTAAGGTACTGTTTCTCCACGGCTATAACCTGCGCAGGATTGCCGTTTTACACCAAACCTAAAACTTTGAAATTGAATTGAGCATCATTGTTGCAGCTCATTGTTATTTTGCTTAAATAACCAGGATTCGTTTTCTCTCATTAGTATTGCTTTTTTGCTTCCTTAACCCTGTCTGCAGCAGAGGCTAAGTATTTTAAAGTGTCTTTAGAGGTCTTCTCTCTACATAGATAGGTCACTTACAGAGAATTACTCATTTTATATAAACAAGTTTTTATGCATTTATTTATGTACATTTAGTATTGCCTTTTTATATTTATCTCATTGTATGAATTATTTCGCTTACAACTCTTTTAATACATTTAGTAAAGTCTAATTAAATTATATTTTAACATTCATTTCAATTGGCTGTTGTTTTTTTCTTGATCATTTACCTATCATTTGTTAAAAGATTTTTTTTTTTCTTGATCATTTACATATAATTTGTTAAAAGATTTTTTTCATATGTATTAGGACATAATCAACTCAAATATTGGAGGATACCTTTGTTAGACAGCAACAGGCATTGGATATTAGCTATGTCTTTCTGCAAATGGAGAGAACTCTTACTAAGGAAAACAGGACTTGGTGGGATAAAAGGGCACTGGAGAAATACCCCCTTTTGGATCTAATCCCTAGTTGTCTTCATTTGAAAGAATTTCCAACTTTTCAAGTAGAAGATCCAGAGTTCATCACTGAATGGAATAATGTTTTGAGTGAATGATCAAGCAAGCTTATGGAACTTATCAAATTTTAGGGCAAACAAATTGTAAAAATAAGAGAGGACATAGCAGCTATACAGACACAACTCAATACCTTCATTAAACATCCAAAATATAATGATTTAGGTAAATTGTTGCAAGGGACTGTGGACAAATTTAGGATAGATCTAGATCATTTCAAATTAAGAAAATGTAATAGGGATAATGCTGATTATCTTAATAATAAAGTGTATATTTGGAATAATCATCCTTATCATCAGACAAATAAACCGAGAAGGAACAAGTCTTGAATAAGCAATCTATCTTCCAGACAGGAGAAGAGGGTTACTTTCTCAGATTCAGATTTTAATGATGAGGATAAGACAGATCATTCAGCTAGGACTAGTGAGTCTAGTGGCCAATCAGAGGATGAGGAGGTATCAGTTAGACCAAAACAAGTTATTAGGCCCCCCAGAATGAGGCAAGAGATAGTGGGTATGAGAACTGATCCTATCATAACTAGAAATGTCAGCAAGAGAGTAGGTTCAGTAAGTGGTTCAAATGAACAGCAGGCTGATAAGAGGAGATTAGTTTCTTAGTGATAGTGAAGGGGGGCAGCATTGTGGTTCTTGGCAGAGAAACTTATGTTGCAGAGGCTCAGAGACAGATGATTCTGTGTTTTATCTTCAACTCCACAGAGATCCTACTGATTAGTACAAACTTCAGTTGATGGACCTGTTGAATGATGGGTTGTAGGATGGGATTTTTGACCAAGATACTTTTGAATTTCTGTGTGTACCTTCACCAGTGATCCCAATTTTTCATCACCTCCCCAAGGTACATAAATCCTTAGAGGAGGTAAAAGGTAGACCTATATTGTCAGAAATTGGGCCACTGTTTGAACATTTGTCAGACTGGGCTGAATCCCTCCTGCAGCCCATTGTATTTCAGTTGCCACCCTATTTGAAGGATACTACCCAATTACTCTCTAGCCTAGAATAGGTTACCTGGAATGAGAATTGTATTTGACTTACTATCAATTTAGTGGGTTTGTACTCTGCCATACCACATCACTATGGTTTGGAGGCAATAAAATATTTGTTGGATGTATAAAGTAACTATGATGCTCCAATTAAGAGCTATCTGATCCAAGTACTAGAATTGCTGTTAACTCATAACTATTTTAAGTTTGAGGAAGGTTTCTTTCTCCGGAGTCTACACAACAAAAGGGTGAGCGCTAATAAATAGCTAGTGATAACCTCAATGATATATAAGAATATAAATACAATTAGAATTGCCAGCAATTTGGCATGTTAAAGGAAAGTTCAATTTCAGATTAAGAAGTGTATCTTCCTTCCCAACGATGGCAGCCTCCTCCTCACCAACAATGGTCCAGAGATGCTATATAAAAGACAAAACAAAGGGGCGCCTCAAGTCTAGTATCATCAAATAAGCATAAAGCCACAGAAAAAAGCCAAATGGGTACTCACAAGGCTCTGGAGCACACCTATGTGCTTGTAGGGACAGGCTGCAGATTTTATCAGGTGTGACAGCTCACCCACAGAGGATATCAGTCATTAACTGTAGTAGGAAAATAAAACACAGGAAAAGCACCAAATTGTGCAGATCACAAAGGATATGGTGTTTGACTTAGCACAAAGAAAGATTGGGTACTCACATATTAAATGAGCACACTTATGTGCTAGTAGGAGCAAGCTGGCATATTATGGTAAGGTGTGTCAGCTCACCACCAAGGGACTTATCCAAAAGTGGCTGACTTTAGTATGTTAGGTTCCACTCCAAGCAGGTGCAGGCAGGCAAAATCACTCACAAGAGTATTTTTTAAAAATTAAAAAGTTCTATTTATTAAAAACAAATTAAAATACATATACAAAGGAATGAACAAGGGGCATACAGTCAAGCCCCCTGTAAATGCAACGCGTTTCTCGGCTCATACGCCGTTTCCTCCGGCATATTTTTTACCCTGCTACTGTCCTGCTTTATATACCTCTTATCTAGTGCTAACTAACATTTTTCCTCTCTATCCTAAGGGTGTGTACCCTTAATTGGTAACCTTCAACACCTGACTGTTTCAGTGTTTATTTGCAAAGGTATCAGTCTACTGTGTTAAAATAAAACAAAGGTATAAAGTGAAAATCTACAGAAATTCATATCCACCTAATAATTCTAAACAATAATCTCTAAACATGTGGAAACAATGTAATCATGAATATAAAACATTCTTTCACATTCATATTATACAATGTATGATATATTCACAGCAGTTTTCCTACCATATACAGTTCATCATCAACAACATATTCCAAATTATTTTATATTTCAACATTTGTAATTCATAATGTATATCCCCAAAATTTTATATGATGTTAGTTTATTTGCTTGTATGTTAGTTTATTTCAACTGTCATTTGTTTGCACATTAAGCATCGTTTAACAGACCTGGGACACACCCCTTGAAAAGTCTGTTGAATGTTGTTTGTCTCAAGGGGAGAGGTATAAAGGAAACATTTTATAGTGTTATGTTTTGTTTTCCTCTAAAGGGACACAATAATGCACAAGGAAAATGCTCTAAAGTGTTAGTGCGCTGTTGCTTATATATATCTATATGTGTAACCCCTGCAGAGGAGTTCAACAAATAGTAATCTCCAGCGCAGTAATGCATGACTGGGAGCTAGCATAAAGTGAGCCAATGGTAAGAGGCATCTATGTGCAACCACCAATCAGCAGCTAGCTCACAGTAGTGCACAGCCGCTGCTGAACCTACCTAGGTATGCCCTTCAACCAAAGATGTCAAGTGAACAAAGTAAACTAGACAAAAAAATAATAATTTAATCATTAGTTCAAAACTGCATGCTCTGTCTGACCCTAAAATTTTATTTTGGCTTTCATGTCCCTTTAGTTTAGTTTAGTAAACAAATTCAGGTAGACTGTCCCTTTAAATCTGAGCCTAATTGGTCAGAGCAAAGGAAAACCAGGAATATTGATTCCACCAGGATTTTCAATGTGTGTATCTCTGAACTGCTCTCTATTTAAAGACCTTTAGAATTTAATAGCATTTTGCAATATAGCTCCCTTAGCAAAAAAGCTTCTAGTAAAAGATATGACTGATTTCCAGTAGCACATTTTCAGTGAGAAGCTCAATCTGAATCATGAAATAAATATTTGGGGCTTCATGTCCCTTTAATATGGATTATGAGGGGGCGTGGCCTGACCGGGCTAAGAAATGGCAGCTTAATTACTGAGCTCTGCTCAGCACACTGACCAAATTGATGACAAAAAGTCCTAACTTCGATTGAAAAGATTCCCTGATTTATGGAGAGATCCTAGACACAACCAGGAGTGGAAAGCGGACTGAGTCGCAAATCCCTAACAGCAAAAAAAGATATCTGGAGCCTGGAAGTGCTGTGACGCTACAAGAAGCAACGGAGATTATATTAGGAGCCGGCGGCGGACTATACTACCTAACACCAGAACCACGAATCTCAACATAGACAGTCCGGCCACAAGAGAGCAGAGCACAGCGGTCAACATTAAACATAGATATTGACCGGAGAAGATTTGCCGCGCTACCGCGGTACCTAGGTGACATCACAACCAAGATGGCGCTGGCGGAGTGAAAAGCTGGAAGACGGAGCTTATCGTGCAACTGGGGAAATCAAATAAGCTTTGAGGTGAGAAGTACAGTCAGGGGGAGCAACACTAACTTCAACTTAAAAAAGAAAACGGTAGTTGGAGGGCAGAACCCTAGGGGAAAAACAGAAAGAAAGTGCGAGAGGCTTACCCACACTGAGTCTGATTAACTGACAAGAAGGTAGTCCCTACATGTGATAATTGTATCCTATAACGAGCGACAGTGAACCCAATTGACAGTACACATTTGAAAATAAAAGGGGATACCCTTGAGCTGAGCACCCTTAGTGCTGATTACTGCAACCTAAAACAGACCAATCAGAGAGTGCATACTACACGCGCCACATATCAGTAAAGTGCACTGTGGCTGACCCCATAGACACATACAAATCCAGAGACTCGGCTTGCTAGCAGTTGAAAGAGCTACTAAATTAACCCTGCTGTGACACCTGCTCAGCAGATTTTTGAAGAACAACCAAACTAACATACTGCATACACACACCGAAAAGGGTGGTCCCCCTGATCCTGAACGTCATTGTCCACATAAAGAAGGCAGTGAATACAACCCAATTACTGACTTCAGGTAGCTGAACACCCAAGTGCCTACCCTTAGAGACTCAGTTTACAATCCGGCAAAAAAACCATAACAAGTGGTGCACCCCAGCCTGACAATGTCCGCCAGAAGAGTGATAAAAGGTGATAAGACGCCAAAAACTAATCCAGTAAATGCTTTTTTCAAAATGGCGACAAACCCCAAACTGACTACATCAGATGTTCCAGAGGGGGGAGACCTAGAGGGGTCAGACGTAGAGAGCATTGACACTAATGAAGATTCCACCCCAGTGACTAAAGCAGACCTGAGAGACTTGGTCTCCAAACAAGATATAACATCAAATTTTGAAAAACTCTGGAACAAAATAGATAGCATGCATACAGCAATGACCAATAGCCTATCAGAAATTAAAACAGACCTCAATGATCTTGGAGGCCGAATAGACTCATTGGAGGAACACACAGACACCCTAGTTGAAGATATCACGAAAGTAACCCATTCAGTGACCTCCCATCAAGAAGAACTAGCTGAAATCCAGGAGAAACTTGAGGATCTGGAAAATAGGAGTAGGAGGAACAACATTAGACTGAAAGGAGTACCAGAGAGTATCCTCAACAAAGACCTCCTCTCCTACATAGCACAGCTCTTCCACCAGATAACAGCAGGCTCTGAGGACTTCAATAAGGGCATTGAGCGAGCACACAGAGCCCTCAAACCCAGGCCTAGGGATGGCTTGCCTCCCAGAGATGTAATCATTAGGATGGCGCTACATCAAGACAGGGACAAAATTCTACAGGCCGCAAGGAAAAACCCCACCCTCAAATTCCAAGGAAATGTAATCCAGTTCTACCAAGACCTAAGTGTAAAAACATTACAACGCAGGGGATCCCTGAGACCACTGACACAATTACTTCGAAAACATCAGATCCCATACAAATGGGGCTTCCCCTTTGCCCTCTTCATTAATAAGGACTCTAAAACAATAACTCTCAAGGAGGCCTCAGATATTCCAGAGGTGTGTCAAGTACTAGGCCTGGAAACACCTTAACTCACACCAACAACAATCTCCTCACAACAAGTGAAGCTAATTGACCAGATGTCCAAACCACAGTGGACCAAGTCGTCCAGGAAAAAACAAAAGACTTAGCCCCCCCTCTCGCAACCCTAATATTGGGACTATTGGGAATCTTCCAACTGCCATTGGGGCAGCACTTGACTTTTCCTAAGTCGGACATGAGAGCCCTTGAGGCCTACAGGACTAAATGTTGCCGAAAACGGGAAGCCCTAACACCAATGACCACTCACTGCAAACTCTGCTCCTCTCTTAGAGGGCTCCATAATGAAGCAGTGGTCGGGGACTTGCCCATAGACTTGAGTTATTATGCAGGACTTAAAAGTTTATTAAACCCTAGTTCAGTGTGGCTGCAGCGACACCCCCAGTTCAACAATACTTATATTTAAAGTTTATTGTGCTGTTTTTGTTTGTTTTTTATCTTGCTGTTTTCCTTTCCCTTTTTCTCCTCCCCCTTTTGAAAGAGAGAAAGCCAATAGGCCCGATAGGTGGTTTAGATGTTTTTCTGTTTGCTATGGATGTCACATATCTTATTATATATTTAGGGGTGCCGGGGTTGGGACCCCACAGCCGACGGGGCTCTTTACGAGAGCACACTTGAAGCCCACATTAAGATGGAGCAAACTCAGAGTAGGTGGTCTAATCATGAAAACCCTGCTGAACCAAGGTAAGCACGCACACCACAACCATCATACAAATGACAGGTAGTTTGAACATTATCACACATAATGTAAGAGGCCTGAACACAGACACCAAAAGGAGAATAGCCTTTAAACAATATACAGCTCTTAAAGCCAATATATTGTTTCTACAGGAAACACACTTTGTGACCCCCCAGCTTCCTTTCTATTGGTCTAAAAAGTATCCCATCCATCACCATGCGACAGCACAGACAAAAAAATGGGGGTCTCGACCCTTATTCAATCCTCAGTAAATTATATACATGAGTCCACTATAGCAGATGAGGAAGGTAGATATCTAATTTTGAAGGGCCAGCTAGACAACGTAGACACTATCCTATGCAATATATACGCACCCAACAAACAACAACATGCTTTTATTGCTAAGATATCGCAGCTTATGACACAATGGTCTCAGATACGAATTATCCTAGCGTGAGACTTTAATATACCTATGACCCCGATAGATAACAGAAAGACAGAGTTAATATCTAATAAACAAATGAGACGTAATAGTATAGCCAAGAAAATACAAACCGTACTCGACTCACACTCATTAATAGACTCATGGACAACTTTGAATGGGGGAACCGCTGAAACTACATTTTATTCAGCGGCACACAACAGATACTCTAGACTAGACTATATATATACTAGTCAAATTTTGCAACCAACCCTAAACTCCACCAATGTATGCCCGTGTGTTTGGTCAGACCATTCAATAGTGACACTCAACATTCATGGTCTGGTTGACCCCAATAGGACCAAATCTTGGACTTATGACCCTATAATACACAAAAATCCACATATACACGCTTCCACACTACAACAACTTACAGAGTACTGGAACATAAACACAGATTCAACTGATAATCCCACATATGCTTGGGCAGCTCACAAATCGGTTATTAGGGGTATACTCATTAAGCAAAAAGCTCTACACACTAGGAAGACAAAAAGAGAGCTACTGCAGACCCACGAAGAAATTGCACAACTAGAGACACAACATAGGTTGACGGGAAGTCCCTCCATACTTAATAAATTGCAAAGTAAAAGAGACTCTCTAGCTAAGAACTTGAACTCACAGGCTAATAGAGCCATACTAAAACTGAAGTCTCAGTACTTCATCTATGCGAACAAACCTGATAAATATTTAGCCCACAAACTGAGAGAGAGGTTTGGAACAGCCAATATACCATATATTGAAAAAATAGACCACACACTCACGTCTCACCCACAGGAAATAGTGGATACATTTGGGGCATTTTACGCAAACCTATATGATGGACACAAAGTTTCACATAGCCCTAAGATAGAAACACTTACTAACCACTTCTTAACATCGACACCATTAACAACACTAACAGAGGAAGATAAGAAAACACTAAATAGCCCTATTACGACATTAGAAGTGATCCTGGCGATTAAGGCCTTAAAACCAGGCAAAGCCGCAGGCCCAGATGGGTTCCCCGGGGAATATTACAAGCTCTTTAGGAATGAGTTAGTCCCACACCTAACCAAATTCTGCAACTACATAATGGAGGGACATCCGATCCCCCCGGAGCTGTTACAAGCAAAATTTATAGTAATACTCACACCAGGCAAAGACCCCAAAAAATGTCCCAGCTACCGCCCCATCTCCTTGATCAATCAAGATTTGAAAATCTTCACCAAAATCTTAGCCAACAGATTGACACAGATTCTACCTAAATTGATACACAGAGATCAGGTGGGGTTTATAAAAGACAGGGAAGCCCCGGACAACGTTAGACGCCTTGTAAACATAATTCACCACCTCCATGAAACGCAGACGCCTTCTCTGCTCCTCTCGTTGGATGCGGAGAAGGCGTTTGACAGGGTGGACTGGAGATACATGGAGAAGATCCTACTACATATGAATTTTTCAGGCCCATTTGTAGACGCAATAAAGGCTATATACACTGCCCCCTCCGCCCAGGTATCCTCAAATGGATACAGATCTCAAACTTTCCCAATTTTAAACGGAACCAGACAGGGGTGCCCCCTGTCCCCCTTACTGTTCGCATTATGTATCGAACCTTTAGCGGCCAAAGTGAGGGCTAACCCAGACATATCGGGGGTGAGGGTGGGTAAAGTAGAATATAAATTAAATCTTTTTGCGGACGACATACTTCTTACACTGACTAGACCCATGATCTCACTTACTAATCTATATGAAACACTTGGAGATTTCTCATCAATATCGGGCTATCGTATCAACATAGATAAATGCGAGATGTTACCGATAGCGATTCCCCCTCACACAAAGAAACTTATAGAGATCAACTTTGAGTTAAGAGAATCGAAACAGTCAATGAAATACTTAGGAGTACACCTGACGACACAGAAACAACATCTATATAAAGCTAATTACCTACCCATATTTAGGTCCATAAGGAAAGACTTACAGTCCTGGAAATCACACAACTTCTCCTGGATGGGAAGGCTGTCAGCGGTGAAGATGAATATCCTACCCAGACTGCTTTACCTTTTCAGATCCCTACCCATACGAGTTGTTTACCCCGATATAGAAAACATTCAAAGGGAAATTTTAGCATTTATAAGAGGCAAGAAACAGGCGAGAATAGCGGGGAAAATCATGACCACACATAAGAAGTGGGGTGGTTTAGGAGTGCCTAATCTGGTCAATTATTACAAGGCGGCTAGACTAGCCCAAGACGCATTAATACTGAGAGCCAAGGAGGAAGCTTTGTGGATACAACTAGAAGATGATTTAGGTAAACGGGATGCACCAGACGCAATAATATGGGAGCACCCACACACTTCACGAGAGGCGACACACCGCCAGCCAACACCTAGTGACACCACGACACACGTTTGGACAGATCTAGCAAACAAAAAGGGGATGTGCCCGGGGAGTTCAATCCTGAGGCCCATTAGATACCTAATGCACGGAGACTCACAAAAGATTGTTAGAAAGTGGGAGAACAAGGGTCTATACAGAGTAGCACAGTCCTAGAAACTATATGTAACATATCAAATAGACCAAAACAAGCTATATCCAAACTATACTTAGAGATACAAAAACCCAAAACCACAGCCAAAACAACACTCATACTCAAATGGGAACTAGACATACAAAAAACATTGGAGCCCGATGAGTGGCACGAAACTTTCGCAAGGGCCACTAGGGGTCTACTGAGCGCAGACCTTAGGGAAAACACTCTGAAGACATTATTTAGGTGGTACCTAACACCACTCAGAACCTCACACATGACACAATCCGCCTCAGAGTTATGCTATAGAGGTTGCGGGGAACGAGGCACATTTCGACATATGATTTGGGACTGTACAGGAGTCCAAGATATCTGGAAATCACTCTCTTCTCTAGTTAGCCATTTATTAGAAGAACCTGTACAAATTACTATGACACAGGCATTACTCCATGACAGACACCCAAAATACAATAAATCAATAAACACCTTAATTAGAATTTTATGCACGATAATGAGAACATGTATCGCGAAATATTGGAACGACTTGGAAAGAAGTTAGATGTAAGATCCAACACATATACAACATGTATGACCAGGCAGCCTGGTCACTGGGTACCAAAGATAAGAATGATGAAGTGTGGTTCTATTGGATTTATAGAAACGGATCCACCTATTCACCCGTCGGACTGGGGGACTAGCCCCGGACACCCAACCCTTAATGCTGATAGATATAGTTTATGAGTTCTATTGACAATTGCCACATTATACCTATATGGCTTGTGATGTTTCTCTTCCTTACAGCCTATAAATTTACATCAGAAGTTGTGACTCGATCAGAGATACGACATTAATCAATGTTACAGGGATAGAGAGATGATACTTATATATCTCCCTTTTTCTCTTTCTCTTTAGGTTTTGTCCTTCTTTTGCTAGATTGTTTCTTCATCTTTCCCCTCTCTGTCTTTCTCTTAGTTTAGCCCGTATGATACATCAGAGGTTGCTTGACACTAATGGGCAATATCCTCCCCTTCTGACTTTTCGACTCTGTTAAATGATGTAACTAGAAAATTTTTATTACCACTACCCCCCTTTAGAGGGGGTTTGAAATGTCTACTATTGATAACAGGCTGTATTTGTTTTGTTTTGTAAACATTATAAAACTTTAATAAAAAACATTTAAACATAATATGGATTATGAGGAAAGTAAAACTAAAGGGACATGAAAGTCAAAATAAAATGTTAGGGTCAGACAGAGCATGCAGTTTTGAACTAATGATTAATTATTATTTTTTTTTGGTCTAGTTTACTTTGTCAAACACCATATCCTTTGTGATCTGCACAATTTGGTGCTTTTCCTGTGTTTTATTTTCCTACTACAGTTAATGACTGATATCCTCTGTGGGTGAGCTGTCACACCTGATAAAATCTGCAGCCTGTCCCTACAAGCACATAGGTGTGCTCCAGAGCCTTGTGAGTACCCATTTGGCTTTTTTCTGTGGTTTATGCTTATTTGATGATACTACACATGAGGCGTCCCTTTGTTTTGTCTTTTATATAGCTTCTTTCTCCGGAGGTGTGGGATCACCATGGGGGCCAAATTTGCCGCCACCTATGTTAACCTTTTGATGGGTTGGTGGGAGAGAGCCCACGTCTATGGAGATGGCAACCTTTTCAAAGATTGTATCAGGTCATATAAAAGATATATTGATGACCTTTTGTTTATTTGTCTTAACTATTTAGAGAAATGTTCCAAGTGTAAAGTGCCAATGTAAAGGCTTCCTTCGTTTAAACAACTCTGTTACAGAGTCCCACTCATACGGATATATCCAAGTATTGTATAGTAAAATACTGTCACATATAGATCCCAAGAAATATATAAATGCAAGGCTTACCACACCGGTGGCGATCTAAGAACAATAAAAGTTTACTTCATACGATATCCTCTGTGTTCCCACACCTCCGTGCAAAGGTTTGTATCACCTGTTCCACAAATTGCATGCAGCCTCCCTTTCACACCAGAACATACTCTCCGGTATGGGCTTCTGGATCACTGAGTCGGCTGAGGCTCTCCAAACTCCTCTTAAATTAAACAAACAGCACCAGTATCGCTGTCCCAGTGAGGAAAAGGCAGGGAGAGATTCCTTTAGTTTAAAAGTTCAATTTATTGGTTACTTGCATTAAAACATCGGCACAGCATATAAACAAACTCCCCAGCTGACGCGTTTCCTACCTCACGGGTAGTTCATCAGAGAGCTCTGGTCCCTCTCTGCTCCCAGTGTCTTTGGATTTCCTGGCTTCTTGGCTGCATTTATCCATTTATGAACCTTGCTTCCTTCCCTGACCTTGGACCAACTGACCTTGCTTTTGCCTGCTCCTCTTGTTCTCTTCGCTTAGACAAATGTTTATTTCATTAACCCCTTAATGACCACAGCACTTTTCCATTTTCTGTCCGTTTGGGACAAGGCTATTTTTACATTTTTGCGGTGTTTGTGTTTAGCTGTAATTTTCCTCTTACTCATTTACTGTACCCACACATATTATATACCATTTTTCTCGCCATTAAATGGACTTTCTAAAGATACCGATATTTTCATTATATCTTATAATTTACTATAAAAAAATTATAAAATATGAGGAAAAATTGAAAAAAAACCCACTTTTTCTAACTTTGACCCCCAAAATCTGTTACATATCTACAACCACCAAAAAACACCTATGCTAAATAGTTTCTAAATATTATCCTGAGTTTAGAAATACCCAATGTTTACATGTTCTTTGCTTTTTTTTGCAAGTTATAGGGAAATAAATACAAGTAGCACTTTGCTATTTCCAAACCATTTTTTTTTCAAAATTAGTGCTAGTTACATTAGAACACTGATATCTTTCAGGAATCTCTGAATATCCATTGACATGTATATATATTTTTTTAGTAGACATCCCAAAGTATTGATCTAGGCCCATTTTGGTATATTTCATGGCACCATTTCACCGCCAAATGCGATCAAATAAAAAAAATCGTTCACTTTTTCACAAATTTTTTCACAAACTTTAGGTTTCTCACTGAAATTATTTACAAACAGCTTGTGCAATTATGGCACAAATGGTTGTAAATTCTTCTCTGGGATCCCCTTTGTTCAGAAATAGCATACTTATATGGCTTTGGTGTTGCTTTTTGGTAATTAGAATGCCACTAAATGCAACTGCGCACCACACGTGTATTATGCCCAGCAGTGAAGGGGTTAATTAGGGAGCATGTAGGGAGCTTTTTGGGGTAATTTTAGCTTTAGTGTAGTGTAGTAGACAACCCCAAGAATTGATCTAGGCCCATTTTGGTATATTTCATGCCACCATTTCACCGCCAAATGCGATCAAATTAAAAAAAACGTAAAATTTTTCAAAATTTTAGGTTTCTCACTGAAATCATTTACAAACAGCTTGTGCAGTTATGGCACAAATGGTTGTAAATGCTTCTCTGGGATCCCCTTTGTTCAGAAATAGCAGACATATATGGCTTTGGCGTTGCTTTTTGGTATTTTGAAGGCTGCTAAATGCCGCTGCGCATCACACGTGTATTATGGCTAGCAGTGAAGGGGTTAATTAGGTAGCTTGTAGGGAGCTTGCAGGGTTAATATTAGATTTAGTGTAGAGCTCAGCCTCCCACCTGAAACATCAGACCCCCTGATCCCTCCCAAACAGCTCTCTTCCCTCCCCCACCCCACAATTGTCCCCGCCATCTTAAGTACTGGCAGAAAGTCTGCCAGTACTAAAATAAAAGCTATATTTGTATTTTTTGGTGGTTTTTTTTAAGCATATTTACATATGCTGTTGTGTACTATCCCCCCTTAGCCCCCAACCTCACTGATCCCCCCAAACAGCTCTATAACCCTCCCACTCTAACTTAATGGGCGCCATCTTGGGTACTGGCAGCTGTCTGCCAGTACCCAGTTTAGAAGAAAAAATGTATTTGTTTTACATTTTTTAGACTTTTCTGTAGTGTAGCTTCCCCCCCACACAAAAACCAACCCCCCACCCCTCCACGATCTCTTTTTGTGTTTATTTTTTTTTTTGTGCTTAGGCCACTTAACATTTTACTTTTTATTCATTTTCCGTAGTGTAGCGGTTCCCACCTGCTCCCGCCCCGTGCACGCGCCCGCCCGCCACCCTCCGTGCACGCGCGCGCGTCTGTGCGCGCCCCCGACGGTCCCGCCCCCGATCCCGCCCCCCTCAACGTCACACGGCACACCGATGGCCGCCCACTCGCCTCCCAAGTCGGCTCCCACCCACCAACGATACCGGCCATCGATGTCCGGTGCAGAGAGGGCCACAGAGTGGCTCTCTCTGCATCGGATGGCCATGTAAGGTTATTGCAGGATGCCTCCATATCGAGGCATCACTGCAATAACCGGAAAGCAGCTGGAAGCGAGCAGGATCGCTTCCAGCTGCTTTCCACACCGAGGACGTGCAGGGTACGTCCTCAGGCGTTAACTGCCTTTTTTTTGAGGACGTACCCTGCACGTCCTCGGTCATTAAGGGGTTAATAAAGTTCTTGTACAACCACAGACCTCCTCGGATTCTGTCCTCACCTCCAGGTTCCCATAGAGTTCATATTTGTAGAGCTGTGCTGTTTTGCTGCTATTGCGTTCCAGTTCCTGATTGGCCTACCAGGTCAGTGACAGTTTCAGTGGAGGCTCCTCCATTTGAGCACACTCGCACGTGCCCCCTCAGCAGCCCAGAAGAAAGAAAAAAAGAACAGAAAAAAAATATAATTTTTATTGAAAAAAAATATATTTTTTTTTGACCCCCAGAAAACAAAACACAACAAACATTTTTTTCAATAATGTTCAAAATACATTTTTATTATTTATGCCTGTACATACTGTCTGTGTACTGTGTATTACTAAAAGTACTACTCTGTAATAATCCCTAACCGCATGTGCGATAGCTAATCTATGGCACTGTGTCTGTGCGCATGCTAAATTTGGCTGCTGCGCAGCTCCCAGCCTCCTCATCCCCATAGTTGGCTGATCGCACACTTCAGCCTGTGCGAGGGGTGGGAGGTGTTAAGAGCGAGCCCAGGCAGCAGCCAGTGACACAGGAGAAGAGCCGAGAGCGTCATCACTCACAGTCACGTGATGACGCTGGAGAGGAGACTACAAGTGCCCTGATCAGAATGCCTAGGGTAAGTGACTAGTATTGCACAGCATTGTTGTCTTTATTGATGACTGTGTATTTGTCCTGGTTTCTGTAGCCGATGTGCTTTTGTGATGTAGTTGTTTTCCCATGTGCTGAATTCTGCTTATCAACATGACAAGCATTATTCAGCATTTAGACAGCAACTAAATCACAGCAAGCACCGGAGCTTCTCTTCTCCTTTACTACATTCCAGGAATACCGTTCAGTGGTTAGTGGTGTAGAGGCGACTTAGGAAAGTAAGCTGCTGATAAGAACTATAACACTACTGAATGGTATTCCTGGAATGCAGTAAAAGAGAAGAGAAGCTCCGGTGCTTGCTGTGAGTAAGCTGCTGTCTAAATGCTGAACAATGCTTGTCATGTTGATAAGCAGAATCGTCTGAAATCTGCACTCCCAAACAGAAATATTTAGCAGTCAGGGGCCACCACAGATCTGGGCTATAGTGAGGCCTTCTCTGGAAAAGGTAACATTTACAATTAAGGTGCAAAACACAATTACATGCAGTGGTATGCAGATGTAATGTATTAAACACACAAAAAAAAAAATCTTCAAAGGGCTGTAAAAGCAAAGTGTAAGAATTTAATAAATCACAATGCCAGAACCATGCTTCTAGGTGGGGGTTATTACTTCTATTTCTCTTAAAGTAATTTAATAACTTCTCACCAATGAGTGCTGCTTCTGTGACACTCTTTTTAATCACACAACTGGGGAAAGCAGAATAAGTACTGTATTGGCTTCTCAGAATGTTTTCAAGACCCCTATAGATTGTTTCCCTCTCATTTTTTCTCCTTTGCCAGTTCTCTTTCTCCTTACTTTCTCTGCATGTCTATCAAGCTCTATGATGGGTGGGGGGCTAATTATGTATAGGTATATATGTCTGTTTGCTTGTATATTAATGTATTATTGTGTGTATATCCCTGGCTGTGTATTTAACACCTTCACTGCACTAAGTTTGTATGTGTGTGTGTGTATATATATATATATATATATATATATATATATATATATATATATATATATATACTGTGTATATATATATATATATATATATATATATATATATATATATATATATATATATATATATATATATATATATATATATATATATATATATAATATGTGTGTGTGTTTTCCAGGAAGAGACTGCACTCACTGGGCTTGTATAAAAAATAACTTTTATTTGACAAAAGCTTAAATTAGGGAATAGAGCATAATCTATTCCCTATTTTAAGCTTTGGTCTAGTAAGTTACTTTTTACAAGCCCAGTGAGTACAGTCTCTTCCTGGAAAACTGCATTATGTTTGACTTTGCACCCTGGCTGATGCATGATTGAGTTGAATACTGGGAGTGCAAAATTATCCTGGAAATGATATATATATATATATATATATATATATATATATATATATATATATATATATATATATATATATATATATATATATATATATATATGAGATATATAAACTACTGTGGTGGCCCCTGACTGCTAAATCATTCTGTTTGGGATTGCAGACAAAGATGAGGATGCTAACCAGTTGGAGCAGGTTAGGGCAGCATAGGGAGGCAATGTGCCTTTTCCTGCAGGGCCTTGCCCCTCACTGAAGCAGAGCAGCTGACTTTATGGTTAGACAAGGTTCGAATTGAGCCTGAATCTGTGTTCCCAGAGCTTATCCTCCCTCATAAACCTGCAGGAGAAATTAAACTTGCATAGTTCTGGTTCACTTTCCTGGTAATCTTAAATGTAAATTTTCACAATTTATGTATTGTGAACCCCCACTTGAATAACCCACTAGCCGCCACTGGACAGTTTCTAACTAAAAAATGGCCTACAGAAGGGGTTAAAGTGACAGTCTACTCCAGAATGTTTATTGTTTAAAATAGATATATAATCCCTTTATTACTCATTCTACAGTTTTGCATAATCAACACTGTTATATTAATACACTTTTTACCTCTGTAATAACCTTGTATCTAAGCCTTTGCAGACTGCCCCCTTATCTCAGTTCTTTTGACAGACATGCACTTTAGCCAATTAGTACTGACTCTTAAATAACTCCACGAGAGTGAGCACAATATTATCTATATGACACATATGAACCAACTGTGAAAAACTGTCAAAATGCACTGAGATAAGAGGCAGTTCAACGCCTTAGAAATTAGCATATCAGCCTACCTATGTTTAGCTTTCCACAAAGAATACCAAGAGACCAAAGCAAATTTGATGATAAAAGTAAATTGGAAATTTGTTTAAAATTGCATGTCCTATCTGAATCATTAAAGTTTAATTTTGACTAGACTGTCCCTTTAAATGTGAGCAGCATCTAAAAACCACTCAGTAGTTAAGGGGTTAAAATGATATGCAAAAATTACTGGTCTGTTCCTTTTCCTTTTTTTTTTGCCTTCAAATCCTACACAACACAGAAAGCAAATAGCATTTAATAACTATTTTTAGCTACAATTTGAAATTAAATTATGTCTGTTTAGAAAGGCAAGCACAGAAATTTCTGTCAGACCATTATCAGGTGCCCTTTCCTAGCCCGTCCAATTACTGCAGTTTTATTGCTGAATTTTTTCTTAAAACTATCTTGTCCAACCCTAGGGCCAAGACCTGCACTGCATAAATCCATTTGATTTTTATCTGGCCCTTCCTCTTCTTTCCAATGAATACTGTGTCTGTATGAACCAGTGCATTTTTGGTACTTTAGTGTTATAGAATTTTGGAGAGCTTTACAAATAAATGATAATCATAATACTTTGATATTATAACAGTAATATTTAAAGCAGAAAATGCTTCAGGACAGATGAACTGAAAAAATAGAATGTGTGTCAGCCTTGCTCTGTCTAATAACATTTATATATAATTTTTAAGTATACATTTTTAAGTAAGTTTACTATCTATGTATACCATAAAAGTAAAGAGTATTTACATAAAAATATTTACATAAAAGTAAATATATATATATATATATATATATATATATATATATATATATATATATATATATATATATATATATATATATATATATATATATACTGGATATACAACACATATAAAGTATGGCACTCTCTTGCAAGCACAGCGTGCCAGACCCAGACTTTAAAGGTGTTGTTTTATTAATTTTGTTTTGTAATTTTCCCTATGGGATTTGCATCCAGGCTTGTCTGAGGTTTACTTTCTGAGTCCCTGGTAGCTGTGCAGGTGTCTTTGAGTGCTGGAGAGCACACAGGGCTTTGCGTTTTGCAGGGTCATAGGATGTGTATCCAGTCTGGTTTGAGAGTGCCGACCATTTCCATGTTTTGTTTGTGTCTAAGGAAATTACAAAGGGTTTGTGTCATCATTGTTTGTATCTCATTGCGTTTGGTTTAAGGCATGTGTGACTGTAGGTTAGGGAATCAGGGAGGAAGAAACATTGACTTAGTTCTGGGCTTATCACCATTTGAACAAATGCTGTAACTAACTAACTAAAAACCATTTTGCTTTTAATCTAGCTCTATGCTTGCAAAAGAGTGCCAGACTTTGTAGGTTTTGCTTTCATAATTTTGTTTTGTAATTTTCCCTATGGGCTTTGCACCCAGGCTTGTCTGGGGTTAACTGCCTGAGTCCCTGGAAACTGTGCGGCTGTCTTTGAGTTTTTCACTATCATAGGATGTGCAGTCAATTTCTGTGTGATATATATGTATATACATAGATGTGTATGTGTATATATATGTATATATATAAATATATATGTGTGTGAGTGTATATGTGTGTATATATATATATATATATATATATATATATATATATATATACACACACACATACATACATACAGACAGAAAGAAAGAAAGAAAGAAAGAAAGAAAGAAAGAAAGAAAGAAAGAAAGAAAGAAAGAAAGAAAGAAAGAAAGAAAGAAAGAAAGAAAAGCACTCTCTCAGGAACGAGCACCAGCTCAATAACAATCTTACCCTTTGATCCTACCAAAAATTATCAAGATTAATTGAAATATATTTAACTATAGGGTTTAAACCAAGGGATTTCTACTAAACAAGAAAAGGAGGTTTTGTATCCAAGTATCCAAATGTGGATGTTTAGTACCACCTGCCAAAGATACATAAGGATACAATTAAACCCCCTGGTTGCCCTATTATTTCAATGGTTGGCAGTTTGACAGGTAATTTACAGCTTATATTGATTACTTTTTGTTATTTTACCATCCTTTATTAGGGACACTACTGATCTTTTAAGGAAACTAGCAGAGATCAATAACCTTAAAGGGATACTAAACCCAATTTTTTTTATTTCATGATTCAGACAGAGCATGAGATTTTAAGCACCTTTCCATTTTACTCCTATTATCAATTTATCTTTGTTCTCATGCTATCTTTATTTGAAAAAGCAGTACTGTAAGCTTTAGAGCCGGACCATTTTTTGTTCAGCACCTGGGTAGTACTTGCTGATTTGTGGCTAAATGTAGCAAACCAATCAGCAAGTGCTACCTAGGTGCTGAACTAAAAATGGGCCGGCTCCTAACCTTTCATTACTGCTTTTTCAAATCAAGATAACATGAGAACAAAGAAAAATTGATTATAGGAGTATATTAGAAAGTTGCTTAAAATTGCATGCTCTATCTGAATCATGAAAGAAAAAATTTGGGGTTAGTAATCCCTTTAATGATTGTTGGCGAGTTAGTTGCAATGTGATATTTTTTATAGGGGATTAGCTTATAGCGACCTCTTTTCTTTCTGATTATTTGCTTTGAATATTCTTGGATCCATTAGGGTTATAGATTTATGAGTGGTATTCCCCACTTTCCTTAAAGGGACAGTCTAATCAAAATTTAACTTTTATAAGTCAGATAGGGAATGCAGTTTTAAACAACTTTCCAATTCACTTTTATCATCAAATTTGCTTTGTTCTCTTGGTATTATTTGTTAAAAGCTGAGGTAAGCTTGAAGGCTGCCCCTTATTTCAATGCATTTGGCAGTTTTTTTACAGCTAGAGGGAGTAAGATCATGTGTGCCATACAGATAACATTGTGACCACACCTGTGGATTTACAAGTGAGAGGGCACTGATTGGCTAAATGCAAGTCTGTCAAAAGAACTGAAATAAGGGGGCTGTCAGAAGATGCTTAGATACAAGGTAATCACAGAGGTAAAAAGTATATTAATATAACTGTGTGGGTTATGCCCCTTTCTCAAGTTAACAAACAATGGAACCAACATACATTTTATAGCATCCATGTGTAAAACAGGTATCCAATCACCTGCTAGTGGGAGGAGCTATATCCCACATCAAGAAATGAATCACATAGGCAAATCAAATTACTACAAAAGTTAACCTCCTCCTTTCAGGTTGTAATTGGAGCAACTAATAAAAACAAAAGCAGCTAAATGCTCTATTTAAAGGGACATGATAATACTATTATAGGACACATCAAACCATTAATCTACCGAGGGAACTTCCGGGCGGCGGCCATGACAGGTCGCTAGATTGTTTGCTGCTCCAACTCTTCACATCAATCTGCTTGCAAAACCCTTATTAATGCTCCATCAAGTATTATTTCCTTCCTTAATTTGTACAGCAGAGTGAACCCTATCGAGAGATACCATTATTTTGCAGTTTTGGAGCTCCATTTAATCTACTGGAATAACACGCGGGCTGCGGCCTATAATTCAACCCCCGGCAGGGATCCAGCGTGTCCCTGTCGTTACGAGAGATTCCGCAGAACACTGTAATTACTTTCATCCTGACACAGGAACCACCTACAATTCTCTGATCATTTCAAGAGCTACTTGAAAACTTGAAAATAGTGAGTCACTTATTTACTGGTAATAAGCTACAACTTCTTACGGTCGCAATACAGGACACTGCTAATATGGAGGGGGTTGCTAGGTGGGAAACTTCTATAACTCAAGCGATTGCCGAATACTTTGAGGAACTGGAGCATGACCTGTCCTTAATCCTATTGGGCCACAAGATCACAGCCAAACTGCCTTTGCAGGACTGTATCACGGATAACGTTCCTGGACATTCCAACCAGAGAGGAAGCGGTAAGGGGAAACCTGAACTCCCGACAGATGACACCACTTCTACCGCTTCTATCCTGAATCAAACAAGCAACATGCCTGAACAGCCGTGCTGGGCTGTCATAGAATGCACAATGGGCGACTTTCCGGGAAAATTGACAAAGCTACAACTCTCCTACAGCCTGTTCTAAGTGCATTGAGTCCAGCACCCTCTGCCCTGGCTGCGGCAGTGCCGCACTTAAGCATACCTGAAAAAAAAACCTCCAGCAGTGGATGAATGCCTGGACGATGTCCCGACCATGAGCCGGATACCTCCGCGAGTCTCCAGGCAGCAGCTGACCGTAACTGAAACGGCAAGTGCAGGTATCGCTATATCCCCATGCCTAGCAATAACCCTCAGTGCATACTGCCCTAATGTTGCCAGCGAGATGTGTCTTGAACATCGTGAGTGGAAGGCGACATTGGGTGCTCTGAAGATACCTGAACTGGAACCTGCTTACTGTGAGAAGAATCCTGCAGCAGAGGCTATGGTCACAGCGGCGATAAGCTGTGCTGTTTTTCATTGCCTCCCTATGGCAAGAGCGAGACCGAGATTTAGGGCTGTGTGGGTCGCATTTCAGGTAACCTTTTGCCAGCCCATTGACTGTACAGATATACTCTATTTTTGCCGGCCTTTTGATCCTGGAGGCTGTCAGACTTGCCCCCATACTGTAACTAGCCTCCCGCCTAGCTGGGCGTGTGTTGGGGAAGAGAAAGAAAACGCTGTCTCATTGAACTATGGGCCGCTTGTGGATTGCATTCTATGAACTGATATGCCCCGTTCTCAGACACTGCTGACGGGTAGAACGCTAAGACATGTAGAGTGTAATGTAACAGTTCCTGGAAATGTTTTTATTGCTTTAGAATGGGGGATTAGTCCGTCTCTCTTAATATTTCCCCTGCCTCTGGTTAATTTGAATGTTTATGAGAGAGTACGCATCTGTTTGTTAGTTTACCATTATTCATTCCTTGACTAGTGCTCATCGCTTCTCAATGAGCTATGCAGTAGCCAATAGTGATGTCGCGAATAGTTCACCGGCGAATAGTTCCCGGCGAACATAGCATGTTTGCGTTCGCCTCGGCAGGCGAACATATGCGATGTTCGATCCGCCCCCTATTCGAGAATCGTCATCATTGAGTAAACTTTGACCCTGTACCTCACAGTCAGAAGACACATTACAGCCAATCAGCAGCAGACCCTCCATCCCAGACCCTCCCACCTCCTGGACAGCATCCATTTTAGATTTATTTGGAAGCTGCATTCTTAGTGAGAGGAGGGACAGTGTAGCTGCTGCTGATTTAATAGGGAAATCGATAGCTAGGCTAGTGTATTCAGTGTCCACTACAGTCCTGAAGGACTCATCTGATCTCTGCTTTAAGGACAGCACCCCGAAAAGCCCTTTTTAGGGCTAGAACATCAGTCTGCTTTTTTTTTTTTTTTTCCGGTGTAATCTAATTGCAGTTGCCTGCCTGCCTGCCAGCATGTGTGTCAGGCTCACAGCGTATACTGTGCCCACTTGCCCAGTGCCACCACTCATATCTGGTGTAACAGTAGTGTACTTTTAAAAAACAACAACACTTTTTTGACTGTGAAATAATAGCAGACAGCTGCCAGTACACAAGATGGCCGATAATAAGGCAGATGGGGAGGGTTAGAGAGCTGTTTTGGGGGGAATCAGGGAGGTTGGGGGCTAAGGGGGGATGCTACACCACAGCATATGTAAATATGCTAAAAAAATAAATATTTTTTTTTTAAAAACCTTTTATTTTAGTACTGGCAGACTTTCTGCCAGTACTTAAGATGGCGGGGACAATTGTGGGGTGGGGGAGGGAAGGGAGCTGTTTGGAAGGGATCAGGGGGTCTGATATGTCAGGTGGGAGGCTGATCTATACACTAAAGCTAAAATTAACCCTGCAAGCTTCCTACAAACTACCTAATTAACCCCATAACCTGCTAGCCATAATACACGTGTGATGCACAGCAGCATTTAGCGGCCTTCTAATTACCAGAAAGCAACGCCAAAGTCATATATGTCTGCTATTTCTGAACAAAGGGGATCCCAGAGAAGCATTTACAACCATTTGTGCAATAATTGCACAAGCTGTTTGTAAATAATTTCAGTGAGAAACCTAAAATTGCAAAAAATTTTTATTTATTTTTAATTTGATCGCATTTGGCGGTGAAATGGTGGCATTAAATATACCAAAATGGGCCTAGATCAATACTTTGGGTTGTCTACTACACTACACTTAAGCTAAAATTAACTCTACAAGCTGCCTACATGCTCCCTAATTAACCCCTTCACTGCTGGGCATAAAACATGTGTGGTGCGCAGTGGCATTTAGCAGCCTTCTAATTACCAAAAGCAACGCCAAAGCCATATAAGTCTGCTATTTCTGAACAAAGGGGATCCCAGAGAAGCATTTACAACCATTTATGCCATAATTGCATAAGTTGTTTGTAAATAATTTCTATGAGAAACCTAATGTTTGTGAAAAAGTGAACAATTTTTTTTTTATTTGATCACATTTGGCGGTGAAATGGTGGCATGAAATATATCTAAATGGGCCTTGATCAATACTTTGGGTTGTCTACTACACTACACTTAAGCTAAAATTAACTCTACAAGCTCCCTACATGCTCCCTAATTAACCCCTTCACTGCTGGGCATAAAACACGTGTGGTGCGCAGTGGCATTTAGCAGCCTTCTAATTACCAAAAAGCAACGCCAAAGCCATATAAGTCTGCTATAATGGCATGTCTGGCACACAGTGTTGGGGCAAGGGTCCATCTGACCACTGATACCTGGTCTGCAAAGCATGGTCAGGGCAGGTATATCACCTACACTGCGCACTGTGAAGCGGGCGTAACCCTTACACTACCTGATCGATACAACATCATACCTGATGTTTTAAAGCACGTTATTCCAAACAATTTAGGAATGTTAGGTGATTTATGCCCTTTATGGATTAAAACCAGACTCTGCATCAACCATGTAATTTTCCATGGGAGTTGTGCCATGGATCCCCCTCCGGCATGCCACAGTCCAGGTGTTAGTCCCCTTGAAAGAACTTTTCCATCACTATTGTGACCAGAAAGAGTCCCTGTGGGTTTTAAAATTCGCCTGCCTATTAAAGTCTATGGCGGTTCGCCCCAGTTTGCCAGTTCGCAAACTTTTGCGGAAGTTCGAGTCCGCCGTTAGCGAACCCAAATTTTTAGGTTCGCGACATCACTAGTAGCCAATCCCGACTTGCATAATGTTCAGATGTGTATTTAAAGTCCCCTGTATTAATATATTTGTCCTATTTCTCTTATGTTTTCCCCCCTTTCTGATGCTACTATAATGGAGACCATATTGTTCAAATAGTTCTCAGATAATGTTCAAAGTATATTTAATTTCCCCCATAAGTAGATATAACTCTTTTGTTTTCCCCTTCATTAATACTCCTTGCTAGTCCCCTGGACAGACAATGGTACAAGTATACTAATGTATTTAGCTACCAGGTCTCTGCATCAGATGTTGATGGCAAGTAGTACTCAGCTAGTCGAACAATAGTTACTCCACCCCTTGAAGCGTAAGCTGTGCTGACTCTCATTAGACATGCATCCTTCTTCTTATGCAGCCCTCCCTGTAACTTTATATTGATTAAGGAGAGGTAGTTCCTGGGAGCTATCCTTACAAGCAGCTCAATAGCAGATGGTTTCTGTTTTAGAAACTTCCCATAATTAAGCGTTGGTTATTTATGTTCCTAAACCATATTTTGGGCCCAAGAGTGGCCCACTTTGTTGTTTTCCCTTCTCCCCAGTACCCCTGAAATGTCCAACTAATATCTTAGGGGGTCCAAGAGTGGCCTCCATATTCTTATAGGGGTAAACTTTATGTTGTTACTTTACTCTTTTCTAATGGGGACTCACCATATTAGAAAACATGAGGTGGACTTTGTATGCTTAGATAATACTTGTTTTTCTTTTGTGACATGACCTTATCTGGAGATTTTGTGGATGTCAATGTTATTTCATTATTTTATTTTTATTTTATTCTTTTTCCAGTATTGATGCAATTTATCCTTGTATTTTCATGTCCTGCAAATTATTGCCTATATGTCATGTAGTCTCTTTCGCCTCAATAAAAATATTATTATTAAAAAAAAAAGTGCTTGCTTATTGGAGGCTTACATTTACCCCCCAATAAGCAAGCATAACCAAGGTTCTCATCCAAAAATGGGGCGGTTCCTATGGATCACATTCCTGCTTTTTAAATAAATATAGCAAGAGAACAAAGAAAAAATGATAATAGGAGTAAATTATAAAGTTGCTTAAAATTGCATGCTATATCTGAATCATGAAAGAAAAATTTGGGGTTTAGTGTCCCTTTAAGCATTTATGTTCTATAAATCTTCACTTTGACAACTTGCTAAAAGTCTTAAAAAAGCTCTCATATGTGTCTCAGAATGTTAATAACCCATCGTTGACAATTTGGACTATGCAAACTCATTTTGGCACTAAATTTTAAAAAAATCTCTCTGTTTTTGTCTTTTTACACTAGTTTGGTTAATTTATTATAATTTTAGGCAAAACCATTAATCTACCTTCAAAACACTGAATGCATTGATGGATCAGACATTATATAATTATGCCATAAATAAATGGAAGTACATTGAAGTCTCTATTAAGGCCTAGGGTACATTGTGTTTAAGCGCCACATCCGCTTGGCTTCTTTATTAAGCAGGTCCTTAATTCTATCACCCCCTCTGAGCTTCTTTTGAGCTCTATCAATAACCATAATTCTAAGCTGATTCGCCTGATGGCCCATTTCAAGGAGCATGCAAATGAGCTGTAGATTTATTTTTGATAGTGGATTTCTTGTTTTGGGGGGTCTCTCCATATGGGCATTTCTTGAAGTGAGATATAGCTCCTCCCACTAGCAGGTGATTGGATACCTGTTTTACACATGTATTCTATAAAATGTATGTTGGTACCATTGTTTGTTAGCTTGAAAAAGGGACAGGAGCCTTGAAACATTGCTTGTTCTAATAAAGGTTGTGCCACCTTCACTACTTTACTCTGAGAATATATATGGGGCTTATTAAGGGAAGCCTGGAAGGTGTTGCACCTACGCTTTGAACCTATATACTGCCATTTGCTATGAGGTGATGTGCTGATCCTAGTTGTTTGGATTATCTATACTTTTTTTGCCATGTAGTGTCCTTGTGTAATTTGATCTCAGCTCAATAACTTGTTAGCTTGTTCTATGGCAATTTACTAGTTGAAGAAGAATAGAGAGAGGGCGCCCTCTCTCTATTCTTCTTCAACAGTTGTTCCACACTCTCTGGGATTAAGAGGAGCAGCCTGATTCATTATTCCTTTCAAGAGGACATCTTTATTCCCTATTTACCACCAGCATATGGACAGTAAACAGGACTAACACGGTAGACCTGATCTACTATATCAAAAGTACAATATTTGGTTTTAAATTGAATATTGTTTTCCTTTTCAAACACCAGCGCTCTTTTATATCCCTTTATTGGGATATTTTCACCAATTTACTAGTTGGTAAATCGCCATAGAAAAAGGTGTATATATATATATATATATATATATATATATATATATATATATATATATTGATATATATATATATATATATATATATATATATATATATATATATATATATATATATTTATATATGTACCTACAGCCTAGCCTACAAGCTATAGGTTGGCCTAGTGCACCTTTAGGTAAGCACTTGAGGGAAAGCCACAAGAGGTTTTTGTAGTGTGCCCCATAAAAGTTTATGGGGAGATTTAATTTTATTACTCATATTTAGTACTAGTAATTATTTAGTAAAATTTAGTAATAGTACTCATATTTTTGTCCTCCACTTGCAATCTTTGCCTCTATCTTATAAGAAAGGGTACTGCACATTAAACATTTAAACAGAGCAGTAAAATGATGTGTATTTTTTTAGTCTAAATCCATAATTTAAAATGTTTTAAATTCAAATAAATACAGTATATTTGAATATATCTGCTTTACTGGAAACCTTCCATATTTGGCTAAATGATTACGTATTCTATGTGATGTACCTTCCAAATTCCTGGCCACTAGTTGGGATCAGGTGGAGAGACTCACAGGTAACATAATAACATTGACAGGATAGTAAATATACATAGTCCAGAATAGGCTCCAGGTACAGACCAAAAGGAAAATACAAAGAACAGTGTAACATTGGAAGGTAAAAACAGGTAACAAGCAAGGGTGAATATCCAATCAGGCAGTGGCAGTACAAATCAGATGGCAAGTAGATAATACGAAAATAAGGCAACAAGTTATACACAGAAATACTCACTAGGGCACAGAAACAGCACACCCAGAAACAAGGTCAATAAACAGGCATAGACAACAGGAAGGGCTGGGTTTAAATAAGGTGACGGTAATTGAAAATGACCCGCATCTGCAGATTAGTGGAACAGGAGAGAACAAATAGCTTGTAACTTAAGTCCACAAGTAACACATCAGCAATGCAACAGCCCAGCAAGAGGAAGAACCTGGTTCAACCAGGCACAACAGTATCCCACCTCAAGGACCAGTCAACTATCACCCAAATAGTAGTCTTTCCATCTGAGAACGGAAGGTCAGATATAAAGTCTTTCTTAATGTGAGACCAAGGATGTTTAGGATTAGGGCAAGGGGGAGTAGACCAGCAGGTAACGTTCTTGTTAGGAGCACACACAGAGCAGGCAGAAAAATAATCCTTGACATCCTGTCTGATGTATGGCCACCAGATATGCTGAAGCAGGGTCCAGAGTGTTCTCTTATGACCAGACAGAGGACTATCATGTCCCCAATAGAGCAAGTCTTTATGTAAAGGAGGTGGGACAAACAAATGATCTCTAGGAGGAGAAACATTGTTAGTAACAGTGTAATGTGCGGCTTGTAGTTTATTGTGAATAGCAGTATCAATCTTAGAAATATGCATGGTGTATTCCATGTGAGCTCATAACAAAGGAAAGTATGTAGTTGCATCTAGTTAAGAAAAGAGAACACCGGGTTTGTTGGGCATTGAGTTGTCTAGCAGAATGAAGATAAAAAAGGTTTTTGTGATCAGTAAATATAATGAACAGTTCAACTGTCCTACCCAAAAGATAAAACCACTCAGAAAATGCTAGTTTTATAGCTAACAGCTCCTTATTGCCAATGTGATAGGAGAGTTCATTTGTAGAGATTTTTTTTTGAGAAGAAAGCAACAGGGTCAATTTTATTGGTTTGATGATTCCTTTGCGAAAGGGCCACTTCTGCTCCACAGTCCTCAACCTCTACCATGAATTTCATTTAGTTTCAGGATGGTGAAGGACATGTGCTGAGCAGGTGGTTATCTTCAAAGGCTAGGATTATCTGCTGGGCAGATGGTGGCAATTCCTTAATCTTCACTCCTTTTTGGCTACGTGCTGTGAGTGGTATAATGATGGAGGAGAAGAATTTAATAAATCTCCTATAGTAGTTTACGAAGCCCAGGAAACGCTTACGTTCTTTGAGGTAAGACAGACAAACGAGGCCATTCCATAATAGTGGACACTTTAGCAGAGTCCATACTGAAGCCAATAGGGGACACTATATTGGCAAGAATGGATAGTTCTTTCTTGTGGAAGTCATACCTCTCTGATTTAGCCTAAGCTATATGTTGTTTTTCCTTAGTTTCTGAAGAATGAGATTTGTTTTATGAATTTGCTCAGCAGCAGACTTCGAATGGACATGAATTTTGTCCAAATAGATGATCACAAATTGGTTTAGGTATTCTAGGAAGACATCATTCACAAAGTTCTGGAAAACCACTGATACTTTGCACAAACTAAAGTATTCATAATTAAGTATTTATAGTCCCCAAATCTCATACTGAGCGTGATCTTCTACTTGTCTCCTTTTCTGATGTGGAGCCAATAATAAGCCCCTTGTTGTGACCGTAGGCTGATTCTAACAATGAAAGGGTTAATACAGTAACATATTAAGCATTTCTATTAATTACATTTAAGGTAATCAGGTGAATCTTAGAACATTAAATTTTTTTGTTTATATATATTATATATATATATATATATATATATATATATATATATATATATATATATATATATATATATATATATATATATATTCATTGAGGTCAAAGTTCAAGCATACTGGCTCTATGAACGATCACTGTGTATATAGACAATGGAAAAATATATGCACTAAACAAACAAAATTGGCCAAGGCACAATATTTCTGTGAAAATCTGAACAATAACATATCAAACCCAATAAAGTTTTGGAAAGTCATAAATAACTTACACACTCCCCCAATCCACTGCCAACCCTCCACTGTCAAAGTGGACAACCCAACTCTACAACTTCCCTTAGAAGTAGCAAATGCCTTTAACAATTATTTTGTCAGATGCTCCACCACCCTGATTGTCAAACTAATAAATGGCACGCATCCTGAAACTACAAATGTGGATCAGACCCTGCTAAATCTGCAAAGACCCAATATAGAGAAGTTCAATTTTAGACCTGTACCCATCAATGTCATTAAGAAACATCTTAATAATCTTAAAATGAAAAACCAGTCTGGATCTGATCAAATCCCAGCAATGCTGTTGAAGCTCAGTGCGCCGGCAATTGCTAAACCTTTCACAACCCTAATTAACGAATCCTTGGGCCTATATTTATCAAAGTCTGGTGGACCTGATCCAACAGTGCGGATCAGGTCCGCCAGACCTCACTGAATACGGAGAGCAATACGCTCTACGTATTCAGCATTGCACCAGCAGCTCACAAGAGCTGCTGGTGCAACGCCGCCCCCAGCAGACTCGTGGCCAATCGGCCGCCAGCAGGGGGGAGTCAATCAACCCGATCGTACTCGATCGGGTTGATTTCCGGCGATGTCTGTCTGCCTGCTCAGAGCAGGCGGACAGGTTATGGAGCAGCAGTCTTTGTGACCGCTGCTTCATAACTGCTGTTTCTGGCGAGCCTGCAGGCTCGCCAGAAACACGGGGCATCAAGATCCATTCGGAGCTTGATAGATAGGCCCCTGTGTGTCTGGATACATACCCAAACTTTGGAAGACTGCAATAGTAGTGCCTATCCATAAAAGTGGTGAGTTAACCTTGGTTACTAACTATCGCCCAATATCATTGCTCCCAGTATTGTCAAAAAATCTTAGAAAACTGCGCAACTGTGTGAGTATTACCAACAATCTAACTGACCCCTGTTCAATCAAGTTTTCGCCCGGATCACTCCACTACAACTGCCCTCCTAAAAGTTTGCAATGATATCCAAACTGGCATGGAACAAGGAGACCTAACTGGAGCTATTTTCCTTGATTTTGCAAAGGCCTTTGACACAGTAGACCATGACATACTACTGCTCAAACTAAAAAACTCAGGTATTGGTGATCGTCCGCTAACCTGGTTTTGATCATATGTATCGGATCGATCACAGTATGTCTCCATTTCTGACAGCGACTCCCTCTCTCTCCCAGTCATGTGTGGTGTTCCCCAAGGTTCCATTCTCGGCCCCCTACTATTCACATTATTTATAAATGATCTGCCAAATGTCTGCAAATCCTCAACTGTACACATGTACGCAGACGACATGGTAATCTATGCAAACAAATCTGATCTGCCACAGCTTGAGGCAGTGCTCCAAGACCAGTTCACAGAGGTAGAAAAGTGGATCTAAAAAAAAAAAATTCCTAAACACTGATAAAACTGTCACAATAATCTTTGGAACAGTACCTAAATTACACAAACTACAAAAATCCCATTTACGCATCAGAACAAAATCAAATGGCACACTGACCACAGTCTACTCTTTCAAATACTTGGGAATGTTGTTAGACCCTATTCTATCTTTTGGCCTCCACATAGAAAAACTTGCATCTAAACTCTATCCAAAACTAGGTGCCCTGTACAGAATCAAATCCTGCCTCAGCCCTACAGTAAAGGAAAAGATTGTACAGCAAATGCTGATGCCAATCATGGATTATGGGGATGTAGTATATGCACCTGCACCGCAAACTCACCTTAATAAACTAAATACATTGTATAACTCGTTCTGCCGCTTTGTGCTACAATGTAACTACAGGACCCACCATTGAGACATGCTAAAAGAACTAAAGTGGCTATAGTTAGAATCCAGATGAACCCTCCATCTTTCCAGCCTTGTGTTTAAGAGCTTTTCTGGGAAGCTCCCACCCTGCCTGAGCAGACTGCTCTCTCCGGCTGTTCCCAGCTCCCATACCTCTGATCCAGTACGAGTACATTATTTAGTCTTCCTCCATACAAAAAGAAAGCAGCTCACTCCTCCTTTTCCTACAGAGAGCACCACAATTATGGAACGACCTCCCGCACACTTTAAAGTTTTAAAACCTTCCCCAAGCCTAAAATCCTTTAAGAGATCCCTCTTTGCATATCTCAAAACAGAATGCACCTGTCATGGTTGATTATATATTTCCTACCTGTTCTATGTTAAAATTTGGCATATATTATGTATTAATATTGTTTTTGTATTTTATTGTATCCTATTGTATCAATGCAATGTTTTGTGAACCCAGGACATACTTGAAAACTAGAGAAATCTCAATGTATCCTTCCTGGTAAAATATTTTATAAATAAATATATATATATATATATATATATATATATATATATATATATATATATATATATATATATATATATATATATATATATATATATATATATATAGAGTATCTGATATAGCAATGATATATATATGGTATCTTGATATAGCAATGATATATAAATATAGATATATATCCCCTTAACTGATTGTCTGGGTATAATAGTGCAGGTCAGCAAAACATCACCCATTAGACCCTCCCTCCCTCCTGAAGGCTTGCTAAAATAAAATGGAGGTGGCAAGACCACGCTATTGAAAAAGACAACCCCATTGCAATGGTCATTAAGTGGATATATATATATATATGTCCAAAGAATGGAGGGCACTCACAGGATTTAATGTAATCAGAATAATATTCAATATTTATTTTACTTTTTAAAGGATCATTGTGATGTCAACGTTTCGGCCCACATCAGGGCCTTCATGTGGGCCGAAACGTTGACATCACAATGATCCTTTAACAAAGAAAATAAATATTGAATATTATTCTGATTACATTAAATCCTGTGAGTGCCCTCCATTCTTTGGACGTAATTATTTCTTGCTGTGGATGGAGTGCTAGGCTACCGGCTATATATATATATATATATATATTATATTTGGTTCCTCAATTGATTATATGGAAAGAAATACACACAGGCGGTTTGGATATAGAATGATATATTTTACTAAATCTTTAGCGATATTAGCAATATATCAAAAAATTTAATTTCAACAACAGTTAATTATAGATAACAATGTTATACTGAGATTATACTTAGCAAAGTAAGTATACTTAGCAATGTCTTCAAGTTTCAATAAACCAGTTCATTCAATTTACAGTCATACTCAGTAACACTTCTGTCCAAGGAACTCCTTGTTTTGACATATGGACAAGTTTCTAGTGCTGGTTCAGTCCAGTATCAGAGAGCTCTTTAGTTCCAAACACAGTGCACCAAGTCTGCACGACCTTCAGTGTCCTCTACAAAATGGAGACTCCTCTTGTGGCGTTGTGTAAGACCTTTTTTCTCCCTCCCCAGCACAGCTCTTTGTGTCCTAACTACACCTTCAGGTAAACAAAGCAGCTTCAACCCCCTATCACACCTATTCCAAAGGAGTGGGAGGTCACCTAACTATACACATTTATAAGGCACATATAAGTCAATATAACCATGGTTGTTGTTTATATGCATCATATTTTATCATTCAACACCCTTTTAAGGTCAAGTTTGGAAACCAATTTGGCCCCTGTAATGGCACTGAACAGTTCCAGAATTATCGGTAGAGGGTAGTGGTTCTTAACAGTAACTTGGTTGAGTAAATACAGGGCCTCAGAATTCTTAGAAAAGTAGAAGAAGGCCGCTCCTGCTATACAAGAGTACATTCAGAAAAATCCTCTCACTAAATTGTCTTTAATATTGGCAATGGTCCTTAAACTGAACAGTAAATGGTGAGGTTGTCACAGAATACCTGGCAGGTACAGCAGGCACAGCTAGTGAGAGGAAAGCAGACACAGGTTTCTCAGCAGGCACAAGATACCAAGCGTGTACTGTTGGTGCGACTGCCACGGGATACCATATAGGTGCAGCAGGCGAAGCTGGTTTGAGGAAGGCTGTCACAGATATGGTAGACACAGGTTTCTCAGCAGGCACAGGATATAAAGTGGTTACTGTTGGTGAGACTGTTATGGAATACCAGATAGGTAAAGCAGACTGCCATGGGACACCAGATAAGTGCAGCTTCAGGAACAAGGTGAGCATACACAGGTATCAAGCAAGTCTGCTTGGCTTTCCAGGACTAGGTGTTACGCAGGTGCAAGGTAAGCATGCTTGGTCTCTGGAACAGGACGAGCATACACAGGTATCAGGTAAGTATGCGTGATGTCTAAAACAAGATGAGCATATGCAGGTACAAGGCAAGTATGCTTAATCTCTGGAACAAAGTGAGGATACACAGGTATAAGGTAAGTATGCTTGGTCTCTGGAACAAGGTAAGCATATACAGGTATCAAATAAGTATGCATGCTGCCTAGAACAAAATGAGCATATGCAGGTACAAGGAAAGTATGCTTGATCTCTGGAACAAGGTGAGCAAATACAGGTAACAGGCAAATATGTGTGGTATCTGGAACAAGATGAGCATACGCAGGTACAAGGCAAGTATGCTTGATCTCTGGAACAAGGTGAGGATACAAAAGTGTCAGGCAAGTGTGCGTGGTGTCTGGAACAAGATGAGCATACGCAGGTACAAGGCAAGTATGCTTGATTTCTGGAATAAGGTGAGCATATACAGGTATCAGGTAAGTATGCTTGGTCTCAGGAACAAGGTGAGCCTACACAGGAACAAGGTAAGTATGCCGAGACTGGAGGGGTCTGACCGGGAGATGCAGGTGAGTCCCCTTACAAATATATTCTTTGAGGTCCTTAGACAGCAGGAAGGTTCGACCCATAGATATCATACTTCCCTGAAGGAGGTCTATGGAGGCAGAGTTTCAGCCAGTTTCATAGAGATGACATCTCTGATATCTCTATACACAAAGGGTAGTTAAAGCTCAACCTTAATCTGTTTAAAAGCAGCAGACTTATTGGGATATGAAATTTATAACTATATCAATTTTTCTTTGTTCTCTTGGTTCTTTATTTGAAAAGCAGGAATGTAAGCTTAGGAGCCAGCCCATTTTTGGTTTAGCACCTGGGTAGTACTTGCTGATTGGTGGCTAAATGTAGTTTGAAAGTTCGAAGATAAGCCAGACTGTTCATACTAAACCTAATTTTTTTTTCAGCACCCTGGATAGCGCTTGCTTATTGGTAGCTACATTTAGCCAACCAATAAGCAAGCATAACCCAGGTTCTGAACCAAAATGGGCTGGCTCTTAAGCTTTATATTCCTGCTTTTTATATAAGGATAGTAAGAGAACAATGAAAAATTGATAATAGGAGTAAATTAAAAAGTTGCTTAAAATTGCATGCTCTATCTGAATCATTAAAGAAAAAATTTGGGTTTAGTGTCCCTTTAAGCTTGTATACAAATTATTTTTAAATTGGTTTGAGATATTTGTTTCTTGTAAAAGTAAAATCTGAACAATAAAGTCACTGCCAAATGTAATTAATTGCATTAAATTTATGTTTGTACAAAGTATTTTTTTTTATTTGATTTATTTTTGTTTTAGGCATTGCTATAATAGATTTTTACATATTGTAACTGGTAAGAAATTTAATACAAAAATATTTAATATTTGTGTGTGAATATCAGATACGTTGTTAAATAAAATGATTTATTCTTATTTAAAGGCTGTAAAACTTAAAGGGACACTGAACCCAAAAAATTTCTTTCGTGATTTAGATAGAGCATGCAATTTTAACCAACTTTCTAATTTACTCCTATTATCAATTTTTCTTTGTTCACTTGCTATCTTTATTTGAAAAAGAAGGCATCTAAGCTTCTTTTTTGTTTCAGTACTCTGGATAGTACTTTTTTATTGGTGGATGAATTTATCCACCAATCAGCAAGAATAACCCAGGTTATTCACCAAAAATGGGCTGGCATCTAAACTTACATTCTTGCATTTCAAATAAAGATACCAAGAGAAGGAAGAAAATTTGATAATATGAGTAAATTAGAAAGTTGCTTAAAATTGCATGCTCTATCTGAATCATGAAAGAAAAAATGTGGGTTCAGTGTCCCTTTAAGTCATTACAAAGAATATATCCATGTTGAATTAAAAATAATTTTTTTAATCCATTTTTATTTCCTTTTGGAAAACCTTATTTATCATTGGACAATATACATTTCTACATATTCACAGGCAATCACATTTTCATATTATCAATTTGTTTGTAATATTTTATTATTTTATTTACTTTTTTGCAAGGTAGCTGTACAATGTGTTCAAGAAAGGGTTTAATGTGAAATGATGTCACTTTACTCTGGATATATTTTTTATTCTACAATAAAATACTAGACTTGCAAAAATGTCTAGAATGAATACAATGTGCTTCAATCCTAATTAATTGTCTAGAGCAAAAGCGAACTGACTAAAGAGCAAAAAGAAAATTTCTGACATTTCTTCAGCTTCTTTATCTATATCTGACAACAACAGCTTTTTCATCTATAACTGAAAGAATCTTTTATAGTTTTGCTCAACTCAAGTCGTGCAAAGAAATGGCCCATTTGTCACCTTGATCCAGGACGTGTCAAAAAGGCAAAAAAATTATGGTTGTAGCTTGAGAGATATAAAGACCACTGTGAGAGTTATGTCAAAATTCTGCTGTGTGTCAATAAGAAAATGTAGATGGCTGTCAGTCACTAGCAATTACTCTCTGCATCTCAACAATAATGTCAAGTTCCCAGAGTGCCGTGCTCCAAATGTATAATGTCTTTCTGACATATTTATAGATCAAACTGACATCTCTGTGTTAGTTTCATAAAAAATATATTGCATCAATGGACAGCTAAAGTTTAATAGGGAATACATCAAACCAAAAAATAATAAATAAATTCATTAAAAGTTGCTGATTTATTGTAGGAACATTTTCATAAATGCTTCCCTGTCCCTGATCTTTGAATATTGCGATCGTGTTAACGTATTCCCCCACAGAAATCAATGGAGCCAAAAAAGTGGAAAAAACACCCTACTCACACATAAACCCAATTGCATATTCTCAAGTGCGATAACCCAACATGAAAATATTAATATTCCACATTCCAATGTTCCTCACATAGAAGAATATGTTCTATTTATTCATAAATACATATTTCTACATATACCTGATGGTATTTTGGTACAGTATATATTTATACCGATATATATGATTATATGATGAACATAACTGAGATATAATAGATATAATAGATTTGGTATTAGGTCTACTGTGTAAATAGGATATATTAAGGGTCTCAGATAGTGCTTTTTTAGCACTTTTTATCAATAAAGGAAAGGTTAGTGAGTTTTTAGATCACATGTTTACAACAGTTAGTCCGGTACTATCGGAGTTGCTAGCTCCCGACATGCGCACAGCCTAAGTGTACTGCGTGTGTGTATATGACATCACGCAGGTGGAGCTATGGTAATTAGCCATACGGCTGAGAAGGAGCGGTGACGAGCGCAAGCGGGAGCGGCCTCCGTGGCACCGGAAGTGACGACAGCACATATGGGGATTTATAGGTAAGCGGTTGGGAATAATTTTTAGGAGCCTTTTGGGACAAAAGAATTTTGGCAAATACCCATTGAAAAAGACACCAATTGGTGTTGAAACGTTTGGGAATGCTGTGATATAATTTTTTGTGAGTAATAAACATCGATGAAAAAGACCGGAGAGTGAAGCGTTTGTTTTCTTCCTTGGGGTTGAACGTAGATCTACATATCTTCCACGCAGCACCCCGGCAGATGATCTCAGGAACAGTGAGTGCACTATAACTGATATTGCTTATATATATATATAGGAATATCTATTTATAAATACATAGAACATGTTCTGCTATGTGCAGAACATTGGAATGTGAAATGTTTACAGTATATACGCACTATAACAGTTTATTAAATATAAATATTACATAAACATGCTTTTACATGTTTTCATCTACTTGACTGCAAAGGGCTCCAATGCACTTATATACAGTATATGTCTATGGGGCCGATTTATCATGGCCCGTATTGGGCCTAATACCCCTGTTTCCACACGAGCCTTCAGGCTCGCTGGAAACAGAAGTTAAGAAGCAGCAGTCTTAAGACCGCTGCTACTTAACTCGTCCGCTGCCTCTGAGGCTGCGGACATCATTCCGCCTGATCTGGTGCGATCGATTTGATTAACACCCCCTGCTAGCATTGCACAAGCAATTCTGGTGAACTGCTTGTGCAATGTTAAATGTCAACAACGTGTAAATCGGAAATCGGCCGCTATATGTGTGTACATATGTATTTATGTCTGTAAATACATTAATACACATATAAATAAATAAATACATATGTACACATATATTAACATATATATATATTTATATAAAAATATATATACATATAGACATTTAGACATGTTTATGTATGTATCTCTATGTTAAAGCCCTTTGTCTGCCTTTTTATTTCTAACACCTCATATCTTTGAGCCCTTATAACTTTTTTGTGCAATATTTTTTTTGAATCATTTTATTAGAGTTATTATTAGTGTAACTGTACATTTTAATGTGTTTTTGTGACACTTTTTTGTTTTGGGAAACAGTTAACCAGAGCTCTGAGGATGCGGTAATCATTCTATATAATATGTGTATATACACATAATAACATATATATATATATATATATATATATATATATATATATATATATATATACATATTAACACATACATATAAATGTATATACACATATTAACACATACATATATGTATATATATATATATATATATATATATACACATATTAACACATACATATAAATGTACAGTATAAATTCATATACAGATATATTTAAATTTGCTGCCCATCTATAAAATTTAAAACGTACAAAGAAATACTCTATGACCTAAATATGTATAGTTTAGAGGAGAGAAAGGAAATAAGCAACATGATAGAAACCTTCAAATATATAAAGTGGAAGCTGAAAGCATTTTCCACAAAAGAAGAAATGCCAAAACAAGGGGTCACAATCTTAAATTAGAGGGTAGCAATGTGAGGAAGCATTTTCTATAGAACGGGTGGTAGAGTCATAGAATAATCTTCCAATAGAAGTGGAAAACACCAAGACTATAAAGGAATTAAAAAATGCCTGGGACATGCATAAAGTTATCCTAAGAAAAATGTAACTTATTTACGTAGACTTGATGGGCCTTTTTGGTTCTCATCGTCCATCAATTTCTATGTTTCTATTTCTGTACAATGAGGGTAAACCCCCTTTTTTAGAACATTTCAGCCGGCAAGAACTTTGCTAGACGGATGACATAGAAATAATTATTTCTTTGTGGACACGGCCATCCTTTTAACATCAGGCCCTAAGCTAAAGCAAAAGCTCTCGGGTCTGGTGAGAATCTTTACAAGGACTCATCAGTATTACGAGGTTGCTCAGGGATTATTTTAAAGGCAATTTTTACTTTGAGAACTGTGTAACTCATATAAAATGCTAAATCGTATATGTAAAAAAAACCTCTGCAATATACTTTCATTATTTATTTTCTCTCCTTTTCCTATAATTCCATTCTAAAAGTGTGAGCTTTTCAGTTCCTGTTCGAAATGGAAGTGCCGAACACTGTTATATTCCACACAGCCATTGGCTGCACACTCTAGTGACCTATTTATAACTGTCCCTAATTGGCCACAGCAGAGAAGGTAATCTAAGTTACAACATGGTAGCTCCCATTGTTTCATAGACACTAAAAATTTTACACTAATTTTGTCAATAGTTACACAGCTAATGAAACTTTAAAAAAAAAAAACATCTACATGATATTCAAAATAAACTTTCATGATTCAGATAGGGCATGTAATTTTCCAACTATCCAATGTACTTTTATTACAAATTTTGCTTTGTTCTTTTGGCATTCTTAGTTGAAAGCTAAACCTAGGAGGTGCATATGCTAAATTCTTATAACTTGAAGGCTGCCTCTTATCTGAAAGCATTTTGACAGTTTTTCACCACTACAGGGTGTTAGTTCATGTGTTTCATATAGATAACATTGTGCTCACGCATGTGGAGTTACCTAGGAGTCAGCACTAATTGGCTAAAATGCAAGTCTGTCAAAAGAACTGAAATAAGGGGGCAGTTTGCAGACTCTTAGAGGCTTAGTTTTTGAGAATCGGCCCCCAAGTGTTTTAAATAAAAAGTGTTAATTGAGTGCACACAAAGAAGTTAAGCTGCCTTGAGCAGGTTTGGTAATTTAATATAATTAGTTTTAAAAGGCACGCCACATAAAACCCATCCTGCTTTTGTTTAACAAAGAATGATTTGTCCCACAATCCCAAGCAACATCTGCTTTTAGCCTCTTAAATGAGCATGGGGCAAAAAACATTTTTTTTCACAAGAGATGCTTAATATCTTTCTAATGTGTTGTATGTGGATGTAAATAATGCAGTATAGATACTCTCTATGGTTGTTTCAGCAACACACATAGCAGGCAAATGCTTGGTTAAAGCTTAAAATAAGAATCTTGTCAAAACAGAAAATGTCTCACAGTAGGAAGCTCCATTTTGATAGGTTGTTGCTATAGAAACTATCACTTACAATAGTTGCTAGAGATACAGAGACCATGTAGTTTCCAATGCATAATGCACTTACCCAGTTATAACATATTATTGTTTATAAATGTGACCAACTATATTTCATCCTCTCACTACAGGTTCATTTAACAATTAAAGGGCGTGTAAGTGATACATTTGATCTACTGTATCCTAACCATTGTCAATATCAGTAATTTGTACAATTGACACAGATATCGCAGCTTAAAATTTTAATGCCTTTTTATGCTAACATTAAACATACAGAATAAAGTGTGACTAACCTTATTGAAGTCTAGCACTATATGTAGGTTTGTTTTACAATTATATGGAATACAATGCCTAGAAAACTTGATTTCACTTTTGTATTCTAACCTATCTTCATCTCAATTACTTTAGACCTTGGTACACTGCTCTTTAATATAGACTATAGTTTAGTCTTTTAAAGAGCTTGATTGGCTTATATACATATGTATTTATGTGTAATATGTCTATATACACAAATGAACACATAAATATATATGTACAGTATATAAGCATATATATATTTACAGGGAACACACAGTTCCCAAAGACCGCAATGTAAAGACCATTTTTTATTTTTAAAAAGGCACTACACTTTTTTTGGAGGACGATTGGGACACATTTGAAAAAGTAATAAATTTTTTGAGCTCTAATTGCTACCACAAGCTTGCGGTTATTTTTTTTTTGCACGCCCGTAAATGGGGTCATTTGCCCATTTGCGGGCACACGATAAATTAGCGCTTCACTTGTAATCTTGCCCTAAGTGAGGTAATGCAGCCTGAACAGTATGTTACAACCCTACAGATGAACTTGGATACATTGGAGAACTGTACATGCAAGTGCAGATGAGAATAAATCTAGATAAATACAAATTGATGCATTTTGGTAACAAAAATAAATATGCAACCTATTCAAAAGAAAATTACGGCCTGTCCAGGCAATAGTAAAATGTGCATTATTTTAGTGCCAAATTATAAGTTTACACTGCAGGGCATTCATTTCCATAACATGAAAGAGGCCACTATTTATCTTCTACATATACATATGTAAATGTATATGCTGTCCGCTACCCATGGACTATACAATGGTGCTAAATATAGGTTTAATGAATGTAGACCATATTGGATGTTCCAGACTATTGCAAGTCATCTTGGAATAGTTGCAAACATGTAAAAAAAACAAAAAACATTTGCACTTATTTAACACTCTTTTGCTCATGAATCGTTAAATTCAAAGGGACTATTTTGTTGTTGATACAATGCATCATATTGGTGAAATTTTTGATATCCAATCCAATATTTTTCCAATACAAAATGGAATTACAGCTTAGACTGTGATTGCCCCAATGTTTAAAAAGGTGTAAAACAGTGACCCCCTATTCAAAATAAAAGTTGACAAGTCCTTGACAGAATATTTCCAATTAAACACTGATGAAAGATTGTTACATATCACAATATGGGAAGCGCACAAGTGCGTTATAAGGGGGGACTTCATTAAACAAAAGGCTAGTATAAATAGGAGAGGTAGAATGCAATATCAGCAAATGCTGGATGAGGTCAGTACAGCGGAATGCCTCCACAAAAAAGACCCAACTATTGCTTGTCTTGCTGAGCTGCTGTTGCAGAAAAGACTTATTTTGCGGCAATATTTGCAGCAAGAACAACAACACAAAGCCTTTCTACTAAAACAATACTATTATAAGAACAGCAATAAAGCAGGGCATTTTCTGGCCAGGGAGTTGCGGCAGAAACAGTTTAAAGCATATGTGAACTCACTACACAATGATAAGGGCCGAGCATGTGAAGATAGATTGCAAAAAGTGGAGATTTTTAAACATTATTATTCCACTTTATACAATTTGCATAATGAACAACACAAAGATACACATGAGACGATTGGCGGCTACGATAGGGACTTGAGACACTACCTTTCACTACCGGACCTCCCCAGACTAGACAAGGCTGACTCTAATACTTTGGATGACCCCTTCACAGTTAAAGAAGTAGTAGATGCTATCAAGGACCTACTGGTGGGAAAGAGCCCCAGGCCTGACGGCTTTGGAAATCAATACTATAAAACTTATATACATATATTAGCCCCTCAACTTACTAACCTATTTAACTCAATACAAGATCAAGTAGGCTTCACCTAAAATATGCTTGAAGCTCATATCACAGTGCTCCCCAAGCCTGGAAAAAACCCCACTAGGCCCGAAAACTTTAGACCCATCTCACTCCTGAACTCAGATGTGAAGATATACGCGAAAGTGCTAGCTAATAGACTGAGTCCCCTATTAAAACAACTTGTCCATACAGACCAGGTGGGTTTTATGCCGGGGAGGGAAGCCAGGGATAATACTCTCAAAGTAACCCAATTGATCACATATTCTAGAAATAATGGCGTACCCTTAGCTATAATTTCCACAGATGCCGAAAAGGCTTTTGATAGGGTGGACTGGGAGTTCCTCAGGGCCACTCTATCCTCCATGACTATAGGGGAGGGATTTATTGGGAACATTTTTGCAATGTACTCTCTCCTTACATCGCAAGTTAAAGTAAAAGGCCATTTATCGGATACCTTCCAGATAAGAAACGGCACGCGTCAGGGATGCCCTTTATCCCCTTTATTATTTGCCCTCTCTATTGAAATTCTAGCACATAGGATCAGGCTTAATGAGCAAATACGAGGTATTAAGGTACACAATACAGAATATAAAGCGGCTCTTTATGCCGATGACATTTTATTGACACTGACCAACGTAAATAACTCCATCCCCGTCTTGATTGGAGAATTTCAAACATACGGTAAATACTCTAACTTCCACCTCAATCTCACTAAATCTGAAGTCCTAAATGTGGATGTCCCCCAGGGTGAATTGGTTAGAATAGCTTCTAGGTGTTCCCTCAGGATCCAACCTCAAAAGCTTAAATATCTAGGAATATACCTGATGGCTAACACATCAGACATGATAGAGGCTAACTACACTCTTATTCAACAAGAAATTGTTAATGATCTTTCTAGATGGAGTAATAGGCCTTTTTCTTGGTTTGGCAGGGTTCAAATTCTTAAAATGAACGTGCTACCTCGCATACTTTATCTCCTGCAGACAATACCACTCCCATTGCCATTTCAGTACCTCGTTAAATTGCAAGCTAAATTAGAGACTTTTATATGGAACAAAAATAGGCCCAGAGTACAAAAGAAAACACTATACTTGCCCAGAGAGAGGGGAGGGTTGGGTGTGCCGGCCTTATTGCGGTACAGGACAGCCACCCTGCTACAGCGGATCCAAGAGTGGTGCTCCCAATCCGACCAGAAACAGTGGATCCGTTTGGATTCTGAGGTTCTGGGGGTGAGAGATGTAGGTACCCTCGTGTGGCTTAGTCTTCAGAACAGGCCTACCTTGATTAAACAGTATCCACTTATTGAAGTATTTGGAGAGAGTTGCAGAGCAGACTGAGGAAAAATCTGGTGCAAAGACAAACTCAAGAGGCTGCAAAGTTTCTTAATTTCTAAGGAAATAGTGGGAAAACTGATTAAAAACAAAGAAACTTTATTCTTCAATAAAGCAGCTATAAAAGGACTGACATCACTACAGCCAATTACTCTTGAAAAAGCCGGGGTGTCGCCGGCAAAACGCGTAGAGGTATTGTGGCTGTACAAAGGATCCGTAGATACAGACATAAGGTGGCCCAAGGATGTATCCGATTGGTGTAAAGAACTTTCCCTTTGCCGGGTATCATTTGAAAATTTCAATTGGATGCCCTGGATCTTCCGCTGCCGTGTGTTCTTGTGAAGCTGTATAGATTTTTTGTACACTGCTGTCTTTTAAGTTTTTTCTAGTAAGTGCATTACTAGCGTGTGTTGCTCCTGAATAAAGTACTCCTACCTTGAATCGGATGTGCGCTTTCTCTTTCTTTTTTGCTGCAGTATCCACTTATAGATGAACTATTTGTACAGTGGGATAAGATAGTGAACACATCTATGCATATTTCTACTATCCCTTCCCCTTTAACACCCTTTAGGGGAAATCCTGAGATCCCTCTGCAAGATAACCTTCGCTTGGAGGCGGCTTCTGCCCACATTCGGAATAGGGCAATTGGCTCTCTGATTAGGGAGGGAAAATTGATACCACAGGATGAGTTGGTTGGAGTTGAAGACTCCGTTTTCACTTCTTGGTTTTCGTATGCCCAGGTTGCCCACTACGTACACGCAGACGTCAAAAAGCATCTATTGAGCAGTCAACTTACACCCTTTGAGAGCCTTTGTATGTCGGAACGCCCAGCAAGGCACATGTTATCTAGAATTTATAAACTTTTGATACCCCCAGACACACTACCTGCATATGTACATAAGTGGCACTCTGACTTGAACACAGACATCCCAATGTGGGCCAGCACTCCTGTAGCCAGTGCACATGAAGACAGGGGTAAAACTGCCAAACCCCACTAATAATCCAAAGAATAGTGTAGTCCACATCACTAATATATTTTCTTAATATGCTTTATTCAGACATTTAAAACAGCTGTTTTAAATGTCTGAATAAAGCATATTAAGAAAATATATTAGTGCTGTGGACTACACTATTCTTTGAACACAGACATAGCGCCAAAGGACTGGGAAAAAATCTTCCTTTTGCATAAAAAATCCTCAATTTCGGCCAATACACAGGAAATGAATTTCAAGTTCATTTCAAGGTGGTACATGACTCCCACTAGAATCAGACTGATATACAGAAAGACAGATGGGAGGTGCTGGAGGGGTTGTGGGGAGGAGGCTGATCTCCTGCACATTTGGTGGAGGTGTGATAGAATAGTCCCCTTCTGGAAGGCGGTGTTCGCATTCATTGAACGAGCTTTTCAATTACATTGCCCCAGAACCCAGCTATACTGCTTTTTTGTTCCTTGCCTAGGATCGAAGAGGCTCCGCTACAACAACTCCTCATGATTTTTCTAAACTGCGCTAAAGCGCTTGTCCCCCAGAGGAGGAAGTCATCAGTGATTCCCACAGTAGAAAATTAGAAGACACAGGTTACCCTTACCTTAAACTTAGATAGGAGCCATTATTGGGAATCAGGTACAATAGAATTACACAAACTAATGCTGGCTAAGTGGCTTGGGGCCCTGAGGGGTGATGACGGCCGTTAGATGGATATAAGTTCTGGAAGTAATGGGCTTGGACTTTGGAACTTTATGGAATACTTAATGCATATCCTTGTTCTCTTACCCCTTCTCCCCCTTTTTTTTTTTTCTTTTCCCCCTTTACTTATTAATTTTTATTGCTTAAGTTGACATGTGTAGAAATGTAGTTGCTTAGTTGTTTTGACCCGAGAAAATATAAGATTGTTACTGCTGAGATTAGGGGCAATGAATAATATTTGTTTAAAGTTCATGTTACTAATATCTTTGAAAACAAAGTTATTTTCTTTTTCTGTTTGACAATAATGTTAAGTTAAAGAAAAAAGAAGAAAAATGCAGAGCGTTCATATGGACTTATGAAGTATCTTATATATGTATGTAATGAGGTCTTTGAGCCAGCTTTCATTTAATGATGGCAAATCTTTGTAGGTCCTATTTTGTTGTAATTTTTCAAATTATATATTAATAAAGCTCTTTTGAAAAAAAAAAAAAGGTGTAAAACAGTCAATAAACATGATCAACAAAATTGTAAGACCCCTTTAACCCCTTTATGTTTTAACCCATGCAGATTCCCTACCCGAACACATTTACTCAAGTGTGCTAACCCGACATGAAAATATTAATATTTCACATTCCAATGTGCTTCACATACAAGAATATGTTCTATGTATTCATAAATCCATATTTTTACATATATCTGATACTATTCTGGTATAGATATATACAGATATATAAATTAATATCTATTTTCAAATACCTAGAACATATTCCTCTATGTGAAAAACATTGGAATGTGAAATATTTACAGTACGTACATAGTTAAACACTTTATTATATATGAATATTGCATAAATACTCTTTTACATGTTTTCATCTATTTTACTGCAGATGGCTCTAATGCATATATATATATATATATATATATATATATATATATATGTATTTCTATGTGTTTATATGTGTATATATGTCTGGAAATAAACATATATTTACATATAAATACATAAAAACATCTGTACACGCATATAAATATATATATATATATATATATATATATATATATATATATATATATATATATACTGTATGTATATATATATATATATATATATATATATATATATATATATACAGTATATATATATAAATACATACACACACACACATATATATATATATATATATATATATATATATATATATATATATACATACACATACATATTTACACAGGTATATGTATGTATCTCTATGTTAAAGCCCTTAGCATGCCTTTTATTTCTAACACCTGAGACCTCATATCTTTGAGCCCTTATAACTTTTTTATGCTATTTTTTTAAATATTTTTTTAATTAGATAGGGTTATTTTGATTGTAACTGTACTTTAAAATGCATGTGTGATGTGTTTTGTGCAAATTTTGGCCTAGAGTTCGGCTTTAGCCGTGAAAACCAGCGTTAGAGGCTCCTAACGCGGGTTTCTTACGGACTCCGGTATTTAGAGTTCAGTTACCGACACTCAAAAAAAACCTAACGCTCACATTTCTACCGACACCTCAGACCCAGTAGTAAACATATACCGACAAAAAAAAAGATCCACGAATCAAAAAAAAAATATTACACAAACTACACTTACAGTCATACAAACACTACACTATGTTTATTTTTCATATTTAATAATTTTTCATCAAAATACAAAGGATTAAAGTTGCGAGATCTCGGGTGTTAGAAAAAAAACCACACAAATCCATTTTCCCATTGACTTACATTGACACACGGGAAAAGACCCTCATATACCTACATCTAACTAATAACATTATCACAAACATACACTCATCGATGCATACAAACAATATACACCACATGACATACACAAAATATTTATTTATTACAAAAAGAACACGATTTAGTTACTTTTTCACAAAAGCTCATGACGTCATTCACTTTACGAGGAAAACCAGTCTTAGAAAAAAAACAAGAACAAATTTTAGAGCCTCCATTGACTTCTATTGGGAAGACGTGCTCGTGCACGCGAAACCCTCATTTCCCTAACGCACGCAAATAGCGTAGACAGAAAAACTCCAAATACCAGCGCTAGAAAAGACATGATTTCATGCGTTAGACCCAGCTATGATAAATAGATCAAGAAATGACTATTTCCCTATGGTGGATTTATGGATTTTACTGTTTGAATATTCACAACACCATTAAATTATTTCAGACTTTTATATTACATCAACTACAAATCAACATCACTAGTAACAACATTTTTGTTTTAAAAATATTACATTTAAACGGACACAAAAATAATGTCAACTTTTCAGGATTCACAAACACTACACAATGGGAAACAATTCTCATTTACCTTTATTATTGCATTTCAGTTATTCAACTCATATGCTTGCAGCAACAGCATATCTACATAGGCTTAACACATGATCACTCATGGATGCACATACATTACTTTTAACATTCACTCATACATGTGCATTCAAATGATGGGGGAAAAACACATTACATTCTCTCGAGGAATCACAAAACACAACATATGGATTTTACTGTACTTTTAACATCATGATTCCATCACAATAAACCATTAGGAATTACGTACAACAAGAACATCATTACACCAGATTACAGATGTCACTTTATGGGAAGGAACAACAATGCCACACCACTATATAGAAGTCAGCATATGTGGGACACAATCACAATATATACGTACATGTACATAACACGCATCACCCATCACGCAACCACAAAGCACACATTTAGATTTTATTCAGCACACAATAACAATGTAGCACAATACAACAACACAATGGGGATTTCAGAACTACATAGGCAGGTTAATAATATCATGACGTCATTAGAAGATTCAACCATACACATCACAGATTCACGACTGTACCGCCCCTTTCGGAACTTTAACACTCAATACTACAATACAACATATACGTAAACAACAGTTTGGAACAGCATTATTAAGGCGATTTCAATGGGACAATTAATAAATATTCTCAGATCGCAAATCACTTATATATATAATACTACAGATGACAGCCGGAAGTTCTTCACTATTAGTGCCATTTGAATGGGACGCATACAATATTGACATCTCGGCAATCACTTATATATACAATACTACAGATGACAGCCGGAAGTTATTCAGTATTAGTGCGATTTGAAAGGGACGCATACAATATTGACATCTCGGCAATCACTTATATATACAATACTACAGATGGCAGACGGGAATTTCGTAATTATTATTGCGATTTTAAAGGGACACATACAATATTGACAGCTCGGCAATCACTTATATATACAATACTACAGATGGCAGACGGGAAGTTCTGAATTATTATTGCGATTTGAAAGGGACGCATACAATATTGACATCTCGGCAATCACTTATATATACAATACTACAGATGGCAGACGGGAAGTTCGGAATTATTATTGCGATTTGAAAGGGACGCGTACAATATTGACAGCTCGGAAATCACTTATATATACAATACTACAGATGACAGCCGGAAGTTATTCAGCATTAGTGCGATTTTAAAGGGACGCATACAATATTGACATCTCGGCAATCACTTATATATACAATACTACAGATGGCAGACGGGAAGTTCGGAATTATTATTGCGATTTTAAAGGGACGCATACAATATTGACATCTCGGCAATCACTTATATATACAATACTACAGATGGCAGACGGGAAGTTCGGAATTATTATTGCAATTTTAAAGGGACGCATACAATATTGACATCTCGGCAATCACTTATATATACAATACTACAGATGGCAGACGGGAAGTTCGGAATTATTATTGCGATTTTAAAGGGACGCATACAATATTGACAGCTCGGCAATCACTTATATATACAATACTACAGATGGCAGCTGTTACTTTATCGTTTACAAACAATATTGCAGCAACATTGATCGATCACATTCGATGCACATTATACACAACTATGCACTTTCATTCATGTTAGCCTGGACGTGTGCTTGTTACTATAAGATCGCGTTTAAGAAATATTGATTACGCATATGAACAAACATTACAAACATGCACTGTATGTGTGATCTTTGACACTTTCACATTGAGAATCATTGTTTGAAAATAACATTTCAGCAAATAACAAATAAACGCCCACTGTGAAAGCATTCGCGCCGCTCACATACAAACAGGTGAATACAATCAGCAATCATTACAAACTCACTACCATTGGACTAATTGTACTATAAATCCCCCAAACAACATGGCCAATGCATCACTTGTGATCCACATCAGATCAAGTGCTTACCTTGTTACGCTGTTTTGAAAGATGGATGACGATGACATGGTAGACGCTGCTGGTGCTGCTATTGGCGAACTAGCTGTTGGTCGAATCAGGCAGCCTCGGCGTCTCAGACTGAGACGAAGGGGTCATCTGGTTCGAGGTCCTCCTGTCTACAGGGTGAGACCCACCTTGGAAAACATGAGCGACTTTGAGGTTTTTGATAAGTATCGGCTCGATCGCGAACAGCTCATTGGCCTTTACGATCTTCTTAAACCTCATTTGGAGCCACGTATAAGAATAAGGACTGCTGTTCCCACCATGAGTAGGATGCTAAGCTGTCTATACGTCCTGGCCTCCGGGAGTTTTCAATCCGGAGAACTGTACATGCATGGCCTGGCTCAAGGTACATTCTCTGGGGTGTTTGATAACTTTCTGGACGCCATGGTACGTATCAGTAAGCAATACATAGGATTCCCACAGAATGATGGTGATTGGAGGCGCCTGAAGCGGGAATTCTTTGATATTGCTCAAATGCCCAATGTCTTGGGAGCCATAGATTGTACCCACATTGCGCTGCGTGCTCCAATTGATGACTCGCCCTTTAGAAATCGCAAACATTTTCATAGCCTCAACGTGCAGTATGTTTGTGACGCACAGATGAGGATTATGCATGTGTGTGCGAATTTTGGAGGAGCTTGTCATGATGCCCGCATCCTCTCTCTGTCGTCCCTGTGGAGACAGTTTGAGGAAAGACAAATGCCCCCTGGTTATCTCGTTGGTGAGTATTTGTGCACAACATGGTTAATTATTTTGACAATTGCCACTGTAGTTTTAAAATGTTAGCGTAATGTTCAGCTATAGGATGCAATTTAACCATATATTTTCCCCCCGCTAATGTCTACTTTTAGTTCAATGCAGATATGTAGCATGTCTTACCTTAAATGCTCAGATAGAGAATGTAATGTAACCATGTAGTTATCATTTTACACAAGGCTTGATTTAGGAGAAATACGCATATGTAGCATGTCTTAGCAGAAACGTGAAGATATTAGCTAATGTAATTTAACCATGTCATTGTCTCTTTCCGCAAATGTCTTTTAGTTCAATGCAGATATGTAGCATGTCTTACCTTAAATGCTCAGATAGAGAATGTAATGTAACCATGTAGTTAGCATTTTACACAAGGCTTGATTTAGGAGAAATACGCATATGTAGCATGTCTTAGCTGAAATGGGAAGATATTAGGTAATGCAATTTAACCATGTCATTGTCTCTTTCTGCAAATGTCTTTTAGTTCAATGCAGATATGTAGCATGTCTTACCTTAAATGCTCAGATAGAGAATGTAATGTAACCATGTAGTTAGCATTTTACACAAGGCTTGATTTAGGAGAAATACGCATATGTAGCATGTCTTAGCTGAAATGGGAAGATATTAGCTAATGCAATTTAACCATGTCATTGTCTCTTTCCGCAAATGTCTTTTAGTTCAATGCAGATATGTAGCATGTCTTACCTTAAATGCTCAGATAGAGAATGTAATGTAACCATGTAGTTATCATTTTACACAAGGCTTGATTTAGGAGGAATACGCATATGTAGCATGTCTTAGCTGAAATGGGAAGATATTAGCTAATGCAATTTAACCATGTCATTGTCTCTTTCCGCAAATGTCTTTTAGTTCAATGCAGATATGTAGCATGTCTTACCTTAAATGCTCAGATAGAGAATGTAATGTAACCATGTAGTTATCATTTTACACAAGGCTTGATTTAGGAGAAATACGCATATGTAGCATGTCTTAGCTGAAATGTGAAGATATTAGCTAATGCAATTTAACCATGTCATTGTCTCTTCCCGCAAATGTCTTTTAGTTCAATGCAGATATGTAGCATGTCTTACCTTAAATGCTCAGATAGAGAATGTAATGTAACCATGTAGTTATCATTTTACACAAGGCTTGATTTAGGAGAAATACGCATATGTAGCATGTCTTAGCTGAAATGGGAAGATATTAGCTAATGCAATTTAACCATGTCATTGTCTCTTTCCGCAAATGTCTTTTAGTTCAATGCAGATATGTAGCATGTCTTACCTTAAATGCTCAGATAGAGAATGTAATGTAACCATGTAGTTAGCATTTTACACAAGGCTTGATTTAGGAGAAATACGCATATGTAGCATGTCTTAGCTGAAATGGGAAGATATTAGCTAATGCAATTTAACCATGTCATTGTCTCTTTCCGCAAATGTCTTTTAGTTCAATGCAGATATGTAGCATGTCTTACCTTAAATGCTCAGATAGAGAATGTAATGTAACCATGTAGTTAGCATTTTACACAAGGCTTGATTTAGGAGAAATACGCATATGTAGCATGTCTTAGCTGAAATGGGAAGATAGAGAATAATATTGAACTAGATATTTTAAAGTTAAAATAAACATTTGTTAATGGATTATCGTGTACAAAACTTTTTATTGTACTACAAATACTATTTTGAGGATTCTGTTGGAATTATGTTCTGTTCATAATTTATAGGTGATTCTGGGTACATGAGCCGGCCTTGGCTCATTACCCCCTTGCGTAGCCTGACTGATGTGTCTGAGGAGCGCTACAATAGGGCTCATAAGAGAACCAGGGCGGTGGTTGAACGGATGTTCGGGCTCCTGAAGATGAGGTTCAGGTGCCTGGACAGGTCGGGAGGAGCCCTCCAGTACAACCCAAAGAAGGTGGCTAAGAGCGTTGTAGCCTGTAGCGTCCTGCATAATATTGCACAGCGGGCTGGGATGCTGCAGGCCGTCCGGCCGGACAGAAACCTCCTCAGAGATGAGGTGGATGATCCTGTTCTAGAGGGGCCATTCCGGGACGAGGGGCTCAATGTCAGAGCAGACATCATCAACCGCAACTTTAGACGGTAAAGAATAGAAGTTAGACTGGAGTATTATCAATAGATGTGAACTGTAGGGAAATGACAAGTAGAGAATTGTGCAAACATGTTAGGATTGTTCATCAAATGTTAAAAATGTGTTTCATTTATTAATATAGGTGATGCTCTGGCCATTGGGTCCTGTAGCGAGTCTTTGCCACCTGGTTTTTAAAGAGGACATCAGCTGGTAAGTATAAATGTCTGGACTGTTGCTGGCATGAATTGTACACAAATACATCATATGGCATACATTTTCTAAACTAGTATTTAGTTTACACATTACTTAAAATGAAAATACTCAGAAAGGGATACTCTAGCATGACTATGGTTCAATGTCACACATTAGAGGTTTGTTCTGCTCAATATGACTCATCTTCACACTTGATAGAACATAACACAAGATGCTACACAGTAAGCTAGTGACAGAAATTTCTTATGAAATGGTGGGTGGGAGAGGGCTAGAGAAATGATTCACACACTTGTAGTAATTTTGAATAAACCTTTTATGCCATTAGGGAGCTGACTTAATCTAAAGACTGAAAGGGAAGAATTAGAAGCCTGACAGTGAAGATTGCCCACACTGACAGTGGAAAAAGCCAAGATTGAAATTGAAGTATACCAATGGGATCATGTCTGGCATTATCTTTCAAATCTGCTGACCTTGAAAAGCATACAAAGACATGTTCACATGGTAAGTGCCAACTATTTAATAGAATAAGGCTGTTGAGGCATCCTATTGGAGACACTTAGATGATTTTCAAATTTTTAGATGGTATTTCACAGTCCTCTATTTTTGAAATGATGAATAAGACACCTATTGAAGATCAACTTTTTAACCCTGAATTGACTTTCAAAGACCATGCATTATCCAGGTTGGTGTACCAATGCATGCTAGTTAAGAATCACAGGAAGAATGTTGAATATTAGTAGCTTCCATACATTAGTCATATTTAGTTCTTAATTAGATATTTAGGGATCACAATCAGACACTTAGATGAATTTCTAATTTTTAGATGGGATTTCAGTCCTCTATTTTTGAAATGATGAATAAGACACCTATTGAAGATCAACTGTTTACCCCTGAATTGACTTTCAAAGACCATGCATTATCCAGGTTGGTGTACCAATGCATGCTAGTTAAGAATCACAGGAAGAATGTTGATTATTGGTAGCTTACATACATTAGTCAGATATATTTCATCATTAGATATTTAGGGATCACAATCATAAAAAGGAATACATATTATAGTTGATATAGAGGTATTTGAATGGACATGAAATATGACATTTATGTTCAACATATATATTATTGAAATGTGATATACATTTTTATGTATAATTCGATTCAGATTTTTTTTTTTTTTATTACACAATATTATTATTTTTTTTTTTTAAATATAATTAATAAATATCTTTAAAAAATGTTGAACAAAGTTAGAGCATAGACACAAGATGATTGTAAATGTATTTTATGAATCTTTGACTACGTGTGTATTAACTTTTGTAAAAAAAATTTTACATTTCAGATTGGCATCTGATGACTTCCAGGAATATTTTTTTAGTTTTGGTTCAGAAACTATTACATTTTAAAATGGTAATAATAAACATTTTAGTATTAAATACACTCTTTGGAACAGATTATAATAAATATCCATATAATCTGTCAATAAAAATCAATTTGACTCCCATGACTGGTAGTTGTCTATTTGACAAGCACATGCATAAGATCAAATAATGCATTAATTGTGGAAAATCCACTGATTCAGAGAATATTACATTAAACTATCTTTTTTAACATTCATTGGGGAGTGAGATCCATCGATGCTTTTCTTTTGAAATTCTTAGATGTTAAAATAATTTCGGATATGTAGTCAATTTCACAAAAATTAATTTTTTTCACTTTTAAGAAGGGGAAGTGGTTAAATTACATTAAAGTGACAGTGTTGTTGAATGTAAAATTAATTTTATAAGATCTTGTATCTTCCTTAGGTATCTCAAAACATTATTTGCTAAATTATTTTAATTTTTACATTTATAAATGGTAGGTCATTTAACTTTATATTTTTCACAAGCTAGTTATTGGATGGCAGGTTAATCGATTTGATTTTCTAGTGGAGTCATTTAACTATAGTTAATAATATTATGTAGTTTTTAAAATCTTACCTCTTGGGTTAGACATCACATATCTATATATAATTTTCATTCCCCTTTAGTTTATTTTGACAATGTTAAATCAACATTACAAATGTTTTGGTCCTTAAAGGGACATTCACAAAGTATATTGTGTATTGAGTTTTAAATAATTCATAAAAGAATTTAAACATATTTAGAAAGTACTATAGAATTACATTCAGTCTTTAAATATACTTTGTAAAAAAAAAAAACAATGCACATATCTTAGTCAATTACATAAGGTATCTATGTGCAACCAACAATCAGCATCAAAATAGCCTATGTAGATATGTATTTAATCAAAAAATATATATAATTACAATCTAATGATTGAATACCAAAACATATTAAGTTGTTCAAATATTATAATCTTATCCAAAATGCATACATAACATATAGCTTAATGTCCCTCTAAGCTGAATATTCCGAAATACCTCCTTTACAATATATATTTCAGTCAGTGTGTAAAACAATCCAGAAGTTAATCTAAATTTTATATACTCATATGTTATACTAATTTATCAAAAGGAAGGTGCCTAGGTTTCTGATATTTCAAGCATTATTGTGAAATGTTTATTTAAAGGGACATGAACTAAAAATATACTTAAAGGGAGACAGTTAAAAAATTAATGATTTATACATTCTGAATGAGTATTCTATTTTAAGCAACTTTAAAAATTGTCTCATATTATGAATGCTCCTTGTGATGTTGCTATCATTACTTTAAAAATAAGGCATTAAATAGATAATTTATTAGCTTCAGTACTCTGGACTGAACTTGGTTTTTTGTGGTGGATTAATTTATCCAACAATCATCAAGGACAACCCAGGTTTTTTGAAACAATTGTCCGTAATCTCAAATATCATTATTGATTTGCAAAGCAAGATAACAAGATAATTGTTAACATTTGAGAATCGGATTAAATTATAACGTTGATTAACATTTCATGCTCAATCTGAATCACCAACGCTAAATTTATTTGGACAGTGTCCCTTTAAGAGATTTAAAGAGTGTATTTACTTCTCTTCCTATCTTGACATACTTTGCTTGAAAAGCATATCGAGATAGGCTCAGTAGATGAAGATTGGTGGATGCACATAGATGCCTTATGTGATTGTCTCAACCATGTGCATTTAAATTTCTTCTGTTGAGGATATCTAAATACTAAGATAAATTGATTTACATTTTAAAGTCTAAACAATCTTCTATCTCTACAGATCATTTGATACAATTGTTTGTTTGTAATGTCTATTTAAAAATAAAGACGCCATTGCACAATAACATATATGAGCACTTCAGACAAATACAAGCTCGAGGTTTATTTACTAATAACAAACAAACCTGTAGTTTAACATTTATAAACAGATTATCCAAGTTACTGACCTTATAACCTGAATTTGAACATTCAGAAATATTGCGTGGGAAACGCATCTTGAAACACCAGATTAGCATCTTTAAACATTAAAGTCTAATGTCACGCAATAGCACACAATTAATGTGCATTATGAAATACATTTAATAGAGCAATATCAATACTTCACAATAAGTCAATAAATGGATTTTATGAACAATAAAGACATACAATATTAAATGTGTATTTGTATTAAAGAAACCGTTATTAAACCGAGAAATGTCTACAACATTAATAATGTGACAGTATTAGATGTTAAATAGAATTTAATCATTAATATTTAACGGATCACGGATATTAAATCTGTGTCACACATATCCGCATGACAGGCCCATGAGTTACAAATAAGTCTACATGAAAAATGAAGTTACAGCACCACCATGAGGTATGTGTAAGGAAGTTACTAAGATATGAAACATTAAGGAACGGCCAATCAGAGTTCATCACACAAACACAACTTGAGTCAGGATGGTCTCACAGACATTCTAACAATATTTCAAACTTTTATCCAATCAGATGTACAGATAACTTGTCCCATGGTGCATCTCATGTTTACTTCACCATATAAAAGTCCATTACACGTTGCCATCTTTGTCAGTTCTCTAATGCCTGCAGGCAGTTTATATTATTATTATAATATATTTATTGGACAACCCAGCAGGCATGTCAGCTCCCAGGTTCACCAAGGAGGAGAGCGCTGCACTGGTCCACGCCGTCAAGGACTTTTATCCCCAGCTGTTTGGGAACAAGAGGAGGTTGACAGATGCGCCTGTTAAGAAGGCCCTCTGGGAGTCTATCACCAATGCGGTTAGATTGGTGTGTGACGTCCAGAGGACCCAGGATCAGATCATGAGGAGATTCGGAGATATGAGGTTGCGGTTAACCAAAAAAGTCAACCTCATAAGGGACTGGGTACAAGCCCGTAAAAGAGGTGGCAAAAGAGAGGCCCCGCGGAAACTGTACCTACTCCCTTATGAGGTGACTTTATGCGAGCTCCTCAATCTCCGGGTCCCCAAAAGATTCAGATCCTCGCCATCCTCGGCCTCCTCTTCTTCCCTCCCAGCTGCGGGATCTGAAAGTCCTGACGTGGGGGCCAGGGCAGCTGCTTCCCTGTCCGGTGGCCTGGGAGGAGATGGAGAATCTGAACCAGGTAATTATCCAACTTCATATAATATCTTCTTTTTTTTTTTAATCAATAAATGTGTATATAGTCAGATACTAAACCTATACAGATCTCACAACATACACTACATATGATGTTTAGATATCTGATTTTAGATTAGTGACACATGAAATAGGAATGATGTGTCTTGTGCTCTACAGAATATGCGTCACAGAGCGAAAATGGAATTGCGCATACACGTTAACATGGCTTTGCTGTAAGTGGCATTGCTTTATACATGTTGGTCAAATGACAGATGCATAATTCCGCTTGGAATTATTGCGCAATGATCGCGAAAATGGAATTGTGCATACACGTTAACATGGCTTTGCTGTAAGTGGCATTGCTTTATACATGTTGGTCAAATGACGGATGCGTAATTCCGCTTGGAATCATTGCGCAATGATCGTGAAAATGGAATTGCGCATACATGTTAACATGGCTTTGCTGTAAGTGGCATTGCTTTATACATGTTGGTCAAATGACGGATGCGTAATTCCGCTTGGAATCATTGCGCAATGATCGCGAAAATGGAATTGCGCATACACGTTAACATGGCTTTGCTGTAAGTGGCATTGCTTTATACATGTTGGTCAAATGAAGGATGCGTAATTCTGCTTTGAATCATTGCGCAATGATCGCGAAAATGGAATTGCGCATACACGTTAACATGGCTTTGCTGTAAGTGGCATTGCTTTATACATGTTGGTCAAAATGAAATGTGAATTATGATATATGTGAAGAATACAGTATTCTTATTTTCAATATTATACATAATAAAAAAAGAAGAATCCAAATAAATTATAACATATGCACATCAATTGATGAGAATGAAATAACACCAAAAAATAATTAAAGCTACAGTAAACAACACAACTGATTGAAATAAGAGTACAGGATATATTTATCATGAATTGAATTGAGGAAACAATTAACTCATGGGACTACCAAAGGATTAATAGTTTTAAATTGATTTGCTAATAATGTAAAGATTTTAAACATGGCATGATTTGTATTAATGATATGCAATCCTCATTTAATATATTACAGATATGGATGTTGCTGCTGGATCCTTAAGGCAGGGCTTGTCACAGTATGGTATGTCTCATTTTAATTGACATTTGTCTTAGAAACATGGACAGAACATTACATACTAAATCCACATTGTTCAATATTTATATGTAATGTCCCTTTAATAGATGAAAATTAAATAATTCTTCGGATATCCTTAAATAACATATTAGATTTGAATTGCATGCTCAATCCCATTCATTACATCAACATATGGAGTAGAGAATTCATTAACACCAACATTGTCAAATCAATATAATTTTATATTAAAGGGATACTGATCTACAATTATTAATGTTGTCATTCAGATAGAGTATGCAATATTAATAAACATTTAAATATAATACTATCATCATATGTGAAATATTCTATTGCTAAATGTATTTTAAAATCAAGAATGTACGTTTATCTGCATCTCAATTTTGGTTGAACAACCTGGGTTTTTATTGATGATTGGTGGATACCTTCAACAAACAATATTTATTGAATACAATATTGCTTATCTGCCTTTAAGATTAAAATGTAGCAACATTCTAATTATAATAGGAGTCAATGTTAAATCATTTTGAACAGTTTGAACAGAGAAATCAATGATTTAAATTAATCATGTCAGTGTCCCTTTAATAAACAATAGATTCATTCATCTTTACATTCTTTGGATTAAACAATATTGATATATAATTCACATATTCACTGTTGGAGTTACTTTATAGATATCAGCATACTCTAACAGCACCATGATTACATATTTGTACTAATCAATTTGGTTTTGTATTGTGATAAATATGTGTTGTGTCCTAAACAAGATTACTGTACATTGCACAAATGGCTCGATGTGCCACATGTGTTTGTTTAGATTTGTCAACAGCTGTTCTTCAAAATGTGGTTTGTGTGTATTCTTTTAAGAACATTGATCAATGGGTATATTTAGATATGCAATAGCATCGTATGAGATGAGTTTGATGTCTAATATAGTCTGAAATTAAACATATGTTCAATACATCATTTTTAACAGAATCCCCTTGATTCAATCAAGCATTTTCTGGTTTAATGACTGCTCTATTCTTCACATTTTCAAGTTGATTAATCTTAAAATTCGATACAGATGTGATTTAGTGATATCCCACATGTGTTTCCTAATATATATCTATATCATTCATAGAGAGAGTTGGTGTGGTGAGCCCACAGGAATCCAGCAGTGACATAGAGCCGCCTTTGCGGTCTCCTGGTAAGTCCATTGACTCATTTATATGTCATTGAAGGTGTATTGGTAATCAATATTATGAGCATGATTCTGATGAAGCATAACATTTGAAACAAACATATAATTTTCTCTTCTGATTATATATTAATTTTCTTTTAATATTGAAAGATTAATAATTAAAACTTTATTAGTCTACACATTTGTTATTCAGAAGATGTATAGCATATGTTTGTTTCCATGTTCATTTTTGACAACAGTCATCAAGTGATACACAGATGAGAAATCTTAAATGTTCTATGTACTATGCTTTTATGATTTTTAAATTAATACAAACAATACATCGAAAATCTGAATCATTGAGAATAACAAATCTAATGTAATTTGTATGCTCCATCAAAATGATGTAAATCATAACTTTGGGTGTGTATATCTTTAATGCAACATTGATGTGTGTCTTTGAACAACAGTAACATATGTTATAATATCTGTTCTTAACGTGTACACAACATGTTATGTTTTACAGAGATTGATTTAACATATGTGACGGAGGAGGAAGAGGCTGCCTTGGAGTCTAATGGTATGTGAAATATATCTATCATGTTTCCAACATGTTGCTTTATTTGAAATCATTTCATTGAAGACATTCAAAGTCTACAGCTTTTGCACTTTAAAAAGGAATATTATTTGTCTGTTCAAATACACTACTGCCCCCTTTCTATATCAGGCAGCATGAAAATATTTTTTTTTTTTAAAAATGTATAATTCATGCCATTATTATGTCACATGCATATTCCAGGCCAAAACACAATAATAATGTTATAATTGTACAGACAGTAATTGATATTCATCTGAGTGCCTATATGCATACCATATCCTCATTTCATAATTGTTTACAAATTCAAACACACTTCTAAGTATATTGAAACCATAATCAATTTGAAATGCGTTGATTTGATTTCATGATGTATGAGATGTTAATATATATTTATTAAATTTTCAGATGGATCCACCACTTCTGGTCATCTGGTTTCCGCCCCTGCCCAGTCCCCTGACCAGTCACAGACCCCTGCCCATGCCCAGACCCCTGACAATGTCCAGACCCCTGCCCATGCCCAGACCCCTGCCCATGCCCAGACCACTGCCCAGGCCCAGACCCCTGCCCATGCCCAGACCACTGCCCATGCACAGACTCCTGCCCATGCTCAGACGCCTGCCGGCCCTTCCCATTTATCATTTCCTGCCCCTCCCAAAAAACGCCCCTACAACCCCCTTCGCCGCTCTCCCCGTATTATGGCCCGTACAGCTGCCCAGACCCCAACTCCCCACTCCCCAGCTGTACGGCCTACATCCCTCCCCAAGCCAATCCCATCCCTCCCCAAGCCAATCCCATCCCTCCCCAACCCAATCCCATCCCTCCCCCCTGTCTCAACCTTCATTGTCCTGGGTGTCGGATTGTCCTTCCCAGGCACAGCTGTAAGTATCATTCAAAATCAACATTATAAGATACTTAAAGGTACACTGAAGGAAAATATTTTCTATTGTGATTCAAATAGAGCATGCAATGTTAATCAAATTTATAATTTACTACTCTTATGAATTATTCTTCATTCTCTTGATATCTTTATTGAAACAAAGAAATGCCTATAATTATTTTAAAAAATAAAATAATTGTGGACATCATTTCTTTATTGTTGGATGAATGTATCCATCAACCAGCAGGGACAAACAAAGTTGATAAACAAATATGGCCTGCCCTAAAAACCGACATTCTTGCATTCAAAATCTAGCTATAGAATTCAAACATTTAAAGAATATATGTAATTTTTAAATATTTGTAATGTCATGTTCTATCTGAATCAGTCAATTAAATATTTAGGTTCAGTGTCCCTTTAATTGGATATCACTACATATACCAATCACCACTACTTGGATCCAACAATTAATGTACAAATGTTTATACATTATCTCTTGTCTAACCCAGTGGGAATGTAATTTCTTCAGGTTGCTATGTTTACACAGCTTGTCCTCAATGCCAAAATGTTTAAGGATAGGTGTGCCTACCACAGTATAATTAAAATATTTAAATTGCTAATGTAAGTACAATGTAAATCCTTTAACAAGATTTGATACACTCAAGCTGTATAAGTGGATCATCTAAAACCAATTAAAGGGGACAACATGTTTGAGTAAACTGTCCCTTTAATGATTTCGGTCTGTCTGAATAACATATTTCATGTGTAAAGAATAAATTTAAACTAATTGATGTAAAGAATGATTTGTCTTTATGATGACAATGTATATTTTCTATTTTTTTCGTCTGTTGTGTAATTATCATTAATATTTAATTTATTCTTTATTTTAGGCTGTGACTCAGCATGGCTCATGCTAGAAGGTATAGCAAGAGTAGAGCAGGCCGTGTTGAGGAACGCAGCTGTCCTGAGAGGGATGAACGACACCATGCAGTCCCAGCTCCGGGTTCAGGACTTGACTCTGCGTGAAATTATGCGATTAAGTTCAAGGCCTGAATCTGGAGCTGGACATGCACAGGACGATGAAAAGGATGACCAGTAAGTGGAGGATCTGGAGATGCTCCAAGGTGGCAGATAAGAATCCTCCGTCCACATGTTGATGTTTTTTTTTATTGTTGCCATTTGGCCTTTCTAAAAGTTTATTGTTGTGCCTGTTGCACTCTTTTACCTTGTCATATGTCTCCAATGGGGCTATGGTGGCCCTTGGCAACTCTCTTCATGGACTGTGATGCACTGTGTTACCTTGTCATATGTCTCCAATGGGGCTATGGTGGCCCTTGGCAACTCTCTTCATGGACTGTGATGCACTCTTTTACCTTGTCATATGTCTCCAATGGGGCTATGGTGGCCCTTGGCAACTCTCTTCATGGACTGTGATGCACTGTGTTACCTTGTCATATGTCTCCAATGGGGCTATGGTGGCCCTTGGTAACTCTCTTTATGGACTGTGATGCACTCTTTTACCTTGTCATATGTCTCCAATGGGCCTATGGTGGCCCTTGGCAACTCTCTTCATGGACTGTGATGCACTCTTTTACCTTGTCATATGTCTCCAATGGGGCTATGCTGGCCCTTGGCAACTCTCTTCATGGACTGTGATGCACTCTTTTACCTTGTCATATGTCTCCAATGGGGCTATGGTGGCCCTTGGCAACTCTCTTCATGGACTGTGATGCACTCTTTTACCTTGTCATATGGCTCAAATGGGGCTATGCTGGCCCTTGGCAACTCTCTTCATGGACTGTGATGCACTCTTTTACCTTGTCATATGTCTCCAATGGGGCTATGGTGGCCCTTGGCAACTCTCTTCATGGACTGTGATGCACTCTTTTACCTTGTCATATGTCTCCAATGGGGCTATGGTGGCCCTTGGCAACTCTCTTCATGGACTGTGATGCACTGTGTTACCTTGTCATATGTCTCCAATGGGGCTATGGTGGCCCTTGGTAACTCTCTTTATGGACTGTGATGCACTCTTTTACCTTGTCATATGTCTCCAATGGGGCTATGGTGGCCCTTGGCAACTCTCTTCATGGACTGTGATGCACTCTTTTACCTTGTCATATGTCTCCAATGGGGCTATGGTGGCCCTTGGCAACTCTCTTCATGGACTGTGATGCACTCTTTTACCTTGTCACATGTCTCCAATGGGGCTATGGTGGCCCTTGGCAACTCTCTTCATGGACTGTGATGCACTGTGTTACCTTGTCATATGTCTCCAATGGGGCTATGGTGGCCCTTGGCAACTCTCTTCATGGACTGTGATGCACTGTGTTACCTTGTCATATGTCTCCAATGGGGCTATGGTGGCCCTTGGCAACTCTCTTCATGGACTGTGATGCACGGTGTTACCTTGTCATATGTCTCCAATGGGGCTATGGTGGCCCTTGGTAACTCTCTTCATGGACTGTGATGCACTCTTTTACCTTGTCATATGTCTCCAATGGGGCTATGGTGGCCCTTGGCAACTCTCTTCATGGACTGTGATGCACTCTTTTACCTTGTCATATGTCTCCAATGGGGCTATGGTGGCCCTTGGCAACTCTCTTCATGGACTGTGATGCACTCTTTTACCTTGTCATATGTCTCCAATGGGCCTATGGTGGCCCTTGGCAACTCTCTTCATGGACTGTGATGCACTGTGTTACCTTGTCATATGTCTCCAATGGGGCTATGGTGGCCCTTGGCAACTCTCTTCATGGACTGTGATGCACTGTGTTACCTTGTCATATGTCTCCAATGGGGCTATGGTGGCCCTTGGCAACTCTCTTCATGGACTGTGATGCACTCTTTTACTTTGTCATATGTCTCCAATGGGGCTATGGTGGCCCTTGGCAACTCTCTTCATGGACTGTGATGCACTGTGTTACCTTGTCATATGTCTCCAATGGGGCTATGGTGGCCCTTGGCAACTCTCTTCATGGACTGTGATGCACTCTTTTACCTTGTCATATGTCTCCAATGGGGCTATGGTGGCCCTTGGCAACTCTCTTCATGGACTGTGATGCACTGTGTTACCTTGTCATATGTCTCCAATGGGGCTATGGTGGCCCTTGGCAACTCTCTTCATGGACTGTGATGCACTCTGTTACCTTGTCATATGGCTCAAATATTCCTTATTTTTACAAGATTATTTCTAAACGTTGTTGATGTTTTCTTACATACTAATAAAAGACATGTCATTGCACGATTCTTTGTCCTCATTCTTGAAGTTATTTTTTGAAAGCTCTAGTTTATCTTGTTGATCCTTAAAGGGACCTACCAAAAATATTTTTTTATAAAAAATCATATATGTAAGACAATTGTAAATGACTTTAAGATTAACATCTCCAATGTAATCTTATTATTTGTCTTTATATATTTTTCTCTTAGCTTTATTATTGCATGATTATGATTAGCATAGTAATTTTTTTATATATGTATATATAGATTTTTATTTGTGTATATATGTATATTTCAATTTTCACATCCATGTGTGTATTTAGAAACTCTGCATGAATTGATGCACCTTTAACAAATGATCTGAGGATTGATACAATTATATAATATCTGTAAAGTGTTCATTTTATTGAAATAGTATTGTCTATGTGTATCCTCTTTTTAAAAACAAAATAATGTCCCTTTAAGGGATGGTGAGCACAATTGTTAATGAATGTATTTCCATTTCTAAAGCGTTTTTGTCCTTTTTACATGAACAAGGACATATAATCTTATTAATAAACAATCTGATTGTAATGTTGACAGCACATGTATTTCATTTTCTATTCTATCTTATTGTAAAAGTGTAACCAAATAAATCTCTGTGTGTAATGCAAATATTTTAGATGATGAATATTTTTTATAAAATATGTTAACAAAATAATTCTACTCCCATATATGGCTATAGGTAGGCTGACCATATTTAAACTTGAATAAATGACACGTTTAATCAATCCATGTATCATTATTGTTATTCCAAAACAATCAAAACATATCTTAAAACATCAATGGCATATGTATTTCTCATGTGTATCTTTTAAATGTTAAAGATATACACCATAGCTATAGTTCAAGGGACAGTCAAGTCCGAAAAGATGATTCATGATTTGGTGACATTCCTAGATAGCAATCTAGACACATACTAGTTCCTAAAATATAAATAAGTTTTTTAGTGATATGCCAAGCTGTCAACTGAGTCCTTGTATTGGCTGCGGTTTTTCAGCTATCTCGGATGCGCCATGTTGCTTAAAACATCACCTGCCAGGCTGTCCAATGATTCCTTGTATTGACTGACGTTCTTACGTGATCAAGAATGTGCCTTTTATTGGATGGCGTTTTGACGCGATCAAGGATGCGCCTTTTTTTTTGGGCGTTCTTATGTGATCAAGAATGTGCCTTTTATTGGATGGCGTTCTTACGTGATCAAGGAAGCGCCATGTTAAGACGTCACATGCAAAGGTAAAAAAACGTCTGATTGGATTACGTAGTCCCGCAATATTTGTTTGTGCACGTTAAACACGTTTGTGACTGCAGCCAATTTTAAAAACCTTGAGAATATGTATTATTTGCATCATGTTACATTGTTGACCCGTAGCTGATAAAGACCACCACATTCTCTTTTGCTGAATGTCTGGTTGAATAAACGAACGAAAGCAAAATTTTTTCATGCATATGATATTTCGAGGCAAGTGCAAATCTCTATAGTCCATGTTGTTTAATATGTTTGTCAACAATATGTTCCTTTTTCATAAAAATGACTGTTGTTTTTAATGTTAAAGATATCTAATTAATAAATATGCGCTATTGTGTTAGAATAAAGTAATCAATATGCATTTAGCTTTATCATATGCTAAATATATGATGCCGACTTCTTCTAAATGTAATTTCGTTGTATATTTTATTAAAGGTTCATTAGACACTCACATTATAAATCAAAACTTTTTATTTTGTCTCTAGTTAGATATTCCATTGTTTAACAAATACACGTTTCATTTTTCTTCTGTTCAAAGAAAATGTAATTAATTTTCAGACTCCTCGCCCAGCCTCTGAGTTTCATGTGAGTACCATCTCCAGCTTTCTCCTGTTTGTGTAAAGGGTCTTTTCATATGTTAATGATGGGGTATTGTCTTGTTTTACGGTTGTAATGGGGGTTCATCTATATTTTCAATAGAGCTAACCCGATTTTCTTTGAAAGTGTTTGAAGCTTTGTAATATTGATATCAGTATATGTTAATCTTGTTGTTTGTAGTAGTGTCTATTACATGCAGTTCTGTTAAAAATATAGTATACTGTCCCTTTAATGCAAATGTTGATTTTTGTATCATGTATGAGTTCCACATTGTTTAATCTTCAAATATATTATTGTTAGCATATTTTCACCCCCCACTCCTAAAAGGACTTTAAACCATATTCATTGTTCAAACAAATGTCTTTCTAAAAAAAAAAAAAACACAATAATGTCTCTTTAAGAAAATAGACTTTATTTAACACGTCAATATAAATCTGATTTCAATATTTAATTTTTGACCAAGTACATGTAGATATACCAACAAGCTTCAAATATGTGTTAGCATATGTAATTTTGTTAAAGGGACAGTTTAGAAAACAAATCATGTTTTGCATTATTCTAAAAGTCAATTTTGTAATATCAATGATATCAAAGGTTTCTCACCAATTAATCATTTGTCTTTGTTTATTTAAATTTGCTAGCTAAACCTATGAGGTTCGTGTGCTCATTTCTTCGAGCTTGAAGAGTGCATGTAATCATTATACAATTTGACCACTAGAGGGCATTTGGATAGCATTTGTATATGTAAAACCTTGTGCTCATACAGCATATTATTTACCATGTATTGATCATTGATATCTAAAAGGTTGTTATGTCAGAACAACAAATAAGTGGTCATTTTTCCTAGTCATAGATACAAGGTTAAGCACATAAGTCAGACGTATTTCTCCATGTTTTGTTGTTTCCAACTTGATAATGCGTAATACAGTGTTTTCTTTGTAATCAATAATTTTCTGACTGTCCCTTTAAGCTGTGTTATTGGCATTCAAACAGTAATATGCCATCATGGATAATTGTAATGGTAATTTTGTTTGCGATTCGGGAAACAGTTTGGACATCACATCACAGAAACCAATCAATATCATGAACAAGGATAGGTATGTGATGATGTGGTTTTCACACACTTATAACCCACACTCTGCAAACAATCTTCCTCCATGGACCCAGTCCCATAGAAGTAGATTATATACAGAGTGTGGTCCACAAGTGTATGAAAACCACATCATCACATACCTATCCATTACATATTAAATAAAAAAAACATTAAAGATGAAAATAAATACTTACTTCCTCTTCCTTCCCCTCTTCCCACTGGGCTGAGGCTCTGGGAGGGGCAACTGCCGACTCCGAAGAGTTCTCCTTGGAGATGTTGTGGGAAGAGTGGAAGGAAGAGTACTGGGACGACCAAGGTGAGGAGGAGAAGATGGCTGAGGAGGAGAAGATGGCTGAGGAGGAGAAGATGGCTGAGGAGGAGAAGCTGGCTGAAGAGGAGGAGATGGCTGAAGAGGATGAGATGGCTGAAGAGGAGTAGATGGCCCGGCAGGAGTAGATGGCCCGGCAGGAGTAGATGGGCCGGCAGGAGTAGATGGGCCGGCAGGAGTAGATGGGCCGGCAGGAGGAGATGGCCCAGCAGCAGGAGGCCCAGCAGCAGGAGGCGGACCAAGAGGTAGACCAGCATGCGCCTCCCGGAAAAAATTTAACATCTCTTGGTGCAGATTAAAGATTCTGTTTTGGCCTTGTTCGATTCTATTGAGTATGTTTATTATTTGGTTTTGTCCTTCAATTATTTGATTTTGTCCATCAAGAATTCGAGTGCCGCCTTCGATATTTTGTATCCGGGAGTTACGCATCTGGTCTATGTAGTCCAGTAGAACCCGCACCTCCGATATTTCCTCTTGTTGTGCTTGGCGGGGTACCCGTGCACGGCGGGGTGCCCGTGCACGGCGGTGTGCGGGTCCTTGAGGGTCCTCTGGTTCCGCGGGCTCCTCCTCTGCTTCCGGGGCCTCTTCATCAGCTTCCGTGCGCTCTTCGTCACGGGGGGCCTCTTCCCTCCGAAGTGGAAATTCCTCCCCACCACTCTCATCCCGGGGAGATAGATGAGGCTGTGTTTCTTGTGCTGCCTCCTCCCCAGACTCTGTATATTAAAAAAAAAAAAAAAAAATGTATATATTAGCATATTTGCAAATCAAGCTTTAAATGACTTAGCTTACGATACAATTACAAATGCAGAATCATTAATCCACTTTGAAATCTAACAAACAATCAATACGATTTCCGCTTTTTCAAAACCGCGTTTGTGATATCTCTGGTCAATCTGAATGTTTTCGCGTTTGTTTTCAGTCTGTTTAAATGCACAGCTAACCTATAGCCTAGATACTGATGTAACTGCAAAGTAATTGTGAATGCGTGTAAATAACGTTATAGCATTAATCTGATCCTTAAAGGGACATGAAACCCAATGTTTTATCTTTCATGATTTAGAAGCATACATTTATTATCAACTTTCTAATGTACTTTTTTTTATCTAATTAGCTTCATTCTCTGGATATTCTTTGCTGAAAAGCATATCTAAATATGCTTATAATATGCAGATTGTTAGCTGAATATAGCTGCCTCCTGTGATTGTTTCACCGTGTGCATGGCTATTTCTTAATTAAAATATATCTCAAGAATGATTCAAATTAGGTAATATAAGTACATTTGAATGTTTTGTCAAATTGTATTCGCTACCTCAATCATGAAAGTAAAGGTTTGCGTATAGTGTCCCTTGAAATACATTCGTATGTGAAATTATTGTTCCATGAGCTTACCGTCAGATGAGAGTGGCAGGTTCCCGGTATCAATTCCTCCGATACCGACTATTTCCACCTCGGAGATGCTGGGCCGCAACATTTCCTCCCATCGGCAGTACTCTATTTCCAGGGCAGGTCCGCCACCGGTTCCTGCGGCATGTCGGGCCTCCAGGCTTAACTTTTTCTTGAGATCCATCTTACAGTCCCGGTAGCGATGTTTTATCGAATCAAGATCTCTGTTCCGGCCACCCACTGCATTGACTGCATTTCTTATCTCATTCCAGAGCCTCCTCTTGTCAGTCGGGGTAGTCTTCTGGTGCTGCAGCCTCCTATACCTGGCCATATAGGCCTCTATGAGGGCCTCCTTCTCCTCCATCGAAAACCTCGCCTCCCTAGTCGCCTTAGCCTTCCCCTGTGACGATGCCCTCTGTTTCCCGGACTGTGAAGCCCTACTCTGTCCGCCACTGGGCCCAGCCACTTGTTCATCTTGAACCAAGTGGCTGGGTCCACCCACCGCTTCCACCACTGCTTCCTGCCCCCCTTCCTGCCCCCCTTCCTGCCCTGTTCCTCTCCCCCTCCCTCTCCTCCCCCCTCTACCTCTCCCCTGCCTGGCCTCCATCTGTTCCCTAAACTAAACCCCAAATAATAAAAAAAAAAGTGAGTGTGATGAAATGAAAGGGGGTCAAAATAAAGAACTAAAAAGACAAAAAAAAGTGCTGAAAGTGTGAGAGGGATGTAAAAAAACAAAGAGGGTAAGGAGTATTTAAATAAACCAAAAGAAGAAGAAGACTAAAAGGAGGATATGTAAACTAAATGTAACTAGGGGATGGGTATGGGATGGGTATGGGGTATGGGATAAGAGTAAATGGGATGAAAGGGAATGGGACTACAGGGAATGGGGTATGGAGTGTAGTATGAGGGGGTAGGGGGTATGGAGTGTATGTAGTGTTATTGATAAGTGTATGTATGTATTCAATGTGTTTGCGTGTAAATGTGTTACGTGTACAGAAAAATCACTCGCTCGCTAACTCACACTACTACTAATTCTCACTAACACACTACTACTAATTCTCACTAACAAACACTCCCACTAACTCTCACTAACTACCACTAACTTACGCTCCCACTAACAACTCTCACTAACAACTCCCACTAACTCACTCACGCTCCCACTAACAGACTCTCTCCCACTCCCACTAACTCCCACTAACTCACTCACGATAACACTAACAACTGACTCTCTCACGCTAACACTAACTCACTCACAATAATGCACCAACTCTCTAATCTTAAACCTCCAATCTCCAAAGACCCACCAGCAACACAGTCAAAGAAGCCCTGCTTGTGTGGTGCTTATATACCCTGTGTAAATGTTTAATGATGTACCAATTTCCGTTGTAAATTGTGTTCAGGTGTGCTTTATTAGCAATTACTATTAGTGCAATGTGTATTAGTTGTGTGAATTTGCGCATGCTCATTTTGAGTTAGTATTTGTGGAATGTGTAGAATGCGATGATGTCATAGTGGTCGTTTTCTCTAACATTGTCCAATAGTATTCTTTTTAAATGTGAATTTGCGATGGTGTGGTATTAGTGAAGTGTTGTATATGTATGTTTGTCCTAATATATAGTGATATTGAATGCAATTATTTTTCTAGTGTATGTATATATTTTTTATTCCTTGTTGTTATTTTGCGAATTTCCGCATCTTAAAGTATATGCGTATTCCCCGTATTAAATTTTATTAAAAATCCCCCCGCTTGTGAATGTGTAATGCTTGTGTGCTTTGTTGATTGATTGTTGTTTTTGACACATTTGCGGCGTGTTATTGTTGTGCATGATGTGGTATGCGTCATATGACCGAGCTGTGCGTATTCTCGCGAGATCGAGTGTTAGGTGAAAAAAACTATTTTTTTGCTTTTCCATTGATCTCTATGGGAGACTGTCTAACGCGGGCAGTATTACGCGTGAGACATACACGCGTTAGGAGCATCGTTAGATGGTCTGTTTTGAACTCTAAATACCGGAGTCAAACAATGACGTGCGTCAGACATAAAAAACGCGTGGCGTTAGCAACCCATCTACCGCCGAACTCTAAATCTAGCCGTCAGTCTCATGTAACAGTTAACCAGAGCTCGGAGGTTGCACTATCCTGGCATGCGTTAAATTTAATTGCGCTCTTGCAAACGTGTTTACTTTCAACTCATAATACATGAAGAGCCGCAATAAACCCCCTTTAGCTCTCGCACAATAGCGCGCCACTCACAATCTAGCCCAATTATGAGGTACATTCTAGATAAACAAAGCTGAACAAGAATCTTTGGAAAAAATCAGGATATTTGATACATTTATCAAATGCTGAACAGCTCCTTCAGACTTCATAATCTGAGCTAAAATACTATAGTCAATAATAATTGTATTTGTATTGAAAATAAAACAAATAACTTTTAAACAAAAGAGTTTTATGGTTCACTAACTTGTCTATCCAGTAGTTAGATTTATCTATCCCATTAATATAAATATTACAAAAGCTGCCTATCCTCATAAATTTACAACCTCAATGTATATAACTATATAAATAATTTTATCCTGACAAATGATATTATGTCACCAAAAAGGTGGAATAATCATATAAATGTATCTGGACTCAAAAGGAGGTATCACCGTAACCTTGAAAGTGTCCACAGTCTTATGCGAGTATTAGTATTGATATGTACTCAGAAAAGATATGATCCAAAATGTAAAGAAATGTATATGGGGACAAGTGAGGCCCTGAGATGTAAATCAAGAGGTGCGGATGTGATATCCTTACAGACTATCCTGTAAATTCCTCAGAGTCCCCAGTGTGGTCTTTATTATAGGGCTGAAGCTTTGTGTTGTGGGAGATTTCTTGTGGCAGTCTCCCCAAATGTTGAAAATGACAAACTGAAAGAGAAGAACACATTGTCCACAAACGGACCTCTAAGGGTAAAAGTTTTATTTGCAAATATAAATAGCGCAATGTGAAAACACACGTACAGTGTATAAAATAAATAATAACAGTTGGTAAAAATGTGTCACCGTAATCAGCGTCTCCGCTGTACCATGTCTATTCTTTGAACTTGATTGCTCCTTGCTATAATCCTTCCTTGGTCACCGATCTGGTGCGCGGACTGTTTGCGGAGCTGGTTCACTGTATACAGACTGGTTTGCTGGCGTTGCTGTGATGACACATTGTCCACTGTCCTCAACGCGTTTCGTATGGTGGCACCCAGACTTTTTCAAGGAGCAATCAAGTTTACCCTTAGAGGTCTATTTGTGGGCGCTTGTGTTCTTCTCTTTCAGTTTATCTATCCCATTCACTGACCATTTCTTCTAAGCCATCAGTGATCTCAATGTGCTAAGCAGTGGATGCGGCTTTTGAAGCCCATAAGGCTACTTTCCACAAGAAGCAATGATCATCTGCCACAGCTGAGATAAAACACCCTGAAAAATGTTCATTCAGGTTGAATGACAGACCCTGCTCTCACTTGACCAAGATGGATTGTAATTGCGCATTTGGACAGCAGACGTACAGTGTCCAATTCCCTTCTCCGTTTAGTAGAAGTTTGATCCTTATTCTTGAAATTAATTGACTGAAGTTTATTACATGGAACAATCTTTTCTTCTGAATATTCTGTTTCTTCAATATTCAGCTACAATATTAATTTAGGTTACTCAGAAAAGTCTTATAACGTTGCCTCAATATAGCATCAAATTGTCTAACATTTCCTATCTAACATTTGTAATGATTGCTATATTTTAACAGAATACATTTCTATACATATTTTTTATAAGTACAGTATATTATATTATATATATTAATATAAATTAAATATATTATTTTGTGTGTTTATTTTAGTGGGTTCTAATAAAGTGTATACGCCTCTTGGTTTTATGTGCCTGAGCTATATATTTTCAGGGTAAGCAGTTTACAGGTTTAGTAGACTCTCAGGTGTTTTACTTACTGTGCTTTTTTTATAATACCCATTAAGTTTAATTTTCTATTTAACATATACAAAATATTGTTTTAAACGTAAGATTTAAAACACAATGAAATCTCTCTATAGTCCCCACAGGTCATTAGTTTAATAACAGGGTTTATTATGTTCAGCCAATCAAGGTCTGTTCAATAGAATTCAGTGAATTGTCAACAATGATGTCATAGAATCCCTGTCCTGTTCCAAACAAATTTTGATTTTATTGAAGGAGAATTAAACATTTCCTATTCACATGCTGCAGAAATAATAAAAAAGTGCTAGATAACAGATTACTTAATGTTAATTAAAAAATCTTTGTGATATATAAAACAATAAGTTTTCATTTAGATCTATAACTTTTATTTCATGTTAGGAATTCAGTCTTCTGGGAAACTTTTGGGCATATTTATCAAGCTCCGTATTGGGCTTGATGCCCCTTGTTAGGCTCGCCGGAAACAGAAGTTCTGAAAAAGTTGTGAAGCAGCGGTCTAAAGACTTGTCTTCCTGCTCTAAGGCGGCGGATTGACACCCTCTGCTAGTGGTCGATTGGCCGCGAATCTGCAGGGGGTGGCATGATAAATGCCGACAGCGTATGCTGTCGGTATTTATCGATGTGCCGCGATGTGCGCATTGGTAAATATACCCCATTGTGTATATAATTAGCAGAAGTCTGTAAAACAGACTTTGTTATGTATAATTGAAGAGTTGTTTACATTTTAGCCACTAAAAATGATGGTGTTTTTATAATTGTGGGCCTTTTAGAGATAGGTAGAAACAACTAGGGGCGAGATTACATATGTGGAGTAAGTTTCACTGTAACTGCTGAAACCCCGTCGCCCATAAATTCACCTGGGTGAATCAATAAACTGTGCCAGCAGAGGCTATACTGCCATAAGTTGGATAAACTGGTGAGGTTCAGAAATGTGCGCAAATACACATTTCTGGCATTGTAAGAGAATTACGCCAGTATAGCATCGTGCGGCCCATAAGTTACAAAAAAAATCAAGTTGAAAACACTGTTTTGTTTGTAAGGCAGTATTAGATTAGGAATAACTTTTTTATTTTGGATAACATGCGGCTAGATTACGAGTTTTGCGTTATGAGTGGTGCGGTACTAATTTGCACGTTATCGTCACCGCTGACTTCCCTACAGCACTGGTATTACAGGTTTGCAAAAACTCGGTGTTAACAGGCAAGAAGTGAGCGTAAAGCAAAATTGTGCTCCATACCGCACTCCAATACCAGTGCTGCTGAAAGCTGCAGTGAGCTGGTTTTACGTGCTCATGCACAATTTCCCCATAGTGATCAATATGGAGAGCCGGCTGAAAAAAATTCTAACACCTGCAAAAAAGCAGCGTAAAACTCTGTAACGCAGCCCCATTGATTCCTATGGGAAAACAAAATTTATGTTTACACCTAACACCCTAACATGAACCCCCGAGTCTAAATACCCCTAATCTGCCGTCCCCAACATTGCCGACACCTACATTATACTTATTAACCCCTAATCTAATCTAATCTAATTGAAGTTCAATCCTATTGGCTGATTGTATCAGCCAATAGGATTCTATCAGCCAATCGGAAATTCAAGGGACGCCATCTTGGATGACGTAATTTAAAAGGAACCTTTATTCTGGAAGAATCGTTGTAAGAAGAGGATGCTCTGCACCGGATGTCTTGAAGATGGATCCGCTCCGCGCCGGATAGATGAAGATAGAAGATGCCGTCTGAATGAAGACTTCTGCGCGGTTGGATGAAGACTTCTGCCCGGTTGGATGAAGACTTCTGCCAGCTTCATTGGATGTCGGGTCTTCAAAAACTGTAAGTGGATCTTCGGGGGTTAGTGGTAGGTTTTTTAAGGGTTTATTGGATGGGTTTTATTTTCAGGTTAGGGTTTGGGCACTGAAAAAGAGCTAAATGTCATTTTAAGGGCAATGCCCATCCAAATGCCCATCCAAATACCCTTTTCAGGGCAATAGGGAGCTTAGGTTTTTTTAGTTAGGATTTTATTTGGGGGATTGGTTGTGTGGGTGGTGGGTTTTACTGTTGGGGGTTGTTTGTATTTTTTTTTACAGGTAAAAGAGCTGAATTCTTTGGGGCAATGCCCCGCAAAAGGGCTATTGGCAGTTTAGTTTAGGCTAGGGTTTTTTTATTTCGGGGGGGGGGGGGGGGTTTACGTGCTCATGCACAATTTCCCCATAGTGATCAATATGGAGAGCCGGCTGAAAAAAATTCTAACACCTGCAAAAAAGCAGCGTAAAGCTCTGTAACGCAGCCCCATTGATTCCTATGGGAAAACAAAATTTATGTTTACACCTAACACCCTAACATGAACCCCCGAGTCTAAATACCCCTAATCTGCCGTCCCCAACATTGCCGACACCTACATTATACTTATTAACCCCTAATCTAATCTAATCTAATTGAAGTTCAATCCTATTGGCTGATTGTATCAGCCAATAGGATTCTATCAGCCAATCGGAAATTCAAGGGACGCCATCTTGGATGACGTAATTTAAAAGGAACCTTTATTCTGGAAGAATCGTTGTAAGAAGAGGATGCTCTGCACCGGATGTCTTGAAGATGGATCCGCTCCGCGCCGGATAGATGAAGATAGAAGATGCCGTCTGAATGAAGACTTCTGCGCGGTTGGATGAAGACTTCTGCCCGGTTGGATGAAGACTTCTGCCAGCTTCATTGGATGTCGGGTCTTCAAAAACTGTAAGTGGATCTTCGGGGGTTAGTGGTAGGTTTTTTAAGGGTTTATTGGATGGGTTTTATTTTCAGGTTAGGGTTTGGGCACTGAAAAAGAGCTAAATGTCATTTTAAGGGCAATGCCCATCCAAATGCCCATCCAAATACCCTTTTCAGGGCAATAGGGAGCTTAGGTTTTTTTAGTTAGGATTTTATTTGGGGGATTGGTTGTGTGGGTGGTGGGTTTTACTGTTGGGGGTTGTTTGTATTTTTTTTTACAGGTAAAAGAGCTGAATTCTTTGGGGCAATGCCCCGCAAAAGGGCTATTGGCAGTTTAGTTTAGGCTAGGGTTTTTTTATTTCGGGGGGGGGGGTATTTTGATAGGGCTATTAGATTAGGTGTACTAAGTTTAAATATCTGATCATTTCTTTTTTTATTTTGTGTAATTTAGTGTTTTTTTTGTAATTTAGTTAATTGTATTTAATTTAGGTAATTGATTTAATTGTAGTGTAAGGTTAGGTGTTAGTGTAAGACAGGTTAGGTTTTATTTTACAGGTAAATTTGTATTTATTTTAACTAGGTAGTTAGTAAATAGTTAATAACTATTTACTAACTAATCTACCTAGTTAAACTAAATACAAACTTGCCTGTGAAATAAAAATAAAACCTAAGATAGATACAATGTAACTATTAGTTATATTGTAGCTAGCTTAGGGTTTATTTTGCAGGTAAGTATTTAGTTTTAAATAGGAATTATTTAGTTATTAATAGTAGGTTTTATTTAGGTTTATTTTAATTACATTACAGTTAGTGGGTGTTAGGATTAGGGTTAGACTTAGGGTTAGGTTTAGGGGTTAATAACTTTAGTATAGTGGCGGCTACGTTGGGGCGGAAGATTATGGGTTAATAAATGTAGGTAGGTGGCGGCGATGTTAGGGGTGGCAGATTAGGGGTTAATGATATTTAACTAGTGTTTGCAATGTGGGAGTACGGCAGTTTAGGGGTTAATATGTTTATTATAGTGGCGGCGATGTCTGGAGTGGCAGATTAAGGGTTAATAATTTTATTTTAGTGTTTGCGATGTGGGAGGGCCTCGGTTTAGGGGTTACTAGGTAGTTTATGGGTGTTAGTGTTCTTTTTAGCACTTTAGTTATGAGTTTTATGCTACAGCTTTGTAGCGTAAAACTCATAACTACTGACTTTCAGTTTACGGTATGGATCTTGGCAGTATAGGGTGTACCGCTCACTTTTTGGCCTCCCAGACAGACTCGTAATACCGACACTATGGAAGTCACATTGAAAAAGGACTTTTTGAAAGCTGCGGTAATTACGTTGCATTAAGGCCAAAAAAGTGTGCGGTACAGCTATACCTGCAAGACTCTTAATACCAGCGGTAATGAAAACGAGCCATAACGCTGTTTTTTCACTCATACCGCAAAACTCGTAGCCGTTAGTTTGTTATTTTCTTTAATGTTAGCTTTTTTTATTTTTTGTAATCTTAGCTTTTTTTATTTTTCTGTAATATTAGGATTTTTCTTTTTCTGTATTTTGTTAGGATTTTTTCTTTTTCTGTAATGTTAGGTTTTTGTTTAGGTAATTTAGGTTTTTTATGTTTTGTAATTGTAATTTAATTGGGGTTAATTTAGGGGGTGTTAGGGTAGGGGGCTTAGTAATTAGAATACTTTGCGTTGTGGGGGTTGGTGGATTAGAGGTTAGTAGGTTAATTATTATGTTGTTTGCATTGTTGGGGGTTGGTGGTTTAGGGATTAATTGGTTTATATAGTGGATTGCATTGTGGGGGGATGGCGGATTAGGGGTTAATAACTTTTATTAGGTAGCTTGCGATGTGGGGGTGTGGCAGCTTAGGGGTTATTAATAGTGTTATGAGGTACTTTGACTCGTGGGGGGTTGGTGGATTGAGGTTAATAGTGTAATTAAGTACTTTGCATTGTGGGGGGTTGGTGGATTAAGGGTTAATATATTTATTAGTTATTGCGATGTGGGGAGATGGCGGTTCATAGGTAGATATTGCGCATGCGTTAGGTGTTTGTTAATGCTTCCAGGGAGTTAAGGTACTCTCATAGTCAGCGCAAGGCTTGATGCGCCTGCCTAATTGTGGCGAGGTGGAATAGGAGTAAAATTTCTCCATTCTGCGTGCGTAAGTCTTTGCACTTAATATGTGATACTAACTCGCGACGCCGATTCTATGTTAGTTTATGGGAGTAAAAACTGTGTGCGATGGGTAAGATATTTGCACGTAACTTGTATGCAGCGCTGTATATGCTATAGCTCAATTTGGCTAAAAATTGGCAACTCCAGGTTCTGCGCCCGACGCTGCATATATAAACTTGCCCCAGCACTTTCTTTTATCTCTGTGCCTTTGTATAAAACATTTTGGGCTAGATTACAAGTGGAGCGCTAAATTATTGCGCTCCCACAAACGGGCAAATATGTCAGTTTGCGAGAGTGCAATAAATAACCAGCCATTACAAGTGGCTGGTTATTGCTACCGCGAGCTTGAGGTAGCAATTAGAGCTCTGAAAAATAACCAGATATTAGATCTCAAAATAGAGGGCATTGCCGATTTTTATATATTTTTAAAAAAAATACTAGCATTTATTTTAATTTAAAACTAGGCAGTTTTGGGACTTTAAAGTTGGTGGGAGTGAGGTGTTAGAAAAAAGTGTCTTTACATTGCAGTCTGTGGGAACTTTGTGTTCCCATAGACTGCAATGTGAATATATACAGTCATGGCCAAAAATATTGGCACCCTTGCATTTCTGTCAGATAATGCACCACATCGCCCAGAAAATTGTTACAATTACAAATGTTTAGGAATTCTCTTGTTTATTTATTTTGTTTATTTTTTATTTATTTGTATGACAAAAAAGAGTGGAGAGAAAAAAGCCAAATCTGACACATTCCATGCAAAACTCCAAAAAATGACTGGAAAAAACTCCAAAATTATTGGCACCTTCTCAAAATTGTAAGAAATAATTGCATTCCAAGTTTGTGATGCTCCTGTAATTTGAAATTAAACTCACCTTGTCAGAGTATATGAATATTATGATGAATATTACATATGTGTACATATATATATATATATATATATATATATATATATATATATATATATATATATATATATATGTATATTTTATACACTGTATATGTTAGATGAGAACTCAGGATTAATTAAACATGAGTTTGTTGAACACAGCTTCTAATACACGTCTATCAGGATTGACGATCAGTAGAGCCTTTTTGAAACACAAACATTTCTTTTCTAAAGGAAATAGCTCAGTGACCCTATTCATTTGACTATATATGCAGATTTTTATAACCTCAGAACATTTGGTGAGGTGAGAAAAGAATGTGTTCAAGGACCCCTTTGGAATTTGACACGTGTGATACAACAGTTCTATCTCACTGAATCTCTATTTGAAGACTTACTGCAAAAACCCCTCTTGGGGGAAGGTGACACAAATAAAATCAAATACACATCTGCACTGCTGGCTAAACAGGAAATATGCTGTTTTAAAGACTCTTACAACTCCTCATGGATTGACCCCATGTGGTGAGTATGAGACAAAAAGTCTGGCAACTGAAGTTACTGAAAAGTTAGAATGTTAGGATAATACAGTGAAGGCCCATGACTTACATTATGATTTCAAAACAACTATATATATTTTAATGGATATGAGATGTATATTTATGTGATATCAAACATTAACATCTAAATATATATATATATATGGAAAGTAAAAGATTGAATGATATATATATATATATATATATATATATATATATATATTTTGAAGGCATGAATATCTTAGCCTCTGTGTGTTTAAGAACATGAATAGATGTTTATGGACCTGAAGAGAAGTGATTATTAACATTTATTTTTATTTCAGATCGACATAAACAGGATTTATGTATTCAGGAAGAAATACACAGAAATGTCACATACTATATCTGGGTGGATGCAAATATCAGGAGTTTTAAATACTACCAATCTGGAGATATAAAAATAAGCTGTTATTTGCAAAGAAATGCCAGAATACTGATAAAATTATAATGCATTTTAAGCTAATAATTAGCAGTGTTAAATTACCTTAATATAATAAAATGTTAATAATATAACATATTTGGTATCAGAATAATCAGAAAAAATAACCTAATATTAACCATCTGTAATTGGGGTTATATATGATTAATGCAGAGAGTGTGATCTGATTAAATAACCATTTTATAAAAAAAAAATTAACTTGCTTAAAAATGTCAGAAATGCTGTATTGTATTGCTATGTTGTACTGTATGCTGCCACCTGGTGTTATGTTGCGAGAACTACAGCCAGAAGGTTCTTTCTGGCTGTTAAAAATGAAATTTCCAAGGGCCAATCCGATTTAGACTTCCCAGATAACCAATGGGAAGGTCAGCTCCCGTAGTGCCACCCACATGATGTCATCAATGATTATATAATGGGAGTGTTGAATGCACAAGAGAGAGTTGTCTGTAACTTGTTGAAAATTAGTGATCTGATTTTGGCTGCGATATACCTGAAAAAAAAAAGTTCACTTCAGCAAGGAGCTTAAAACTTATCCTCGATTTGTGCAAAAACCTTCTTTCAAATGAGATGACCTAAAGACCGCTACGAATTGGTTCAAAATTGGTGAAGTATATTGTATTTTAAATTGGTAGTTATAAGCCTAGGTATTGTTCAAATCTGTGTCTGAATTGGCTAAGTAACTCATCTATACAAGTTCTGATATTGTCGGTTAATTTTGTATTAGGATAAATTGCAGTTAAATATCAGAATATATATTTTATCCTATTGTTTTATAAACACTGTTTAGAATTGTATTGCTTGGATGTTAAAGGTTTTTAGTCCCATTGTGTTAAATAAATAAGGCTGAATTGTGAAGGTATATTGTTCTGGGTTTTGTAAGAAGAATAGCATATCTTAAGAGTTGGTTCTAACGCATATAAACTTTTATTTAGTTTCCTTTTATTGCAAATATAGTTCAATATGTTTATGGATATTAACTAAATAAAAGAATTCAGATATTTATATTAATTGTATGGTCTAGTAGGTGCATGGTTGATAAGGGTTTCTATTTCTTTGTATTGTGTTTATAACCCTGCCATAAACTTATATATATATTATTTGGATAGCACTGCTAAGATTTTCATAAATATACTGACATAATAATTGGAGGCACTGCTGAGATTTATTAATATTCCATCATAATTGATATAATATATTTGTAAGTAAATAGAAATTATTATAAAAGAGAAGAAAAAAAAAAAATAAAAAAAAATCATATTTCGATATTAATATTTTGAAGATATAAAATTTTTTTGAAAAGTTGAAATATTAATTTTCATATTTCGAGATTGTATTAATATCTTGAAATATTATTAAAGATTAATTTTGAAAAATTAATAAAAATATTAATTTTTCATATTTCAAAATTAATCAAAAATATTGATTTTTCATATTTTCAAAGTTAATCAAAAATATTAATTTCTCATATTTTGGAATATTAATTTTTCATATTTCAAAATTAATAATATTTTTTTTTTTTGAAATATAAAAATTTTCCTTCTCTCTTTTTATTGGCAAAAATTGTATTAGCGTTTTAGTTTAACTAAGTACTAAACCAATATAATAATGTCTGTAGCCAGAAGTGACTCATTTAATTCTATACATAGCAATGAAATTGGTCCCATAACCATACCTATTACTAAAGGTCAGGTCCTTAAGAAAGATATCTTAAGTTACCTTAAAGGGAAGTTTAATATTGCGGGTGAATTAAATGATTTTATGGATATGCTTGAAACTAGGGCTAAAAATATTACCGTTAATAATAATATGTGGAATGAAGAGAATGAATTCTTCCAGGAATGATTAATGATTAATCAATGCGAAGCTCCCAAAAAGCGAGACGAACTAATACTAAAATCCTGGCCCCTTTTAATATGCATAATTGACGAAATGTCGTTTTGTGTCACAGACAAACGATTGCAAATACAGGAGCTAGAAAATAGTATTCGTTCCTCGCGCAGACGCGAAGAGGGTTTAAAAATAGCCAAAAATAAAATGGATGAATTTGCCCAAAACCTAGCCACCTTAGATAAGCACAATATGGACTTAATCGCGCAGATACAAGATTTAAATAAACAGCTTGCGCAAAGCCAGAGAGAATTAAGCGATTTAAAAAGGTCATATCGCCATAATGAAAACCCCTATATTAGCAATGAGAATAATACAGATAATGCTAACTCCTTTAGCGAACGCGTCAGGGACGAGGTACGAAAATATATAGAACAACATAGACAAATGACCCCTAACGGGTCAGAAGTAGATTTCCCAAATAGACAATCCCCTCAGGATATAAATCCAGAGGACAGCTGTAGCGCAGCTGATGCGGGGGAGGGAAACTCTAACAGAGAATCCCAAAATAAGTCTGATAAAGTCTATGATTCCCATAAAATAATCACCTTCGTACAACGCGCAGTACCTATATTCTCCAATAAGGGAACAACATCTGTAATTGATCATTTACAGGCTTTTGAAAATGCGTTAGCTATAATGAATGTTACAAGTGAGAAATTGAAAATTGAATTTCTGCCTTGGGTATTTGACAGTAGGCATCACAAATTCTTTGTTTCACTAAAGGATATGAATATTCATTCCTGGAATGGGGTAAAACAACAATGCAGAAAAGAATTCGGGCAATATCGCACTAAAACTGCTGCGAAAATAGCGGTATATGGTTTAAAGTGTCGTGCAAATCAGAGTCCAGTCGAATTCCTTTCTGTATTGAAAAATGCGTACAGTATGGCTGAAGATAATCCCAGATTTGATGGCTCAGAATTTGTAAATTTATTTTTTGAAGCATTGCCTACACCCATCAAAATCAACTTAGCTAGAGATTTTGATGAGGACTGCTCATTGGAATGGCTGATCAAAGAGAGTACGAAGTTATACTCTATTCAGCAGTCCAGTGAGCAGGGGGTTAAAAAGGAGTCAAAACCCAAAATTGTGGCAGAAACTAGGGTGTCACCTAGCCCCCTCAATTTGGAGTCTAACAAGAGGACTTATGCAGAGGTGGCCAGTCAAAACAGGCCATCTCCACAGAGGTTTAATTCTGCCCCTCCCCCTACACAGGTTGAGGCGCAGGGAGACTATAACCAAAGTGGGGGACATAATCAGGTGAATAATTACTCACAAAGAGAATACTCACCAAATAATTGGTATCCGCGCAAGGGTAGATACAATAAACGGCGAAGATATTCTCAGGGTAACCAGACACCCCAGGTATATAATGCTCCCCAAAGTACTAATGCTGAACAAGCTGAACCCCAGGGGCAACCACGCCAGAATAGAAATAGTGGCCCTGATTCTGAGGGAACCCAATGGTCCAGGAATCAGTACAATGGGGCACCAAGAGATAGGCCCAGGGGTAGAGGTAACTTGTACAATCAGGTAGATATGCTGTTTACCCAATTAAATCGGTTGAGCGAACAAATCGCTAATATGAGTCAAAAATCTACGGCTCAGCAACCGAACAATACTTTTTTAGGGGTACAGCCAGTGGTCAGCAGTGGACCACAGGCACAGTCATAAATACTGCAGTATCACCTGAAGGGGAGGGGAGAGATATACAAAATGTAGTAATAAATAGCAATGATACTAATCATGTTATCTCCCCACAGACCGGAAACGGACAAATTGGCTGTGACGTTGAGCGACCTCATCCGGGAAAAACTAACAAATCTCTTCCCTTGCAGCTCTCTCCTAACCTTATCTCCACAGATGCAGTACAAAAGAATCCAACCGACCCTGTCATAGAGGAAACAGGTAGGTATGAAGCTTCTTCTGCATCGGAAAGCATGGCAAACTCAGGTAATACGTGGCGAAGCCCACAAATGTATGAGAATGCAAATTTTATGTGTGAAATGGTAGAAACTGCAGGAAGATATTATGTACTAGTTGAGCTGCAAGATTCAGTCTCCAACCCTATCAGGGGATTAATTGACACTGGGTCACAGGCAACTATCTTATCCCACAGGTACTACACACAGCTAAATGAGCTAACACCCCACAAACCTAAAATAAAAGAATTTGACGGTTCTCTAATAGGTGTTGGGGGTGACTCCCTAAAAGTTTACGGTACTGCCTGGTTAAAATTTAAATTGGGGAACAGGGTCATAAGACACCCTGTCATTATAGTGGATCTGCCAACTGATCGTTTAATTATTGGTAGTGATCTCCTGAAACGATTAAGCACCATAATTGATTGCATAAATAATGTAATTTGGTCACAAGTTAAACGGCCTATCAATTATGAAAAATCTGGTATATCTCGCACCCGACATAGCTGTCACGTGGTGGAAGAGAAACCAGATGCTGTGGAGATTCATTTCAGGAATAACTCTGTACCTGAAATCACTATTCTACAAATAGATGATCAAACTCCTTTTAGTGGCTCTGATGGTAATACTTTTAAAATTTCGCCCGGAAAAATAGCGAATATCTCCCTAGATGGCGATATATTAACCATATCACTCCACAAGGGGGATCCTAAAATCCCTAAAGGGGGAGACCATGCTCAATACCTCACAGGGATTGAGAGAGTTAAAGAGGATCTATTTATCCCTATACAAGTGCATGACCTTGGTAAAACCAAGTATGCTAAAATAAATTTAAAACAGGAAGCTAGCTATATAAGCAAAGGTTTATTAGCGCAAATAGCTGAACCTAAAGTGATTAAATATCTTTCTCCCCAAGACCACTGTGTCAACGGCCTGGATGACAGGTCTGAAAGCTATAACATCACAGCTAAGTGCTTATTATCTATCTCTATTGGTAATAAGTCAGTGAAGCACCTGTTTTTAGTTTTAAATACTCCCCATAATCAAATATACATTGGCAATGATATCTTACATAGATATGCCATACAAATAGATTTGATTAATTCTTGCCTCTGGAGCAGGTTAAAGGGGGACCCTGAAGTATTTCAGGATGAAAATGCAGCCCTGAAATCAAACCAGCAATTGCCATATGCTGTGAATATGCAGGTATCTAGCGATGTTATAATTCCTGCTGGGGCTGATAAATTTCTTTTACCCTTACAGGTAAAGAGAGGTCAGAAATTAAAAACTTCTGAAACACTGATTTGCCTCTCCCATAGAATACAAAATCTGGGTGTCACAGTGACTTACACTCCTATGGTGAATATTGGAACTATTCCAATACATATTATTATACATAACATGACCCCACAGGATATCACCTTATCCAAGGGAACTACCATAGGATATGCACTGGAATCAAGTTATTACACTTTTGGATTCCAGAATAATGTAATTGGGCTAATACCTGAAGGATACCTAACTGAAGAACAATTAATAGAACATCCATGCCAGAGGGTCTATTTAATATTCAGTCTATTTATCCCTTCAGCTCAGAGGAAGGCATCTGTAAAATTGAAGAAGCCTCTCTAGTGTTTGATCAGCCAATCAAACAGCAAGATTACCCCAATACCCAGAGTCATGGGAGCAATGTAAATTATAATCAAGGGGATCTCACCTCTAGGTTGGAAGAAGCCTATGAAATAGGACAGCCTGAAATCTTTCCAGGATTTCAGCAAATAGTCGAAGAGCAAATATCCTTAGCCAATGGCTGTTCTAGCGATGATGAACGCCAACAGCTGCGAGAACTCCTAATGGAATACAAGGATATTTTCGCTAAGGATTCTTATGACTGTGGTACTACAGACTTGCACATTGCAAGAATACAAACAGATCCTAATGCGCCACCTGTATTTGTCAAACAATACAGACTTCCCTTAGCCTCATATGATTCTCTTGCAGAGATCATAAGGAATTTGGAAGAAAGAGGTATTATCAGACAGGTGCACAGCTCTTATAATAATCCTATTCTAGGTGTCCTTAAGCCCAATGGACAATGGCGTTTGTGTGCTGACTTAAGACAGCTAAACAAACGAGTATACATGTCTGGCTGGCCTGTACCATACATTGACCAGTGCCTAGCACAAATGCAGGGATCCAAAATATTCACTGCCATTGATTGTGCACAGGGATATTGGACCATAAAGGTACATGAAGAGGACCAATATAAGCTAGCATTCTCCTTCCAAAAGGTTCAGTATGCATTCCAGAGACTTCCATTTGGATACATAAATTCTGGACATGAATTTGCTGTATTCATGCATAAGGCTATGCCTGACGCACTGGAAAGGGGGACCTTATCTTATGTTGATGATGTTTTAATCAAAAGCACAGACTTTGAAAAACACATCGCAGAGCTTAAACACGTCCTCAGCCAACTTAAAAGGGCAGGTGTCAAATTATCCCTGCAAAAAGCTCAATGGTGCCGCACTCGTGTAAACTTCTTGGGACATGAAGTTACCTCTGAAGGATTAAATCCCCAGAAGAAAAAGGTAGAAGCGATAGTGAATTCTAAAAACCCAGCTAACTTAAAGGAATTGAGATCATTCCTGGGTATGACAAATTATTCTCGCAAATTCATTGATAATTATGCGGAATTAACTAAACCACTACTACTTCTTCTGAAGAAAGATGTGAAATAGCACTGGAGTGAGTCTCAAGAGACAGCCATCAGAGAGCTGAAGAGAAAACTCACTCAAGCACCTTGCTTAGCATACCCTGAAGGTGGCAAACCTTTCTTCTTAGAGACAGGTTACACAGATATAAGCATGAGTGCTGTGTTATACCAAAAGCATGATAATTTGAACAAAGCCATTGCTTATGTGAGCAAAAATCTATCCCCAGTAGAAATAAAATTTAGCGATTGCGAAAAAGCCCTCTTATCTACTGTATGGGCTCTACAAAATTTCCGCAGCTATATACAGGGCGAGAAAATTATTGTGGAAACGGCCCACCAGCCTTTGCTATATTTGCAAAGTGAGAGAATAAGAGATGGGAATTTGTCTAATAGCCGCATAACAGCGTGGACTCTTTCCTTACAAGGCTGGCCCTTAGAAATTCGCTACAAGCAGAATAAAAAGAATCCAGTCGCACAAGGGCTTGCTGAGCTCCACGACTGTACTGCTAGAGATCCTGGGGAAGAATTATCAGAAGATGATTTTCTGGAAGAACAATTGCTTTCCCCATATAAAATGTACAATGAGGACCATTGTCAAACATTACCTTGGGTATATGTTGATGGTTGTTCTTACCATGCCACTATTGATAATGAGCGCAGATTAGTCGCTGGCATTGGTATAACGGGGGCAAATGGATTCCCAAATATATCTATAGGTTTCAACATTGGACCAAGATCCAGTCAAGTTGCTGAACTAACTGCTGTTTTCAAAACCATTGGAATGGCTATTGAACATGGTATTCATGAATTTGTGATCATAACTGACTCAAATTATGTGCGTGACAGTTTTGTTGAATACCTGCCAACTTGGAAAAGAAATGGCATGCAGAAAAGCAATAACAAACCAGTCAAGCATGGCAAGTTGTTCTGCGAGATTGATAATCTGGTAGTATCCAATGATTTAACCATACACTGGAAAAAGACCAAGGGTCATTCCAGAGTTTTAGGTCCTGATAAGGAAGGCAATGACCTTGCGGATTCATTAGCCAAACAAGGAGCCATAACTGGAGAACTCCTTAATATTGACCATTTAATGGGTGCAATTCAGGTAGAAGCCATTACCAGAAACCAGGCAAAACAACAGAGTGAGCCTAATTTGGTACAATGGAGTCAGGATTCTCCTAGTGAGGACCTGATCACTAGTCAAAAAGAAGACCCCATTGTAGGCATCTTCTATAAACACATAGAAGATCCTGAAAGCAACCCCATCTCAAAAGATGATTGTATTGGCAAAGAAGATCTGAGAATCTTAATAAAATCTAAATCACAATTCAAATTACAGGATGGTTTGTTAATTAGAACCTCCAAAACTGGCATCCAACAGTGGGTAGTACCCACCAAGTTCAGAGGTCTAATGCTTCAACATGCCCATGATGCTCCCACATCTGGTCATTGCGGTGCCAAACTCACGTACGAAATATTGCGTGACTACGCTTTTTGGCCACACATGTTGAAAGATGTTCAAACCTACTGTCAAGGGTGTTTAATCTGTCCACAGTTCCAACCCACTGCACCAACGCATAGAGCGCCATTGCAGAAAAGGGGGATGGTAATGCCATGGTCAGATATACAAATTGATTTTATTGGTCCGGTAACAAGGTCATCAAGAGGTAACAAGTACATGTTAACAGTGACATGCCTGTTCACTAAATGGGTAGAGTGCATTAGTGCACCTAACAATAGTGCTGAAACATGTGCAGCATTGCTCATCAACCATGTATTTTCCAGATTTGGTTTGCCCCAAAGAATCGAATCAGATCGGGGGACCCACTTCACTAGCGAAGTGATGACAAAAATGTGGAAAATACTAGGGGTTAAAAGAAAGCTCCATATTGCTTATAGAGCTGCCTCAAGTGGTGGTGTAGAGCGTTACAACCAATCCATTGTTAAAATCCTCAAAAAGTTTGTGAGTGAAACAGGTAAAGACTGGGATATAAAACTACCTCTAGTCTTAATGGCATTAAGAGCAACTCCAAGTAGTGCTACCAAGATGTCACCTTTTGAGCTGATGACTGGTAGAAGAATGGTTCTACCTCAGCATCTGCTGTACCGTACATCAGACCAAAATTTGATAAACGCTGCCAATACACATCAATATGTGGAAAACTTAAGAAAGCACCTGCAATATGCCTTTGCATTTGCTCAAAGGAATTTAGAAAGAGCCGCAACTGCCACTAAAACCTATTATGATCTCAAAACATCCAAAAAGGAATATGAAATAAATGATAAAGTTTATCTTTATAACTTTGGAAGAGATCAGGTTAGGGAGAAGAAATTTCTTCCCTCATGGAAAGGTCCTTTTGTCATTACTGACAAAATATCTCCAGTGGCCTATAAAATACGGATCCCCAAAAATGAAGGTTTCATAGATAAATGGGTACATATAAATCAACTGCGGGCATGTCATCCCAGGTCCCAACTACAAGTCATAGAGGGAGAATGAAGTGTCATATCCCCAAATGCACTAAAGACATACTGTAATTTAAAGATGCCTAACTGATAAACATGAAAGCTCAAAATAACAAACTTTCTTCATAAGAGACTGTCTATGAGGTATACGGTTGATCCTCATCAAATACCACTGACTTTAAGCCAATTCAAATACATGTGTCCTACATCTATTTGAAGTTGGAAGGGGGATTTATGTCAGAGTATATGAATATTATGATGAATATTACATATGTGTACATATATATATATATATATATATATATATATATATATATATATATATATATATATATATATATGTATATTTTATACACTGTATATGTTAGATGAGAACTCAGGATTAATTAAACATGAGTTTGTTGAACACAGCTTCTAATACACGTCTATCAGGATTGACGATCAGTAGAGCCTTTTTGAAACACAAACATTTCTTTTCTAAAGGAAATAGCTCAGTGACCCTATTCATTTGACTATATATGCAGATTTTTATAACCTCAGAACATTTGGTGAGGTGAGAAAAGAATGTGTTCAAGGACCCCTTTGGAATTTGACACGTGTGATACAACAGTTCTATCTCACTGAATCTCTATTTGAAGACTTACTGCAAAAACCCCTCTTGGGGGAAGGTGACACAAATAAAATCAAATACACATCTGCACTGCTGGCTAAACAGGAAATATGCTGTTTTAAAGACTCTTACAACTCCTCATGGATTGACCCCATGTGGTGAGTATGAGACAAAAAGTCTGGCAACTGAAGTTACTGAAAAGTTAGAATGTTAGGATAATACAGTGAAGGCCCATGACTTACATTATGATTTCAAAACAACTATATATATTTTAATGGATATGAGATGTATATTTATGTGATATCAAACATTAACATCTAAATATATATATATATATGGAAAGTAAAAGATTGAATGATATATATATATATATATATATATATATATATATATATATTTTGAAGGCATGAATATCTTAGCCTCTGTGTGTTTAAGAACATGAATAGATGTTTATGGACCTGAAGAGAAGTGATTATTAACATTTATTTTTATTTCAGATCGACATAAACAGGATTTATGTATTCAGGAAGAAATACACAGAAATGTCACATACTATATCTGGGTGGATGCAAATATCAGGAGTTTTAAATACTACCAATCTGGAGATATAAAAATAAGCTGTTATTTGCAAAGAAATGCCAGAATACTGATAAAATTATAATGCATTTTAAGCTAATAATTAGCAGTGTTAAATTACCTTAATATAATAAAATGTTAATAATATAACATATTTGGTATCAGAATAATCAGAAAAAATAACCTAATATTAACCATCTGTAATTGGGGTTATATATGATTAATGCAGAGAGTGTGATCTGATTAAATAACCATTTTATAAAAAAAAAATTAACTTGCTTAAAAATGTCAGAAATGCTGTATTGTATTGCTATGTTGTACTGTATGCTGCCACCTGGTGTTATGTTGCGAGAACTACAGCCAGAAGGTTCTTTCTGGCTGTTAAAAATGAAATTTCCAAGGGCCAATCCGATTTAGACTTCCCAGATAACCAATGGGAAGGTCAGCTCCCGTAGTGCCACCCACATGATGTCATCAATGATTATATAATGGGAGTGTTGAATGCACAAGAGAGAGTTGTCTGTAACTTGTTGAAAATTAGTGATCTGATTTTGGCTGCGATATACCTGAAAAAAAAAAGTTCACTTCAGCAAGGAGCTTAAAACTTATCCTCGATTTGTGCAAAAACCTTCTTTCAAATGAGATGACCTAAAGACCGCTACGAATTGGTTCAAAATTGGTGAAGTATATTGTATTTTAAATTGGTAGTTATAAGCCTAGGTATTGTTCAAATCTGTGTCTGAATTGGCTAAGTAACTCATCTATACAAGTTCTGATATTGTCGGTTAATTTTGTATTAGGATAAATTGCAGTTAAATAGCAGAATATATATTTTATCCTATTGTTTTATAAACACTGTTTAGAATTGTATTGCTTGGATGTTAAAGGTTTTTAGTCCCATTGTGTTAAATAAATAAGGCTGAATTGTGAAGGTATATTGTTCTGGGTTTTGTAAGAAGAATAGCATATCTTAAGAGTTGGTTCTAACGCATATAAACTTTTATTTAGTTTCCTTTTATTGCAAATATAGTTCAATATGTTTATGGATATTAACTAAATAAAAGAATTCAGATATTTATATTAATTGTATGGTCTAGTAGGTGCATGGTTGATAAGGGTTTCTATTTCTTTGTATTGTGTTTATAACCCTGCCATAAACTTATATATATATTATTTGGATAGCACTGCTAAGATTTTCATAAATATACTGACAACCTGTATCAATTAACAGGTGCTGACAATATAGAAATCACACCGGCAACCAATTAAAATTGTAAAAAATTGGCTCAAACTTTCTGTTGTGTGTCTCCGTTTGCCACACTGAGTATGGAGAAGAGAAAGAGCAGCAAAGAATTGTCTGAGGATTTGAGAACAAAAATTGTGGAAAAGCATGGACAATCTCAAGGTTACAAGTCCATCTCCAAGTTACAAGTCTGTGTCCACTGTGCGCACCATTGTCAAGAAGTTTACAGCCCATGGCTAATCTCCCTGGACATGGACGAAAGAGAAAAATTCAGTCGCCATCTGAATGAAAAGGGAAGCTATGGTTGGAGACCCAAGAGGTACCCACTGCTGACACAGAAAGATATAAAAGCCAGAATGGAGTTTGCCAAAACTTACCTGAGGAAGCAAAAATCCTTTTTTGGAGAATGTGCTGTGGCGAGCCTGATTCCCCTTATTTATCAAAGCCGACAGACCGGCAAAAGTTGAAATTTGTCACGTAACATATGATCCGCCGGTCTCAGTCCGACACAGATCGATGCTTACGTTATTACAGATGTTCCGAATGCAAATTCGCCACTATCTGACTACTTTTGTCATTTATTAAATATCTACCAGGTACGCTCGCCACTATTCCGGCCCAGCATACCTGGTTTTCAATCCGCTGCCCTGGAGAAGGCGGATGTCATAGGAATCAATGGGAGTCTGAAAGCAGCGAAAGCTTATGTTAGCTGCTGCCCGATATCCCATTGATTTCTATGCAAGAATAAAATTTATGTTTATGCCTAACACCCTAACATAACCCCCTAGTCTAAACACCCCTAATCTGGGGCAATGCCCTGCAAAAGGCCTTTTTAAGGGCCATTGGTAGTTTATTGTAGGCTAGGGTTTTTTTTTTATTTGGGGGGGGGGGGGCTTTTTATTTTCATAGGGCTCTTAGATTAGGTGTAATTAGTTTAAATATTTGATAATTTATTTTTTATTTTGTGTAACTTAGTGTTTTTTATTTTTTAGTTAGTTAGTTGTTAGTTTTTTGTAACTTTGTAATTTTTTATTGTAGATTTAAATTATTTGAGTAGGGTTAGGTGTTTAAATATGTAATATATTTAATTAAATTTTTAGTTTATTGTAATTTTAGTCTAATAGTTAGGGTAGATTAATTATTAGTTTAATATAGTTTAATGTAATTTCAGTATAATAGTTAGTGTAGGTTAATTAATAGTTTAATATAGTTTAATGTAATTTTAGTATAACAGTTAGGGTAGGTTAATTAATAGTTTAATATAGTTTAATGTAATTTTAGTATAACAGTTAGGGTAGGTTAATTAATAGTTTAATATAGTTTAATGTAATTTTAGTATAATAGTTAGTGTAGGTTAATTAATAGTTTAATATAGTTTAATTTAAATCTAAAGGTAAGTTTAAATTTATTATAACATAGGGATAAGTTAATATTTAATATAAAGTTAGCGGGTTGTTAGGTTTAGGGGTTAGTAGGTTAATTTAGTTTATGGCGATGTGGGGGGCTGGTGGTTTAGGGGTTAATAGGTTTAGTAAGTGCTAGCGATGTGGGAGGCCTGAGGTTTAGGGGTTAATACATTTATTTAGTTGCGGCGGGGTCCGGGAGCGGCGGAATAGGGGTTAATAAGTTTATTAGAGTTGCGGCGGTGTCATGGAGCGGTGGAATAGGGGTTAATAAGTTTATTAGAGTTGCGGTGGGCTCCGGGAGTGGCGGGATGGGGGTTAATAACTTTATTAGAGTTGCCAACAACTAGACAAACTAGTTGTAACTGAGAGTACAACAGAGTTTAAAGAGAGAATAATTCCACTGAGTATTATCAAACTAACTCTACTAATATCAGAAAGTGTTCAAAATAATTAAATCGTTCCCAATCATTCATACATTAAAGTTTATTAAGTTAACTAAGGAACTCACACTCATTCAGTAGCAAAGGCTGTGAATTAAAACCACTTGAACTCTGTGGTTTGCATAATAGCTATTAGATATATCAGTCCACTATTCAATATCCCCAATCCGTTTTTGAATTAGAATTAACTAAGCCCTTACAATCCGAGGGCTCAAATTCAAAAACGGATTGGGGATATTGAATAGTGGACTGATATATCTAATAGCTATTATGCAAACCACAGAGTTCAAGTGGTTTTTCATATTGAATAGTGGACTGATATATCTAATAGCTATTATGCAAACCACAGAGTTCAAGTGGTTTTAAATCTGACATTTGATGATGATGGACCACAGGTTCTCAATGGGGTTCAGATCAGGTGAACAAGGAAGCCATGTCATTAGATTTTCTTCTTTTATACCCTTTCTTGCCAGCCACTCTGTGGAGTACTTGGACGCGTGTGATGGAGCATTGTCCTGCATGAAAATCATGTTTTTCTTGAAGGATGCAGACTTCTTCCTGTACCACTGCTTGAAGAAGGTGTCTTCCAGAAACTGGCAGTAGGACTGGGAGTTGAGCTTGACTCCATCCTCAACCTGAAAAGGCCCCACAAGCTCATCTTTGATGATACCAGCCCAAACCAGTACTCCACCTCCACCTTGCTGGCGTCTGAGTCGGACTGGAGCTCTCTGCCCTTTACCAATCCAGCCACGGGCCCATCCATCTGGCCCATCAAGACTCACTCTCATTTCATCAGTCCATAAAACCTTAGAAAAATCAGTCTTGAGATATTTCTTGGCCCAGTCTTGACGTTTCAGCTTGTGTGTCTTGTTCAGTGGTGGTCATCTTTCAGCCTTTCTTACCTTGGCCATGTCTCTGAGTATTGCACACCTTGTGCTTTTGGGCACTCCAGTGATGTTGCAGCTCTGAAATATGGCCAAACTGGTGGCAAGTGGCATCTTGGCAGCTGCACGCTTGACTTTTCTCAGTTCATGGGCAGTTATTTTGCGCCTTGGTTTTTCCACACGCTTCTTGCGACCCTGTTGACTATTTTGAATGAAACACTTGATTGTTCGATGATCACGCTTCAGAAGCTTTGCAATTTTAAGAGTGCTGCATCCCTCTGCAAGATATCTCACTATTTTTTACTTTTCTGAGCCTGTCAAGTCCTTCTTTTGACCCATTTTGCCAAAGGAAAGGAAGTTGCCTAATAATTATGCACACCTGATATAGGGTGTTGATGTCATTAGACCACACCCCTTCTCATTACAGAGATGCACATCACCTAATATGCTTAATTGGTAGTAGGCTTTCGAACCTATACAGCTTGGAGTAAGACAACATGCATAAAGAGGATGATGTGGTCAAAATACTCATTTGCCTAATAATTCTGCACTCCCTGTATTTGTTAATATGTAAGTTGTGTTTGATGATTCATTTGCACTTCTTACATTTTGCCTAGCCCTGCAGTCATGGCTACAAAACCTGTATAGACAATAAACAAATACGTTTAATGAAGATGACAACTTTATACTCCAAGGGCCCTCATTAAATAACCAGCCATATGCTTAGTGATCTGATTATTTGTTTTCTTTTGAAAGTCAAGAAATGTGTTTACTAAAAATGTAAAATATCAGAAGAAGGCCTAGAAAATATTTAGAAATAAATGTATACTTTCACAGTTCGGGTAACATGCTACATCAATGCTGTGATTCATAACATCACAATATTTTCATGAACTACAACTCGAAAGGGGCCCATAGAGTGTTCCAAGAAAATAGCAACAAAAGATAAGGGTGCGCTTCAAAAAGACAGATACTAAAAAAAACAGTGTTGAGAGAAAAACATAAAAAAAAAAAAAAAAAAATCAAAGCTATATGTAATCATCAACACTGCTAAACCCATCGTTGAACAAAGGGCAAAAACTGCTCTATAGAACTATTCTAAACCATAGCATTAGCGTTTGAGGGTTGGAGCCAGGTTCTGTCTATCTGTGGGTTTGAGGCTAGATTAAAATCACCCCCAATTATTAGCGGGTGCCTAGGAATGGGGTAAGGGCTTGAATAAGATTGTCCCAAAAGGAAATAGTTTTAGCGTTAGGGGCATAAATGTTACAAAGAATGTATACCACATTATTAATTTTGGCTTTCAGTATAAGGAATTTACCCTCCTCAATGTCTTTATAAGTGCGAAGGATATCTATTGAAAGGTGTTTTCCAAACAGAATGGCTAATCCCCTACTTGAAAGGTAAGAAATCAGTCCCACACAGTCTCTTTGTAATTTATCATGCTCCACATCCGTCAGGTGCATCTCCTGCAAGAATGCAAAGTCAGAGCTAAGTCTTTTTAAATAAGTTAGGATTGAGTTTCGCTTCACTGGGGAGTTAATACCCCCTATGTTCCAAGAGGTTAGCTTACGTGTCATCTAGAGTCTTGTAATGGATATGTAAAAGAAGAGGAAGAAAAAAAAAAAGGGGGGGAGGAAGGGAGAAAAACTGTCCAGGACCTTTAGGTTCTGTGGAGGTGATGAAAAGGAGTAAGTGTGGCAGTAGGCTGGAGGGTTTGTTGCTGGATAGAATGCGCGTAGCAAGCAAAAATCAACTGGGGAGTATACACAAAAATAAGTTGGTTTGTGTGATTCAGGGTGCATATATACACTATTATATAGTAAAACTCCTTACAGCCAGAGTAGTTACAGAACACAATATGGAATATAAATTTCTTCCTGGTAAAGAGCATAACCTCATATATATATGTATATATGGTGATGGCTTAAAAGCTGTTGTATGTTGTGGTGCAAAGTTACCGGCATAGTGATCACAGCAGAGAGATTTTTCAGTATTCGGCAACCTATCCTCGCTAGATACTTTAGAGATCAGAGGTACAGCACATAACATATTTGAGTTAAAGGAGAACATTATAAGACATATACGTAGTATAGGTAAAATATAATTTATGCTTACCTGATAAATTCATTTCTCCTGTAGTGTAGTCAGTCCACGGGTCATCCATTACTTATGGGATTATATCTCCTCCCTAACAGGAAGTGCAAGAGGATCACCCAAGCAGAGCTGCTATATAGCTCCTCCCCTCTACGTCATATCCAGTCATTCGACCGAAACCAAACGAGAAAGGAGAAACTATAGGGTGCAGTGGTGACTGGAGTTTAATTAAAATTTAGACCTGCCGTAAAAAACAGGGCGGGCCGTGGACTGACTACACTACAGGAGAAATGAATTTATCAGGTAAGCATAAATTATATTTTCTCCTGTTAAGTGTAGTCAGTCCACGGGTCATCCATTACTTATGGGATACCAATACCCAAGCTAAAAGTACACGGATGACGGGAGGGACAGGCAGGATCTTTACACAGAAGGAACCACTGCCTGTAGAACCTTTCTCCCAAAAACAGCCTCCGAAGAAGCAAAAGTGTCAAATTTGTAAAATTTTGAAAAAGTGTGAAGTGAAGACCAAGTTGGAGCCTTGCAAATCTGTTCAACAGAGGCCTCATTCTTAAAGGCCCAAGTGGAAGCCACAGCTCTAGTAGAATGAGCCGTAATCCTTTCAGGAGGCTGCTGTCCAGCAGTCTCATAGGCTAAACGTATTATGCTATGAAGCCAAAAAGAGAGAGAGGTAGCCGAAGCTTTTTGACCTCTCCTCTGTCCAGAATAAACGACAAACAGGGAAGAAGTTTGACGAAAATCTTTAGTTGCCTGCAAATAAAATTTCAGGGCACGGACGACGTCCAGATTGTGCAGAAGTCGTTCCTTCTTTGAAGAAGGGTTAGGGCACAATGATGGAACAACAATCTCTTGATTGATATACTTGTTAGTGACTACCTTAGGTAAGAACCCAGGTTTAGTACGCAGAACTACCTTGTCTGAATGAAAAATCAGATAAGGAGAATCACAATGTAAGGCCGATAACTCAGAGACTCTTCGAGCTGAGGAAATAGCCATTAAAAACAGAACTTTCCAAGATAACAGCTTGATATCAATGGAATGAAGGGGTTCAAACGGAACACCTTGCAGAACGTTAAGAACTAAGTTTAAGCTCCACGGCGGAGCAACAGTCTTAAACACAGGCTTAATCCTAGCCAAAGCCTGACAAAAAGCCTGAACGTCTGGAACTTCTGCCAGACGTTTGTGTAAAAGGATAGACAGAGCTGAAATCTGTCCCTTTAACGAACTAGCAGATAAACCCTTTTCTAAACCTTCTTGTAGAAAAGACAATATCCTAGGAATCCTAACCTTACTCCATGAGTAACTCTTGGATTCGCACCAATATAAGTATTTACGCCATATTTTATGGTAAATTTTCCTGGTAACAGGTTTCCTAGCCTGTATTAAGGTATCAATCACTGACTCCCCGCTTTGATAGAATCAAGCGTTCAATCTCCATGCAGTCAGCCTCAGAGAAATTAGATTTGGATGTTTGAAAGGACCCTGAATCAGAAGGTCCTGTCTCAGAGGCAGAGACCATGGTGGACAGGACGACATGTCCACTAGATCTGCATACCAGGTCCTGCGTGGCCACGCAGGCGCTATTAGAATCATCGATGCTCTCTCCTGTTTGATCCTGGCAATCAATCGAGGAAGCATCGGGAAGGGTGGAAACACATAAGCCATGTTGAAGACCCAAGGTGCTGTCAGAGCATCTATCAGTACCGCTCCCGGGTCCCTGGACCTGGATCCGTAACAAGGAAGCTTGGCGTTCTGGCGAGACGCCATGAGATCCAGATCTGGTTTGCCCCAATGATGAAGCAGTTGGGCAAACACCTCCGGATGAAGTTCCCACTCCCCCGGATGAAAGGTCTGGCGACTTAGAAAATCCGCCTCCCAGTTCTCCACGCCTGGGATGTGGATCGCTGACAGGTGGCAAGAGTGAGACTCTGCCCAGCGAATTATCTTTGAGACTTCCATCATCGCTAGGGAACTCCTTGTTCCTCCTTGATGGTTGATGTAAGCCACAGTCGTGATGTTGTCCGACTGAAACCTGATGAACCTCAGAGTTGCTAACTGAGGCCAAGCCAGAAGAGCATTGAAAATTGCTCTTAATTCCAGAATGTTTATTGGAAGGAGTCTCTCCTCCTGAGTCCATGATCCCTGAGCCTTCAGAGAATTCCAGACTGCGCCCCAACCTAGAAGGCTGGCGTCTGTTGTTACAATCGTCCAATCTGGCCTGCGGAAGGGCATCCCCTTGGACAGATGTGGCCGAGAAAGCCACCATAGAAGAGAATCTCTGGTCTCTTGATCCAGATTTAGCAGAGGGGACAAATCTGAGTAATCCCCATTCCACTGACTTAGCATGCACAATTGCAGCGGTCTGAGATGCAGGCGCGCAAAAGGTACTATGTCCATTGCCGCTACCATTAAGCCGATTACCTCCATGCACTGAGCCACTGACGGGTGTTGAATGGAATGAAGGACACGGCAAGCATTTAGAAGTTTTGATAACCTGTCCTCCGTCAGGTAAATTTTCATTTCTAAAGAATCTATAAGAGTCCCTAAGAAGGGAACTCTTGTGAGTGGCAATAGAGAACTCTTTTCTACGTTCACCTTCCACCCATGCGACCTTAGAAATGCCAGAACTAACTCTGTATGAGACTTGGCAGTTTGGAAACTTGACGCTTGTATCAGAATGTCGTCTAGGTACGGAGCTACCGCTATGCCTCGCGGTCTTAGTACCGCCAGAAGAGAGCCCAGAACCTTTGTAAAGATTCTTGGAGCCGTAGCTAACCCGAAGGGAATAGCTACAAACTGGTAATGCCTGTTTAGGAAGGCAAATCTTAGATACCGGTAATGATCCTTGTGAATCGGTATGTGAAGGTAGGCATCCTTTAAATCCACTGTGGTCATGTACTGACCCTCTTGGATCATGGGTAAGATGGTTCGAATAGTTTCCATTTTGAACGATGGAACTCTTAGGAATTTGTTTAGGATCTTTAAGTCCAAGATTGGTCTGAAGGTTCCCTCTTTTTTGGGAACCACAAACAGATTTGAATAGAATCCTTGCCCGTGTTCCGACCGCGGAACTGGGTGGATCACTCCCATTAGTAAGAGGTCTTGTACACAGCGTAGAAACGCCTCTTTCTTTATCTGGTTTGCTGATAACCTTGAAAGATGAAATCTCCCTTGTGGAGGAGAAGCTTTGAAGTCCAGAAGATATCCCTGAGATATGATCTCCAACGCCCAGGGATCCTGGACATCTCTTGCCCAAGCCTGGGCGAAGAGAGAAAGTCTGCCCCCCACTAGATCCGTTTCCGGATCGGGGGCCCTCACTTCATGCTGTCTTAGGGGCCGCAGCAGGTTTTCTGGCCTGCTTGCCCTTGTTCCAGGACTGGTTAGGTTTCCAGCCCTGTCTGTAGCTAGCAACAGTTCCTTCCTGTCTTGGAGCGGAGGAAGTTGATGCTGCTCCTGCCTTGAAGTTACGAAAGGCACAAAAATTAGACTGTTTAGCCCTTGGTTTGGCCCTGTCTTGAGGCAGGGCATGGCCCTTACCTCCAGTAATGTCAGCAATAATTTCTTTCAAACCGGGCCCGAATAATGTCTGCCCTTTGAAAGGAATATTAAGCAATTTAGATTTAGAAGTCACATCAGCTGACCAGGATTTAAGCCACAGCGCTCTACGCGCTTGAATGGCGAATCCGGAGTTCTTAGCCTTAAGTTTGGTTAAGTGTACTACGGCATCAGAAATAAATGAATTAGCTAGCTTAAGGGCTTTAAGCTTGTTCATAATCTCATCCAATGGAGCTGTGCTAAGGGTCTCTTCCAGAGACTCAAACCAGAATGCCGCCGCAGCAGTGACAGGCGCAATGCATGCAAGGGGTTGTAATATAAAACCTTGCTGAACAAACATTTTCTTAAGGTAACCCTCTAACTTTTTATCCATTGGATCTGAAAAAGCACAGCTATCCTCCACCGGGATAGTGGTGCGCTTAGCCAGAGTAGAAACTGCTCCCTCCACCTTAGGGACCGTCTGCCATAGGTCCCGTGTGGTGACGTCTATTGGAAACATTTTTCTAAATATAGGAGGGGGTGAAAAAGGCACACCGGGTCTATCCCACTCCTTGTTAACAATTTCTGTAAGCCTTTTAGGTATAGGAAAAACGTCAGTACACGCCGGTACCGCAAAATATTTATCCAGCCTACATACTTTCTCTGGAATTGCAACCGTGTTACAATCATTCAGAGCCGCTAATACCTCCCCTAGTAATACACGGAGGTTCTCAAGCTTAAATTTAAAATTTGAAATGTCTGAATCCAGTTTACTTGGATCAGATCCGTCACCCACAGAATGAAGCTCTCCGTCCTCATGTTCTGCAAATTGTGACGCAGTATCAGACATGGCTCTATTATTATCAGCGCACTCTGTTCTTATTCCAGAGTGATCGCGTTTACCTCTTAATTCTGGCAATTTAGATAGTACTTCAGTCATAACATTAGCCATGTCTTGCAAAGTGATTTGTATGGGCCGCCCTGATGTACTTGGTGCCACAATATCACGCACCTCCTGAGCGGGAGGCGAAGGTACTGACACGTGAGGAGAGTTAGTCGGCATAACTTCCCCCTCGTTGTCTGGTGATATTTTTTTTCACATATAAAGTTTGACTTTTATTCAAAGTAACATCTATACATTGAGTGCACAAATTTCTATTGGGCTCCACATTGGCCTTTAAACATAGTGAACAAACAGCTTCATCTGTGTCAGACATGTTTAAACAGACTAGCAATAACACTAGCAAGCTTGGAAAAAAAAAAACCTTTAAATAAATTTACAAGCTATATAAAAAACGCTACTGCGCCTTTAAGAAACATAAAAATGTGACACAGTTGAATTAACGATGAACCAAATATGTTAAAACAACCAAATTTTAACAGAAAATGTATAAAGTTAGCAGAGAATTGCACCCACAAGCAAAAGGATGATTAACCCCTTAATACCCAAAACGGATAACAGTTGAAATAATAAACGTTTTTTATCACAGTCAAACACACTGTCACAGATCTGTTGTGACTGATTACCTCCCTCAAAACTAGTTTTGGAGACCCCTGGGCTCTGTAGAGACGTCCTGGATCATGGAGGAAGAAATAGGAAGACTGTGACTAAATTTTTACTGCGCAATAAAGCACTAAAATAGGCCCCTCCCACTCATATTACAACAGTGGGGAAGCTTAGTAAACTGTTTTTATTCAGAAACAAACGACAGCCATGTGGTAAAAATCATGCCCATAAAGTTTTATCACCAAGTACCTCAGAAAAAATGATTAACATGCCAGTAAACGTTTTAAAAATGAAAATTATGAAGTGTTATTAATAAGCCTGCTGCTAGTCGCTTTCACTGCAGTGCAGGCTCAAATATTACTTTAATATAGACAGTATTTTCTTAGTGAAATTCCATTCCCCAGAAATACCTCAGAGTATACATACATACATATCAGCCTGATACCAGTCGCTACTACTGCATTTAAGGCTGCACTTACATTACATCGGTATTAGCAGTATTTTCTCAGTCAATTCCATTCCTTAGAAAATAATTTACTGCACATACCTCCTTGCAGGTGGGCCCTGCATGCTATCCCCTGTTCTGAAGTTACCTCACTCCTCAGAATGGCCGAGAACAGCAAGTGGATCTTAGTTACGACCGCTAAGATCATAGACAAACTCAGGTAGATTCTTCTTCTAATGCTGCCTGAGAAGAAACAACACACTCCGGTGCCGTTTAAAATAACAAACTTTTGATTGAAGAAATAAAAACTAAGTTTAACACACCACAGTCCTCTCACACGTCCTATCTATAGTTAGGTGCAAGAGAATGACTGGATATGACGTAGAGGGGAGGAGCTATATAGCAGCTCTGCTTGGGTGATCCTCTTGCACTTCCTGTTAGGGAGGAGATATAATCCCATAAGTAATGGATGACCCGTGGACTGACTACACTTAACAGGAGAAATACTCAATTACAGAACAACTAAAACTCTTAAAAACAAGAAATATGTTGGACCATCTATGTTGTCCAAAACGTATTAACAAAGTAAACTGGCACAAATTGTAAATTAGCCATTTTGCATAGATAAGAGTATATGAATTAAATGTCTTCAACAATATTAAGATCAAAAAAGTGTAAACAAACATAGCCATCAGCATATGTCAGTAAAGTTATAGTAATGTGCTTGCCAGTCGAAGTGTCCTTTAACCAGCCACTTGAAGTCTTTCTGTGGTTAAGTAGCTCTCTACAGTCTGGGGTGTGTGAAAGTACTTAGGGTCAGAATCTGTCTGGAGACGTAGCCACTTGGCATCCTTGATTGTAGAGATGGGAACAGATTGGTGCAAAATCTTTGCGTTGTCTGGAAACTTCTGAAGAAAAGTGTTGGAAAAGCAAGAGATGATGGTCTTCATATTTTACCTCTTTTTGCATTCTATAGGCTCGCAGAATTTTTAACTTTTCCTGGAAGTTAAGCCATTTGAATATCACTTGCCTAGGTTTAGATTTCCCATTTTCCAAGTTGCGTTCAGGGCCAACCCTGTGAGCCCTTTCCACATCGATGGGCAGGATATCCTGTGATATGCCTAATAGCTTTGGGAAGATTAGAGCAGCAAAAGCTAGGAGATCCTTGCCATTGAGTACCTACTATACTCAAATTATTGCACAGAATCCAATTTTCTAGGTTGTCAACACGCTCTTGTAGGAGCCTATTACTTCTGAGTAATTGTTGTAGTGAATTATTTGCTTCTGTTTGCCTATCCTCCACTTCTGAGATCCTTTCTTCAGCGTTAGAGAGGCGAGCTGAGTATTGTCTGACCTCGCTTGTTAGCATGTCCATTCCTGCTTGAAGAGATTCCATCTTGGGCAAAAAAAGGATTTTAATTCTTACATAAGTTGGCTTTGGTTTCCAGGATGTTCAGCATGCGCTGCGGGATGGGGGGGGGGATTTCTGCTTGTACCTTTATGGGCTGGTGTGTCTTCTTATCAGAGGTTTTTAGATTTATGGCTCATGCTGTCTTTCAGAGGAGGAAAGAGTCTTTGAAAATATTTGTCTACTTTCATTAGTAGAAGAGAGGAAAGATTTTGTATTATATATTATAAAATGTTGATCTAATAAGATTGGGGTAGGCAGTGTGGGACAATAATAACTCTGATATGTTGTCAGCTGAGTGAGACAATAGTTAACAGTGCTTAGGGTCTAACCGCTTGAAGTCCCTTTTGTAGATAAGATCCAGAAAATACCTTTAGTAAGATCATGGGCTATAACCTTCTATTGTCTGTAAATAGAATCCAAAATCTGAGGCTTTGAATCCAAAATGACCTTTCCACTCAGTCAGTGTGGACACAAATAGTCCTTGAAGTAGAGATTTCCAAACTGCTATCAAAGGCCACAGCTATCTAAATTAATCGCCTGAGTTTAAACAGCGCATTTTTTATATTTAAACTCCTTTTCCCTTTCCTTCTCCTTCCTTCCTCTCCCTCCCTCTAAAAGAGGGCGCCAGTAAGTCCCACTATAGACAATCACAGGTATAACATGCTCAAAAGTTGTAAAGAATTATATTTTTTTCCACAAACCATATTACATTATACAGAATTTTTTGTAATACAGTGCAATGTTCTGTTCCAGATCAGTGCTTGTGCACACCGAAATCATGGGAAGAAGCTAAGATGTACTACTGCAACATCTATTTATGTGTTATCTGCTGCAGCTCTTGTCCGGCTATGTAAAGTATGGAATGCAGCTAAAGGAGACTGCGATGAAATCTTGCCGGCTTATGCCATGTGGAGAGGCCAGTAGGCCCAATTTGTCACATGGAGGATGTAGTGAGGAAAGTATGGGGCCTTATTGATGTCTATAGTACTCACTGAGTTAGCGGCAGTCAGACATTTATGCTTGGTATGAGACCGGCTCAATAGAGGAACCGGGTATCCTCGGCAGACAGAGTGATCTAGGTGTTGTACACCTCGGCAAGATGGTGCCGTCTGTAAGGTGTGTAGTAAGCAGCTGGGTTTTCCGGAGGTAAGGGCAGATGTGAACACCCTTCACACTTGTAGGAGTGTCTGGTACAATGCCATTTTTCAGTGCCCAGCAAGCCTTATGTGTGGGAGAGATGGCGGTGAATTTCAAGCCGAATGTTTAAAGCTAGGCACAGGACTCTTCACCGCACAGCTATCTCATAGCTCTGCCTACTGGAAGTCCACTGTGTGAATTTTTATAAAATCTGTTGCACATGTTCTGGACTGGAGAGAAAACAGGATTTGACAGGATGTCACAAGACTGCAGTACTGTGATCTATCCCTGCCAAACTTCTCTATATGGGGTTCATACGCTATATGGGGTTCAGGAGCAGCAGTACGCTATATGGGGTTCAGGAGCAGCAGTAGTAGCTTTTGGATAAACAGAAGCAGGCCCTGGTACAGGAATAGGTGATAAAGGCATTTATACCATCTGATTAAGTTTCATCTGATTTTCTTGCAGCGTGGATTGTACTGCTTGCATCTCTTGTACAGACTGAGTAAGGGTTGCAAGCTGCTGAGTAATCTGCCAAGCAGCAGAGACTGACAATTTACTAGCACGACCACTAGACAACACAGGATGGCATACTGTAGTTCAGAATGGAATTTCAAAAGTGAAGTCAAAAAGTCAGGGCAGCCAGAAAAGGTTCATAGATGGTAATACAGGCAAGTAGTCAGGGCAGGCAGCAATGGTTCATAAATGAAAATACAGGCACAAGGTCAGGATCAGGACAGGCAGTTATGGTTCATTTACAGAACTTCTGACTAGAAAAATTAAAGGGATATGAAACCCAAATATTTTCTTTTGTGATTCAGATAGAGCATGGAATTTTAAGCAACTTTCTAATTTACTCCTATTATTAAACTTTATTTGTTATCTTGGTATGCTTTGTTGAAGGAGCAGCAATGCACTACTGGTTTCTAACTGAACACATGAGTGAGCCAATGAAAATCAGTATATATATGCAGCCACCAATCAGCAGCTAGAACCTTTGCTGCTCCTGAGGTTTCCTAGAAAAACATTTCAGCAAAGGATAACATGATAAGGAGGCAAATTAAATAATAGAAGTAAATTGGAAAGTTGTTTAAAATTGTATTCTCTATCTGAATCATGAAAGAACATTTTTGGATGTCATGTCCCTTTAAGGTTCAAATACAGGACTTCACACTAGGATAGTTCTTTAATAAGTGAGCATTGAGCTCACTGAGAAGGAGTTCTTTATAGAGTTGCTAAATGAGTGACAGCTTGAATTGGGGGGTTGTTAGCCATTAATCTCTCACAACTCCTGTGCAATACTGTTTGTCCAATACTGCATTTCTGCCACTAGGGAAGTGCTTGTGTAGGCTCTGCAGGAGTCTAGGTACACCATACTGCACCTGAAGTCAGTGGGGAAGAGGAATAATGCTGCACCAACATGGAGGATTCCAAAAGAAGCACTTGGAAGGATAACTGGCTGTAAAGTCTGGACATCAATGGAGGACTAGCAGGAGCATAAGTACAGGTAAATACATTACATTATATTATGACGTGTAAGAACTCTACAACAAAATGTTTAGGAACATTTTTTATATTTATATATATATATATATATATATATATATATATATATATATATATATATATATATATATATATATATAAACAATGGTTATTTTTTTTTCTCTACATTCAAAACAAGAAGGGGTTATCCTCACATAAACTAGGGCCTTTGGGTATAGTTATGTAACTTTGTGCATATAGGGTGCTCCCCTGAGCCCCTACTCAAATAAAAGAACATTTATTCACTTAGGTGATCACTATTACCAGTGATCCACTGGCGATTAAGACTTATATAGGGGCAACATTTTATAGAGAGGATTATGGAATTTATAAACAAGTTTAAATGTATATGGTTTTTTTGTATTGTGTTTTAATTTTATATGTCCCAGACACACACCTTTTTAAGGAGCATGCAATTGCCTTTCAAATGGTGGGTCTTGAGTGTTTCTTTAGGCTTAAGTGAGTCAAGAGTGTTGAATATTTATCCCTCCATCCAGCTCCCTTAAACTCCTTAGTGCAACCCAGCAATTCCATATCTCAGGAGGTGGTGAAGTCACTATGGCCATGCGTGGTGATATCAATGGCATCCCTAGATTCCCCTGGCAATAGCTCTGGATGACAACACTAAGGGACCAATTTATGAAAGTGCAGACGGACATGATCCCCTGTAGTGATCATGTCCGCCGCACATCGATAAATGCCGACAGTATACACTGTCGGCATTTATCATTGCACAAGCAGTTCTGGTGAACTGCTTGTACAAGGCCGCCCCCAGCAGATTTGCAGCCAATCGGCCGCTAGCAGAGCGTGTCAATCAACACGATCGTATGCGATTGGGTGGATTTCTGTCTGCCGCCTCAGAGGCGGCGGACGAGTTAAGGAGCAGCGGTCTTATGACTGCTGCTTCTTAACTCCTGTTTCCGGCGAGCCTAAAGGCTCGCACGGAAACGGCTGCATCAAGCCCCATGAATCAGCCCCATAGTCATCATTTGCATTAGCCTTTTTTGTCTTGCCAGTCTCGCAATCCGTGTGCCAGGCGTCATTTTATAAAAAAAAGTGGTCTCACCCTCTCTGTCCCGGCGAGTGGCAATATGCCTTTCATAGGAAACAATAGTGAGGGGGGGGTGTGTAATCGAAGCATGTTTACACAACACAGAATGTGCGTTTACTAAAAGTAAAAAATGGTTTCTGTGTAGTAACAGGTCAAATAATATATATGTAAACTAAGTTCAGTAGATTTCTTACAATTGAAAATCTTGCCAATTGCTATCGAGACAGGTATGTGTGATATATTGCGCCTAAGATGGAGGATTTTCCTTATAAATTAGAAACTCCCAGCAATGTTTTACCATTAAAATACAGGTTACTCTCATGGAACACCCATGAAACGCCTAAATATTTGCTATGTGTGTGATTACCACGTCCACAAACCACTAGACTTTGACACGCTGTAGCTGCAGTTAGACTGAAACTTTTCACTCCAATTATTTGCTAGTTTTATGTGTGAATGTTTATGGAAACACACATGAAGGTTCACGGCATCCACTAGTGATTGTACCTGGGTTATAACAACTGCACGCTGTGAAGTGTTACTGTGAGCATATCTGGATGGATAAGCAAGGATATTGTAAGAAAAGATGCTGTAGACTGAATAGGAGAGACCCATATATATATGTGTACCTGTGTGGATGTAGATATTGCATATGCTCTACAGGTTTGCATTTACTTTTAAAGAGCTTTCCATTGTGAATGTGCTTTTGGCATTGTTATTAAACATACATTAACATACTGCACTTAGGTCCTCTTTTGTGGTCTTCTGTAGTATACCATTACAGATTGTTGCACAGATCCTACCTAGTCCGGTGAGGAGGATCACGGAAGCTTAGCTGCCCTTGTGGAGGATTTTGCAATAGGTGTTTGCCAAAAAAGGTGTTGCCATAACAGACTCAGCTCATTTGTGGGGGCAGGAAGTGAAGTATTTAAAAGACCCTAAAAGACATAGAGGGATATTTATCAAGTCGTCAAGAGCAAATACGCTGGAATTCCGCAGCATAATTGTGGCGAGCCTGATCCGACCTAGTTATCAAAGCCTACAGACCAGCAAAAGTTGAAATTTGTGACGTAACATACGATCCACCGGTCTCAATCCGACACAGATCGATGCTTACGTCATTACAGATGTTCAAAATACAAATTCGGCACTATCTGACAACTTTTGCAAGTTATCAAACTTCTAACAGGTACGCTTGCCACTATTCCGGCCCAGCGTACCTGGTTTTTAATCCGCCACCCTGGAGGCCATGGATGCCATAGGAATCAATGGGAGTCTGAAAGCAGCGAAAGCTTATGTTCGTTGCTGCCAGATATCCCATTGATTTCTATGGTAGAAAACAAATTACGTTTACACCTAACACCCTAACATAAGCCCTGCCACCTACATAATGTTATTAACCCCTATTCCGCCGCTCCCGGACCCCACCGCAACTAAATAAAAGTATTAACCCCTATCCCTCTGCTACCGGAGCCCACCACAACTCTAATAAAGTTATTGACCCCTATCCCCCCGCTCCCGGACCCTCCGCACCTAAATAAATGTATTAACCCCTAAACACCTGGCCTCCCACATCACTACCACTTGCTAAACCTATTAACCCCTAAACCACCAGCCCCACACATCGCCATAAACTAAATTAAGCTATTAACCCCTAAACCTAACAACCCGCTAACTTTACATTAAATATTAACTCATCCCTATCTTAAAATAAATTTAAACTTACCTTTAGAATTAACTATATTAAACTACTAATTAACCTACCCTAACTATTATCCTACAATTACATTAAACTATATTAAACTATTAATTAACCTACCCTAACTATTATACTAAAATAACATTAAACTAACAATTAAATTAACTATATTCCATATTTAAAAACCTAACCCTACTCAAGTTATTTAAATCTACTATAAAGAATTACTAAGTTACAAAAAAAATAACAACTAAGTTACACAAAATAAAAAATAAATTATCAAATATTTAAACTAATTACACCTAATCTAATAGCCCTATCAAAATAAAAAAGCCCCCCAAAATAAAAAAAAAACCTAGTCTCCACTAAACTACCAATGGCCCTTAAAAGGGCCTTTTGCGGGGCATTGCCCCAAAAAATCAGCTCTTTTACCTGTAAAAAAAAAATACAAACACCCCCTCAACAGTAAAACCCACCACCTACACAACCAAACCCCCCAAATAAAAACCTATCTAAAAAACCTAAGCTCCCCATTGCCCTGAAAAGGGCATTTGTATGGGCAATGCCCTTAAAAGGGCATTTAGCTCTTTTTCAGCCCAAAGTCCCTAAACTAAAATTAAAACCAACCCAATAAACCCTTAAAAAAAACCTAACACTAACCCCCGAAGATCCACTTACAGTTTCCGAAGACCGGACATCCATCCTCATCCAAGCGGCAGAAGTCATCAGCGAAGCCAGCAGAAGTCTTCATCCAAGCGGGCCAAAGTCATCATCCAAGCGGGCAGAAGTCTTCATCCAGACGGCATCTTCTATCTTTATCCATCCGGCACGGAGAGGCTCCATCTTCAAGACATCCGGCGCGGAGCATCCTCTTCTTCCGACGTCTGTTGCAGAATGAAGTTTCCCTTTAAATTACGTCATCCAAGATGGTGTCCCTTACATTCCGATTGGCTGATAGAATTCTATAAGCCAATAGGAATTAAGGTGGAAAAAATCCTAATCCAATCAGCCAATAGGATTGAGTTTGCATTCTATTGGCTGATTGGAATAGCCAATAGAATGTGAGCTCAATCCTATTGGCTGATCCAATCAGCTAATAGGATTGAGCTTGCATTCTATTGGCTGATTGGAATAGCCAATAGAATGCAAGCTCAATAATATTGGCTGTTGCCATCAATAGGATTCCTATTCCTATAGAATTCTATCAGCCAATCGGAATGTTAGGGATGCCATCTTGGATGGCGTCATTTAAAGGGAAACTTTATTCTGCAACAGACGTCGGAAGAAGAGGATGCTCCGCGCCAAATGTCTTGTAGATGGAGTTGCTCCACACCGGGTGGATTAAGATAGAAGATGCCATCTGGATGAAGACTTCTGCCCGCTTGGATGAAGACTTCTGCCGGCTTTGCTGAGGACTTCTGCTGCTTGGATGAGGATGGATGTCCGGTATTCGAAAACTGTAAGTGGATCGTCAGTGGTTAGTGTTAGGTTTTTTTAAGGGTTTATTGGGTGGGTTTTAATTTTAGGTTAGGGACTTTGAGCTGAAAAAGAGCTAAATGCCCTTTAAGGGCAATGCCCATACAAAAGGTTTTTATTTGGGGGTTTGGTTGTGTGGGTGGTGGGTTTTACTGTTGGGGGGTGTTTATATTTTATTTTACAGGTAAAAGAGCTGATTTCTTTGGGGCAATGCCCCGCAAACGGTCCTTTTAAGGGCCATTGGTAGTTTAGTGTAGGCTAGGGTTTTTTTTATTTTGGGGGGGCTTTTTATTTTGATAGGGCTATTAGATTAGGTGTCATTAGTTTAAATATTTGATAATTTATTTTTTATTTTGTGTAACTTAGTTGTTATTTTTTTGTAACTTAGTAAATCTTTATAGTAGATTTAAATAACTTGAGTAGGGTTAGGTTTTAAAATATGTAATATAGTTAATTTAATTGTTAATTTAATGTAATTTTAGTATAATAATTAGGGTAGGTTAATTAATAGTTTAATATAGTTTAATGTAATTTTAGTATAATAGTTAGGGTAGATGAATATATTCTACTTAAAAGAGAGAGCTCATAATTATTTAGTGAACCAAAGCAGAACTAAGGCCGCACCGGATATTTATATCCACACTATAAATGCAACAATGATACCCTCATCGAGTGTGCTTGAACATATATTGATTTATTAAAAATAAAGCCATAAACAGGAGCAGATGATGGTTCTGTACAAAAAGGTAAATAAACAATTTTCACCCAAAGATATATTAGCATGCTAGCATATATATGAGCCGGCTATTCAAAAGTCCACCTATATGTCCGGGCACTTAGTTTTAACAACACGCTCCAGTTTAAAGTGAATCAATGCTTAGCGTTGTCTGAGGAACCACTGAGTGCAAGGCTTTCCGCTGCACGGCTTACCTTCACTTGAACAATATCACTACGGGTACCTTCCGAACACGGATCCCTTCCGTAGTATCTTCCACTGTGATACAAACCAGCCTGTGCAGCACTTCACTTGCCACGCTAGTGGTATGTCGGCCAATTGTTACAGCAACCTCCAAGACTGCTCCACCATGTTAGCGTTTACCACGCTGTGTAAGATAATCCAATCAAGTGGCAAGTGAAGTGCTGCACAGGACCCCTCCGCAACTAAATAAATATATTAACCCCTAAACCCCTGGCCTCCCACATCACTACCACTTACTAAACCTATTAACCCCTAAACCGCCAGCCCCCCACATCGCCATAAACTAAATTAAGCTATTAACCCCTAAACCTAACAACCCGCTAACTTTACATTAATATTAACTCATCCCTATCTTATAATACATTTAAACTTACCTTTAGAATTAAAATAAACTATATTAAACTACTAATTAACCTACCCTAACTACTATACTAAAATTACATTAAACTATATTAAACTATTCATTAATCTATATTTTACTTGGGGCAGGGGGCACTCAGATTGCTATGTAAACAGACACCTATATCCGTGCTGGCAGTCCCAAAATGTATATATACTACTTAAAAGAGAGAGCTCATAGTTATTTAATGAACCAAAGCAGAACTAAGGCCGCACCGGATATTTATATCCACACTATAAATCCAACAGTGATACCCTCATCGAGTATGCTTGAACATATATTGATTTATTTAAAAAAAAGCCATAAACAGGAGCAGATGATGGTTCTGTACAAATAGGTAAATAAACAATTTTCACCCAAAGATATATTAGCATGCTAGCATATATATGAGCCGGCTATTCAAAAGTCCACCTATATGTCCGCCAATTGTTACAGCAACCTCCAAGACTGCTCCACCATGTTAGCGTTTACCACGCTGTGTAAGGTAATCCAATCAAGTGGCAAGTGAAGTGCTGCACAGGCTGGTTTGCATCACAGTGGAACACACTACGGAAGGGATCCGTGTTTGGAAGGTACCCGTAGTGATATCGTTCAAGTGAAGGTAAGCCGTGCAGCGGAAAGCCTTGCACTCAGTGGTTCCCCAAACAACGCTAAGCATTGAGGAAATTGGCATTGAGTTACTTTATATGATTGACTCTCTAAGGTATAACAAAGTCCGGTACCGGACAAACACCTGGACCTAAGAGGATAAAGGACGGTGTCTCTGTTCACTTTAAACCGGAGCGGACTTTTGAATAGCCGGCTCATATATATGCTAGCATGCTTATATATCTTTGGGTGAAAATTGTTTAATTTCCTTTTTGTACAGAACCATCATCTGCTCCTGTTTATGGCTTTGCTTTTAATAAATCAATATGTGTTCAAGCACACTCGATTAGGGTATCACTGTTGCATTTATAGTGTGGATATAAATATCCGGTGCGGCCTTAGTTCTTCTTTGGTTCAGTTGGACTTCAAACGAAGTCCAACTGAAGAATGAAGGTTCCTTTAAATGATGTCATCCAAGATGGTGTCCTTTGAATTCCAATTGTCTGATAGAATTCTATCAGCCAATCGGAATTATGGTAGAAAAAATCCTATTGGCTGATGCAATCAGCCAATAGGATTGAGCTTGCATTCTATTGGCTGATCCAATCCAAGAAAGTCTTTTTACAACTGCTTTGGCGTTTTTATGTTAGATTATGAGACCGAATTAAATTAGTAGTGCAAAATTACCACATGAAACCTATTTTGTGGCCAATTATGAATATATTTATTTTCCAAAAAATTTACAAGTTGGTTACATCTTAACCTTAGTCAAAAGGCTTATATTTATTAGTCCCTTTTTCTTTTGCCAGTGGAGCTGCATCTATTGCTATATTCTTTTCTTTTTTTTTTTTAAATTTAATTTTTATTATTCAGCATAATAATTTCCAACAATTTGTTTACGCCATGCAAGGCTCAAAATGAACATCAACATAGATTAAGTCAACTTGACTGTCTTGATAATACAACTTAAATTAACCATAACTAAATTAACAGTTATTAACACAGTAATAATATATATATATATATATATATATATATATATATGAATAATAATATTAGCATGATCAAACCCCTAACTCAGCCAAGTTCAACAGTTATCAATTATGAACATGGTTATCTATTTTATACTGCTGAATTATTTTATTTCCTATACTACCCTCTAATTATGATCGCTTTAACAACACAGGACCAATTATAGGACAGCCTTTTATCAGTTGGTTTTAGGCATGCCTCCGCCCCTCCCCCCCCGCCCCCCTCCGCCCAAAAGAAAAGAGGAAAAGAAGGAGAAAAAAAAAAAAGACTACCACACCCCCAGTAATACTAGTTCCGAGTTTCTGAATGGAAAGATCATATAATCTATTTCAGCAGCCGAGAACATTTTAATAAATAATGACCACTTTGTGAAAAACTTTTTAATGTCCCCTTCATCGTTCATATTAGTATCTATCTGTTCTAATATACATTGTTTTTTTAGACAATTTTTAACCTCCATGACCGATGGAATTGCAGACATTTTCCATTTTTTGAAGATTAAGTATCTGGCTGCAATAACTGTCATATTAATTAATTTATGTTGAGGGTGTAGCTTTTCCCTATCCTTCCTCAAAAATACAGTATAGCTCAGGGATAGATCCAGAGGGAGAATCTTAACAGTTAACTGCATCTGTTGCTATATTCTTTTTAATCAGCATCTCAACCTGCATTAATATGCAAATCTTCCATTCTTTTTGGTGGCAGTGGAACTGGAATTACTGGGCCGTGAGGAACAGGCTGTATAGCTGATGGTAAATTTGGTTAGACAAAGGCTCTCTTATTTATCAAGTAATAGGGGCCGAATTATCCCCCTGTTTCCGCGTGAGCCTTCTGACTCGCCGGAAACAGTAGTTATGAAGCAGAGGTCTAATCACTGCTGCTCCATAACTTGTCTGCCTACTCTGAGGCTACGGACATCAATCCACCTGATCCTATATGATCGGGCTGATGGACACCCCCTGCTAGCAGCCACAAATTTGCAGTGCTTGTGCAATGATAAATGCCGACAGTGTTTGCTGTTGGCATTTATTGATGTCCGGCAGACATGATACGCTACATCGTATCATGTCCGTCCGCACTTTAATAAATCGGCCCCATTGTCTTTAACATCACAAGTGCAAAAGTAGTAATCGTCACAGTGATTTTTTGGCTCCCTCCATCTCATTGGCACTCCAAATCTTTCTTTTTGCCCTTTGGCATCTACCTTAGATTCTCTATGCAAATAAAGCAAACATTGTGGGGAGCCCTTGGTTTGTCTTAAAGGGACATAAAAAAAGTTGGGATAGAGACAAAATATAATATGTACTTTAATCACTTTACCTGCAAATTTATACTACAGTGCCTTGCCATTAACCCTTTCTTTTTAGTTTCTGAATTGTACAGCTCTAACTCCCCCCACACATTTCCTTCTATGGCTGTATCTATATCTATTGTTGTTTTGGTAGAATGCAAAAGTGGTTAGGGATTATCTGATGGATTATCTGCTGTAAACTCAGTTGAAATACAATGCCTTTGTCTAAACACTGATAAGGGGGGGGGGGGGAGTTCGCTGCTTCAGGCCGCTAAGCTATGTAATTAATTTTGCTTATTTTTTAAAATGATTTTAAAATACTTGCCAGCAATTTTTAAACATTTTTTTAATGCAAACTACAGATCTCAACCTGTTTTAGGTCCCTTTACACTCCTAGCTTCACTCTGAAGGAGGAATGGTACACGTTACTAATAAATGTTATGTAATGATGATGTTTCTTTATCACCAATTCCCCACAAATGTAGCAAGAGTTATCTGGACTGTTGACACACCCACGGCTAGACATGTTTCACAACTGACTACAGTACGCAGAACACAACACGAGTCTCACCTTCCAAATCCTAAAAAGAGAAAGAAAGGGGTAAATGTCTATAGAAATTCAAAATACTTTAATTCGCTGATATAAAAACACAGAAGTCAGTTCAAAATAACAAAACATTGGAATAGTAAGAAACACGGTGGGTTGCAGAAATCAGTCCTTAATAACAAAACAAAAAACTGTGGGGGATATGATATTTTGTATTGTGATTTTCGAATTCAGCAGCCAAAAATACATTAAAAACAGCTATCAGCTTACAAAAAGTTTTTTCACTAAATCTATCATCAAAAGCTAGAAGTTATTCACGTATCAAAAGGGCAACTGACTATTTATTATGTACTATTACTACAGCCCGTGTACACGGGCCATTTTCTGCAGTACAGCGATCCCGCCCAACCGTCGACGCCCACGCCACGCCTGCTCCAGTCCTCGCCACATCTGCGCAGTCCCGCACCCCTCCCGCCCACCGTTTCCGCGGTGGACAGAGACGCGCTACTGATAGCACAGTCTATTGCGGATCAGGTGCCAGGTGTGTTTGTCTAAGGCCAGGTATGTTGTCCTCACGCAGTCCCAACTGCGCATGACAGCTTTGGACAAACACACCCATATAGGATGGAGGAATATTTTGTAACATGGTGCTGTTTTTATTCTCACCCTACTAATGCAATGTCTGTTGTTTTTTTTTTGGGGGGGGGGGGTTATGACAAAAATAGCCCCTATTAAAGGTACATTAAACTGCTGGACACAAGGTCAACATAATAGTTGCTACACACCATGTTACTGTTCAGCCATTTTATTATTTTTAACCCTTTACAGATGCCTGTTGGTTCTAGTTGGAGCTCACATATTATTGCACCATTTGACAGAAGTGGTGAATATTAACCAATCATTGATGTTGCCTGCTTTTTTCACAGCTGTAAATGTGCCTCAGGTTAGCACACACCATTTAGAGCAGGAGGTTTACTTTTTTGCAGTTTTTATACACAATTTAAAAGTTACATAACAAGAAAAAAGCCATCTGAATAATATAGAGCAAAGAAGTCACAGAAAATAAGTATCATACAAGCTAGCCTGAAGTGTTTAATTCAACTGTCAAAAAGCCAGCAATGTCACTTATCTAAGAATATGCCTATTTTTTGTTACAGAGTGCAATACCTAAACTCTAGGGGCCCAATCACATATGCGGCATGGGGCGCAAAAGCTGCATACAAATTTCACCCATCGCCCACTGTTTACTCCCAAAAACTAACATAGAACCGCTGTTGCAAGTCGGTATCATATATTTAGTGCAAGGACTTACGCGCACAATGGAGAAAATTTTCACCTCGTCTCACTAAGAGCTAGATAACAAGTTATGGCGTAATGGCTGTTCGCAAATAGCGTGTGCTTTATTTTCATTGCGCACTTTTCATAACGTCAGGATTACAAGTCTGAAAAGAACCTCGTTATGCATCGCAGTAATACGAGTACCGCGTTTATTTTCAAAGTGTAATCACGGACGCATAATAGATTCTCCCATAGAGATCAATGCAAACTGAAGAATAGACGTTTTTTTCTTCTAACACTCAATATCACGAGAACTACACACTGCTCTGTCATATTACGCATACAACATCATGGACACAAACACAAATCAGATCAAATGTACAAACAACAATCGCTCACACAACATAGCACTTACGCATTCAACATTCACAATCCTTTACAACTAATACTACATAACATTTACACTAAACGAGGAATCGGAAAATATGTTGCAATCTGCATCACAGAACAATACAACATGAAAAAAGAATTGCACACTGATACACAAACAAAACATTCACATTGCTGATTAGAAAACATTATAAAAAATAAACATTTACAACACTTAACAAATACGATACGAACAGAATTAGAACAGAAATCAGCATTTAGATTTTGGGATACTAAATTAGGAGAATGTTATGCAAAACGATCACTATGACATCATCGCATTATACACATTCCACAAATACATATGAGCATTTACAAACTCCATATGAGCATGTGCAAATTAAAACAACTACTCCACATTGCACACATACAAATCTTCACTAAAGCACACCTGGACCTTGTTTACTTAGCAAACCAGTAAATCATTAACCATTTACATAGGGTATATAAGCACGCTAGAAACATGGCTTCCTTGACTGTATTGCTTTTTCGGGATAGGTGCAGGTCTAGGCGTTGGAGGTTTCTGAGAGTTAGCGAGTTAGTGAGCGACAGAGAGAGTTAGTGAGTGAGAGTTAGTTAGTGAGAGAGTTAGAGTTAGTTAGTGAGAGAGAGTGAGAGTTAGTTAGTGACAGACAGTGAGAGTTAGTGAGAGTTAGTTAGTGAGTGAGAGAGAGTTAGTTAGTGAGAGTTAGTTAGTGAGTGAGAGTTAGTTAGTGAGAGTTAGTTAGTGAGAGAGAATGAGAGTTAGTTAGAAAGAATGAGAGTTAGAGAGAATGAGAGTTAGTTAGTGAGAGAGAGTGAGAGTTAGTTAGTGAGAAAGAGTGAGAGTTAGTTAGTGAGAGAGTGAGAGTTAGTTAGTGAGAGTGAGTGAGAGTTAGTGAGTGAGAGTTAATTAGTAAATGAGAGTTAGTTAGTGAGAGAGAGTGAGAGTTAGTGAGACAGAGTGAGAGTTAGCTAGTGAGACAGAGTGAGAGGTTTTTTTTTTTGTACATTACATAAACACATTTACACGCAAACACATTCAGTACATAAATACGCATATCAGTAGCACTGCATACACACACATACACTCCATGCCCCATTCCCTTTAACCCCATACCCATCTCATAGTTAGAATTTCTTTGATTTACAACAAATTATTGTTTACATACCCTCACTTAATCCTTTTTTTATACGTTTGTCTGTTAATTAATACCCCTTACCCTATTTTTCTAATACCATTCACAGTTTGAGCACTTTTTAATTTTAGTTCATTATTTTGACCCCCTTTCATTTGGGCACTTTCACATTTGGAACGAGTATGGTGGGAAGGAGGACTAGGGGAGAGCCGAGGCAGGAGATCAGTGCAGAGCTCTTACAGCTTATTACGCAGCAGGTTAGGGAGCAGGTTATAGAGGAGGATAGGGAGCAGGTTATGCAGGAGAGAGGGGCAGGGAGGGGGGAGGAAGGGGGAGAGGAACTAGAGAGGAAGGGGGAGAGGCTCACATCACAGGGGAAGCCAAGGCAGAGGGAGGAGGGGTATACCATGGAGGAGAAGGAGGTCCTTATAGCAGCCTATATGGAGAGGGCTAGGAGGCTGCAGGCACCGAAGGCCACCCCTTCAGAGAAGAAAAAGTTGTGACTGGAGATTACGGATGCCATCAATGCAGTGGGGGAGTTCAGGAGGGATGTCAAATCAATACAGCACCGCTACTAGGACTGCAGAAGTTACCTCAAGAAGAAGATGTCAAGGGAGAATGCATACCATGCAGGGACCGGTGGCGGGCCGGAACAGACATTTGTATACAGCCGCTGGGAGGACATGCTGCGTCCCAACATCTCAGAGGTGGCCATTGTCGGGATCGAAGGAGGAATTGATACCGGGAACCTGCCCCTCTCATCTGCTGGTAAGCTCATTTAATAATCTCTTTACATCCACCTCATAACCCATTCACACGCGAAAGAAATTAGGGATATGACTAACGCAATTATGCTTTTTTCAACATTATTACGGAAACGCATTCAGAATTACCTTGAAAAAGTTGGATTGGAAGAAAAGCCATCACATTTAGTAGTAAGTTTACAGATTAGGGGTGCATTTAAACATATTTAAGACGCACGCAAAAATACATTCATATTGACCATCTAGATATCCGAAAGACGGGTTTGCAAATACGTAAATCGTATTGATTGCTTTTGGTTACAATTGAATTACAAAGGCAGCCTCATTAATACACTTTCAAATATAAAACATTTACATCTTTATTTGGAACTTTGCTAATATCTCTATTTCTTTCATTTTCAAATATACAGAGTGTGAGGCCGGGGAGGAGGAAACACAGCACGAACAGGCTCCTCCTTCACCCAGGCATGAGAGTGGTGCAGAAGGTGACACGCCACCTCTGGGAGAAATGGAAGATATCCCTGCACCTTCTCCCCCTGAGAAGCCCCCCATGCAGAAGAGAGCCCTGCAGCAATGCCCCGTGCAGCAGCCCCCCGTGCATTAGTCCGCCGTGCACCAGCTGCCCGCCGTGCACCAGCTCCTCCTGAGGAGAACGTCCCCCCAGAGATACCAGAGGTGGAGCTGATGAGGGCCTTCCTGATAGAAATGCAGAGCTCCCGGAGAGAACAACAGGCACACAGAGAGTTCATGAGAAATGCAATGAACCGCCTGCTCAAAAGACAAAATAATATCTTGCAGGTCCTCCGGGAGGTGGCAAGCAGACCAGGAAGGGGAAGACCCTCATCTCCTGGACCCTCATCTCCTGGACCCTCATCTCCTGGACCCTCAGCTCCTGGACCCTCAGCTCCTGGACCATCTGCTCCTGGGCCTCCTCCATCTCCTCCTCTGCTTGATGAATCCCCAACCACTCATAATACTCCTCATCCACTTCTTCCCCAACCATCTCCAAGGAGGACTCGTTGGAGGGGGCATTTGCCCTCCCCAGAGCCTCCGTCTCGTGGGAAGAAGGGAATTTAGTTATTTAATGTGTAAAGGATAGGTATGTAATGATGTTTTCTTCTTACACTTGTGGAGCACACTCTGTATTAAATAGGCTTCTATAGGACTGGCTCCATGGAAGCAGATTGTTTGCAGAGTGTGTTTTACAAGTGTTTTGAGACTACATCACCACATGCTGTGCTTGTTGATTAGATTGATTGCTTTTTGCGATGTGATGTCCAAACTGTTCTCCTAATACAAAACAATGACCATTACAATTTTACATGATGGCATATCATTGTGTTGATGCCAACACAGCTTAAAGTGACAGTCAACACTTGAATTATTGTTGGTTAAAAAGAAATATAATCCCTTTATTACCCATTGTCCAATTTGGAATAACCAACACTGTAATATAAATACACATTTTTACCTCTGTGATTACCTTGTATCTATGCCTCTGCAAACTGACCCTTTATTTTAGTTCTTTTGACAGACCTGCATTTTAGCCAATTAGTGCTCACTCCAGGGTAACTATACGTGCATGTGCTCAATGTTTTCTATATGAAACCCATTAACTAATGCCCTCTAGTGGTCAAAATGCCTTCAGATTAGAGGCAGTCTTCAAGATCTAACAAATTAGCATATGAACCTCCTAGGTTTAGCTTTCAACTAAGAACACCAAGAGAACAACGAAAAATTGGTGATAAAAGTACATTTAAAAGTTGTTTAAAATTACATTTCCAATTTAAATCATGAATCTTTTGTTTGACATGACTGTCCCTTTAAACAAGAACATATGCTAACATATACTAATCCTTAGGGCTTGTTGGTATATATACACGTGCTTGTTAAAAAAAGCAAATATTTGAATATTTCTCTTGATGTGTTAAATAAAGTGTATATTTTTCAAGTTAGATTCAAGTGTTTTATTTAGGAAATCTATTTCATTTAAAAGGTGCATGAAAGCAGAAAATTTGCTTACATGGGGCCCGATCCGATATGCAGCGTCGCCCGCAAAAGCCGACAATGCCAAATTTGGCGCTGGTTTGGTATCCTATATACGGCGTAACCTAGAAGTTACGCTCATATATTTCTGCCTTCGGCCGTAGTTTTTTGGCCCATAGACAGGTATACCAAACCAGCGCAGTTTGGTATCTGTCACACATCTGTTATTCACCGTTATGTCTACCACTGTCCCTTTAAGTCTTATTGCAAATCCCCTTTAAATATCTCCCTCAACCTCAAGTCAGTGCTTGGTATTGATTCTCCTTCTTACCCAAGCTCCACCCATATCTCCCAAACTGCTTGGTGATCTCTCTCTTCGGAAACTGTCAGCCTGTGCCTTACCAGCTCCTCACAGACCAGCTGCGCTACTCCGGAACTTGGCCTCTGTGACGTCACACGCCGTATTCAGCCACCTCAAGCCAGCTCTCTCTGCTCTCAACGCTGATACCGCTGCTGCGGTTTACACGCTGCTGTGCCCCTCTAAAGGTACAGTTACTAAGAGGTTCTCTCAATTGTTTGTGCCTAAATACTTTAGTTTCAATTCACACATACAGTTAGGTATTAGTACTTTTACTCCAGTCACTTTGTTTTGCCTGATATTCCGCTGCTTCTGTAAACTTAACTTTGGCCATATCATAACACAATGCGCATATGTATAACTATTACATAATTACACTCCGTGATTACAAGGAGGCAAGGTACACTGCTGAATACCATAATTAATATAGCTGCGTCAGCCATAGTTCTATCTGCTGCAACTTGCTAATCTGATACCAAACTGCTTCCTGTGTGTGTGCTAGGCTTTTACTTGTTACTCTGGGGTAATCTTCATGTAATCTCCTGCTACACACTTAGCAACACCCTCTCAAAATCATATATCAGCAGCTGTGGTCCAACTTTTATTTTTGTCTTCTTTCCAGACATTACAGGAATACCAAGCCTTATAAAATGGACCCAACTGATATGTCAGCTCACATGCAAACATTAAGCACTAAAGTAGATATGTTAACTGAAGGGCTCACTGCACTTAAATTAGAAAATGATAATTTAAAAACATACATAAAGGAGGTAGTGGATAGAAAAACCCCTCCTCAGGAACCCCAAATTAGTGCTCCTGAACCTTTTTCAGGTGATAGAAAAACTTTCAGAGAATTTAAGAATTCCTGCTACCTGTTATTCACCCTCAAACCATATACCTATCCAAATGATAGGATAAAGGTTATGACAACCATCTCTTACTTAAGAGCAGAGCCTAGAGCATGGGCAAATACCTTCTTAGAGCACAACGATGACATCCTTAATTCCTTGGACTCCTTTTTCTCTGCCCTAGCACAAATCTATGAGGACCTTTTTAAACAACAGACGGCTGAAACAGCTATGAGGTCCCTAAAGCAGAGGAAAAGAGAGGTCAAGGAATATATCGCCGAATTTAAAAGGTGGGCTCCTGACACCCAATGGAACAACTTATCCTTGCGAAACCAATTTCGCCTAGGGTTGTCAGAAGCCATTAAGGATGAGCTATCACGTACCCAAATACCCCCTACTCTTGAGCAACTCATAGATCTCAGTATCTGCATAGATAGGAGGCTTAGGGAAAGACATCATGAAAGAAGTAGTCACGACTCAGCCTATAGGCAAAAAACCACATCAAATTTATCCATGACACATTCAAAAACCCCTGCTGAACCTATGGATATCGGCTTTCTACGAGGTCCACTGAGCTCTCAGGAAAAGATAAGGCGCCGCACGAATAATCTGTGCATGTACTGCGCATCAGAAGACCATGGGGTCAGAGACTGTCCCAACTTGACCCGCCAAAGAAAGGGTAATTTGCTTACTCCTTCCCCCTCAATAAAAAGCATTCTCAAATGTTCTCATTACTGCAAAATTCCTCTTGTCTTACAGTGGGATCAAACCCGGGTGACACTTCAAGGGATCATTGACTCTGGTGCCTCTCTCTCTTATATAGATGTAACTTTCTGTGAAATTAATAAAATACCCCTGCATAAGAAACTGTCTCCTGTCTACTTGAGGGGGATTGATGGCAAGGTCCTGTCCACAGGTCCCGTTACATTCGAAACCAGTCCCATCTTAATGTCAACAGAGTGCCATCACAGGGAGTACATTAAATTTGATGTTATTACTTCTCCTGATTTTCCTTTGATATTAGGGTTACAGTGGCTTCGGCAACATGATCCCTTGATATCATGGTCATCACTTTCCTTACAATTCAGCTCTGAGTATTGCAAAACTACCTGCTTCCCACATCTACTTCTGCAAAACCCCTCAGAGAGTTTACAGTCAAACGTACCTATGGACTATTCAGAGTTCAAAGATGTTTTTAGTAAAACCCAATCTGAGACTCTCCCTCCACACAGGCCATATGACTGCCCCATTGATTTACTACCTGGAGCAGTCATACCTTGTGGTCACATATTCCCTCTCTCAAAACCAGAATTACTACACCTCAGATCCTATATCGATGAAAATTTAAAAAAAGGCTTCATCAGGCCATCGACCTCCCCTGCAGCAGCAGGTATCTTTTTTGTAAAGAATAAGGACGGATCTTTAAGACCTATAGTAGACTATAGGCAGTTAAATAAAATAACCATAAAAAACCGTTACCCCTTACCGCTCATTCCGGACTAATTGAGCGGTTGGTGGGCTCCAAGATCTTCACCAAGCTAGATCTTAGGGGCGCATACAACTTGATCAGGATGCGGGCAGGAGATGAATGGCTGACTGCATTTCGTACTCGTTATGGGTTATATGAATATGTAGTCATGCCATTCGGTCTCTGCAATGCCCCTGCCACCTTCCAGCACCTGATCAATGATATCTTCAAGGATGTGCTAGACACTTATGTCGTTATCTACTTGGATGACATTTTAATTTTCTCAAAGACCCTCGCCGATCACAAGATGCATGTCCGTCAGGTTCTTACACGTCTCCGAAATAATTCATTATTTGTGAAGGCTGAAAAATGTACATTCCACGTAAACAGTATTCCCTTCCTGGGCTACATTATATCTGATATGGGTATACGCATGGACGAAAATAAGATCAAAACAGTACTAGACTGGCCTGTTCCCACAACTAGAAAACAAGTTCAAAGTTTTCTCGGTTTCGCCAACTTTTACAGAATATTTATTAGGAACTATTCTACTCTTGCTAAACCACTCACTGATCTCACAAAACAAAATATCAAATTCGTCTGGTCCAACACCACCCAAGAAGCTTTTGACAGATTGAAAACAAGTTTTACATCTGCTCCTATCCTCAGGTATCCTAACACCGAACTCCCATTCACCCTCGAAGTGGATGCCTCAGACTTCGCTCTTGGAGCCATTCTCTCGCAAAGAGAGTCTCACCAACAACCACTGCACCCAGTAGCTTACTACTCCAGGTCCTTGACCTCTGCAGAAAGACATTACCCGGTGGGTGAAAAGGAGCTCCTTGCCATAAAGGCTGCTTTTGAACAATGGAGACACCTACTTGAAGGAGCCACAACGCCTACCATAGTGTACACAGACCACAGGAACCTACAATTTCTTAAATCCACTAGAACACTCTCAGCCCACCAAGTCCGTTGGAATCTCTTCCTATCATGTTTCAACTTCCTCATCACTTACAGACCCGCAAGCAAAAATGGCAAAGCAGATGCTCTCTCTCGGATACCACACACATCAGTAGATCATACCTTCGACCGGCACGTTATTCCAGAAAATAATTTCCTTCTCTTCCTGATAGATTCCTTGCCGTTTCTACGGTCTGAACAAATCAAAGATCCATCAAAACCTTTACATCTCTTACTAATGAATAACGACAGAGTCTATTGCCACAACCAGAAGTTCTACGTTCCCCCTTCTCTACGTGACCAACTACTACGCTCTGCACATGACTCACCTCTCGGTGGACATTGTGGGTTGAAAAAAACGAAAAAACTCTTACAGAGGTCCTACTGGTGGCCTACCATCCTACCTGATGTTACTCAGTTCATAAACACCTGCCGAGCCTGTACCATATCAAAGAGGAGTAAGAGGCCTCCTTTCGGACTCCTGCTTACCACACCTACTCCGGATAAACCCTGGCAAGAAATTGCCTTAGACTATATAGTGGATCTACCGAAATCAGATAAAAACACAACTATACTTGTTGTAGTAGATCTGTTTAGTAAGATGCTCCACTTGATACCTTTTCACAAGCTCCCAACTGCTGCAGAGACCATCCACCTATTACTTGTTAATGTCATTAAACTACATGGACTTCCTAGAAAAATACTAACTGACCGTGGGTCTCAGTTCACTAGCTCTCTATGGTCTGCCTTCTGTAAACAGTTCTCCATCGACAAATCCCTGTCTTCTTCATATCATCCTCAGACAAACGGACAGACAGAGAGGTGCAACCAATGGGTGGAGCAGTTCTTACGAACATATTGTCATAATAACCAACATTCTTGGTCCCAACAGTTACACTTTGCTGAATTTGTCTTCAACAACACTGTACACTCAACCACTAAACAGACACCCTTCTATACCAACTATGGATTCCATCCGAAGTTCCAATACCTCCCTGATCTAGCTCCAAACCATCCTCACATATCAGACCTAACATCCACTATGGATTCAAATTTCACGACTGTTAAACATGCTGTTGAGGATGCAAAACTCATACAGAAAAGATACTATGATCTACGCCGAACACCTCCACCTGCATACTCTATTGGTGATCTCGTCTGGCTCTCCACTAAAAATCTCCGATTATCCACGCCATCTAGGAAACTCTCACCACTCTTCATAGGACCTTTTCCTATACAAAAGATCATAAATTGTAACGCAGTTCGCCTCACTCTACCAACCACCCTGAAAATACACCCTACTTTCCACGTATCCCTGCTGAAACCCTACCACCAGGTACGTGATCGTTGTTTAGATGCCACATTGCCTCCTGTATCTGTGGACCCCAATTTGGAATATGAGGTTGAGGACATTTTGGACAGTAGACTCTCAAGGGGTGTCCTACAATATCTTATTAAATGGAAAGACTACCCTGTGGAACATAACTCTTGGGAACCTTCTTCTAACATCTCCGCTCCCAGACTGATATCCCGCTTCCATCAGAGATTTCCTGATCGTCCTCGGTCCTGAGCTTCGGTGCCGCTCCTTGGAGGGGGTATCCTGTCACACATCTGTTATTCACCGTTATGTCTACCACTGTCCCTTTAAGTCTTATTGCAAATCCCCTTTAAATATCTCCCTCAACCTCAAGTCAGTGCTTGGTATTGATTCTCCTTCTTACCCAAGCTCCACCCATATCTCCCAAACTGCTTGGTGATCTCTCTCTTCGGAAACTGTCAGCCTGTGCCTTACCAGCTCCTCACAGACCAGCTGCGCTACTCCGGAACTTGGCCTCTGTGACGTCACACGCCGTATTCAGCCGCCTCAAGCCAGCTCTCTCTGCTCTCAACGCTGATACCGCTGCTGCGGTTTACACGCTGCTGTGCCCATCTAAAGGTACCGTTACTAAGAGGTTCTCTCAATTGTTTGTGCCTAAATACTTTAGTTTCAATTCACACATACAGTTAGGTATTAGTACTTTTACTCCAGTCACTTTGTTTTGCCTGATATTCCGCTGCTTCTGTAAACTTAACTTTGGCCATATCATAACACAATGCGCATATGTATAACTATTACATAATTACACTCCGTGATTACAAGGAGGCAAGGTACACTGCTGAATACCATAATTAATATAGCTGCGTCAGCCATAGTTCTATCTGCTGCAACTTGCTAATCTGATACCAAACTGCTTCCTGTGTGTGTGCTAGGCTTTTACTTGTTACTCCGGGGTAATCTTCATGTAATCTCCTGCTACACACTTAGCAACACCCTCTCAAAATCATATATCAGCAGCTGTGGTCCAACTTTTATTTTTGTCTTCTTTCCAGACATTACAGTATCCAATATACAGCGTAAGGACTTACGTGGCGAAAATGGAGAAATCTTACTCCATTTTCACCTCGCCACAAAATGCAGGCGTAGTAAGCCTTACGCTGTGTATTGGAGCCCCGTAACTCCCTAAACTGGCTGCAAAATAAAACACCTAACGCATGCGCAATGTCTATCTACCTGTCAACCGCGATCCCCCGCCGCATCCCTAATAAAGTGTTTAACCCCTAAACCGTCGCTCCCAGACCCCGCCGCCACCTACATTAAATGTCTAACCCCCTAATCTGATCCCCCTACACCGCCGCCACCTACATTAAAATTATTAACCCCTAATGTAATCCCCCTACACCGCCGCCATCTATATTAAAATTATTACCCCCTAATGTGAGCCCCCTACCTCGCCGCCACCTATTTTAACCCCTTAATGTGTAGGGGGATTACATGCCACCATTTCATTTTTAATTACAGAAATAATTAAAAATAAAAATAAAAAAGTTATAAATAAAATTAAAATACTTTGGTTTGTGGGGCCAAACTGGGTACTGGCAGACAGCTGCCAGTACCCAAGATGGCGGTAATTAGGTAGGGGAGAGGGTTAGAGAGCTGGAGGGGGGGATCAGGGAGGTTGGTGCTAAGGCAGGGGTCCATCACAACTAAAATATTTTATTATTTTTATTAAAAAAACAAAAAACTTTTATTTAGTACTGGCAGACTTTCTGCCAGTACTTAAGATGGCGGGAACAATTGTGAGGGGTGGGGGAGGGAAGAGAGCTGTTTGGGAGGGATCAGGTGGTGGGATGTGTCAGGTGGGAGGCTGATCTCTAAAATTAACCCTGCAAGCTCCCTACAAGCTACCTAATTTAACCCCTTCACTGCTGGGCATAATTCACGTGTGGTGCGCAGCAGCATTTAGCGGCCTTCTAATTACCAAAAAGCAACGCCAAAGCCATATAAGTCTGCTATTTCTGAACAAAGGGGATCCCAGAGAAGCTTTTACAACAATTTCTGCCATAATAGCACAAGTTGTTTGTAAATAATTTCAGTGAGAAACCTAAAATTGTGAAAAATGTAAAGTTTTTTTTTTATTTGCTCGCATTTGGCGGTGAAATGGTGGCATAAAATATACCAAAATGGGCCTAGATCAATACTTGGGGTTGTCTACTACACTACACTAAAGCTAAAATTAACCCTACAAGCTCCCTACAAGCTCCCTAATTAACCCCTTCACTCCTGGGCATAAAACACGTGTGGTGCGCAGCGGCATTTAGCGGCCTTCTACTTACCAAAAAGCAACCACAAAGCCATATAAGTCTGTTATTTCTGAAAAAGGGGATCCCAGAGAAGAATTTACAACCATTTGTGCCATAATTGCAGAAGCTGTTTGTAAATAATTTCAGTGGGAAACCTAAAGTTTGTGACAAAATTTGTGAAAAAGTGAACTTTTTGTTTTTTTTATCGCATTTGGCGGTGAAATGGTGGCATGAAATATACCAAAATGGGCCTAGATCAATACTTTGGGATGTCTTCTAAAACAAAATATACACATGTCAAGGGATATTCAGGTATTCCTGACAGATATCAGGGTTCCAAAGTAACTAGCGCTAATTTTGAAAAAAAGTGGTTTGGAAATAGCAAAGTGCTACTTGTATTTATTGCCCCATAAATTGCAAAAAAAGCAAAGAACATGTAAACATTGGGTATTTCTAAACTCAGGACAAAATTTATAAACTATTTAGCATGGGTGTTTTTTGGTGATTGTAGATATGTAACTGATTTTGGGGGTCAAAGTTAGAAAAAGTGTGTTTTTTTCCATTTTTTCCTCATATTTTATCATTTTTTTTAGTAAATTATAAGATATGATGAAAATAATGGTATCTTTAGAAAGTCCATTTAATGGGGAGAAAAACGGTATATAATATGTGTGGGTACAGTAAACGAGTAAGAGGAAAATTACAGCTAAACGCAAACACTGCAGAAATGTAAAAATAACCATTGTCATTAAGGGTAAGAAAATTGAAAAATGGTCAAGGGGTTAAAAATACTTAATGTTTACATGTTCTTTGCAAACCTTTTTTTTTTTTTCAAAATGAGCGCTAGTTACATTGGAACACTGATATCTGTCAGGAATCCCAGAATATCCCTTGACATACATATATTTTTTTTTAGTAGACAACCCAAAGTATTGATCTAGGCCCATTTTGGTATATTTCATGCCACCATTTCATAGCCAAATGCGATCAATTAAAAAAAATGTTTACTTTTTCACAAACTTTAGGTTTCTCACTGAAATAATTTACAAACAGCTTATGCAATTATGGCACAAATGGTTGTAAATGCTTCTCTGGGATCCCCTTTGTTCAGAAATAGCAGACATAAATGGCTTTTGCATTGCTTTTTGGTAATTAGAAGGCTGCTAAATGCTGCTGCGCACCACACTTGTATTATGCCAAGCAGTGAAGGGGTTAATTAGTTAGCTTGTAGGGAGCTTGTAGAGTTAATTTTAGCTTTAGTGTAGAGATCAGCCTCCCACCTGACACATCCCTCCCCTGATCCCTCCCAAACCGCACTTTTCCCTCCCCCACCCCACAATTGTCCCCACCATCTTAAGTACTGGCAGAAAGTCTGCCACTACTAAAATAAAAGGCTTTTATTATTATTATTATTTTTTTAAATATATATTCTGCTGTGTAGGATGCCCCCTTAGCCCCAACCTCCCTGATCCCCCCAAATAGCTCTCTAACCCTCCCTCCTCTACCTTATTGTCCGCCACCTTGTGTACTGGCAACTGTCTGCCAGTACCCAGTTTGCCATACAATTTGTTTTTTTTATTTTATTTTTAAATATAAAAACCTATTTTTCTGTAGTCTAGCTGCCCCCCACCTCAATAACCTACCCCACCCCCTCCCATATTACTTAGATACAATTTTCCCCCTCCTCTCTCCCTCCTTCCCTTAACACTTTGTCTCATAATGTAGTGTCCCCACCCACTTCCGCCCCCATGCGTGCTCCTGGCACCCTTGCACGTGAGCCCGCCCCCTCTGCCGGATATCCTCCAGCGATGGCCGCCCAACCACCTCCCTGCAATGGCTCCCACCTACCAACGATCGGCACCATCGCTAGCCGATGCAGAGAGGACCACAGAGTGACAGATGCATTTTGAATATATTAGGTTTTTGGCATTATTGAAGTTGTGAGGACTTCCTATGCAAGACCTTAGGGAAATAATGTGAGTTTAGAGATGGTTAGCTGGTCACCAACCATATAATAATTTTCCACCTGGGCATGCGGAGACTCTCTAAATAGGCTAAATACTTATCTGTATACATTCTATTAGTGGATAAGCAGGTAATAGCGCATAGGCGGATGAAGCAGGATGAGCCTTCTTGGAGCCAAGCACTAGACATTATTTGGTACATTAAATCAATGTAGGAATACTGTTTGAGGACAGATGGTTAAGTGGCGCTTCACAGTACAATATGGGTTGTCTGGGACAGATGGGTGACCAGATCTTGATGATTAAGTCCGGGATTTATTTTTTTTCTTTCTTTCTCTCTTCTTTTCCACCCTCTCCCTACCCTCCTCCTTTGCCAGAAATTAAGTATGTTTCAATTATGCTTTGCCGTACTATTATCTGGCTGGTATAGTTTTGGTTAAGGACTTTGATATAGACTGAAATTGCTTGGGACCACTGGTTATGTAAAAATGACTAGTTCATGTAAACTACGAGAACAGTTTATGGCCACTAACATTGGACTATTTGTGGTCTGCACAGATATCGCATACTTGTACAATGATTCTTTGTGTTTGCATACATGCTTTGTAGATGATCCATTTATATAGCTCATCTGATAGTGTTTTTTTAATTATTATTTCTTATTGAGGACATTACAAAGAAAAATAAAATGCAATTGAAATATAGAATACAGTTGTACAAATGTTAACATCACATTTGATAGGTAAATTTGTATTCACAGAAATTTAGTCCTCGTGTTTATCCCCTGGATGAAATTGGACACTTTTGGTCCTACATTAACAATACAGATAAAAGCTGGGGTTTACAATAAACAAAAAAAGAACAGAGTTTTGCATCGTAAAAAAAGAAAACGCACCTTTGTTATTGTGTACAAATAAAACTTTTTGATAGTGATTTCAATTAAGTGTTTTAAATTTCAGATATCTAATAATAGACCTCATAAATTATATGTATCAAGTTCATCCGGCAGTACAATTGTGATATCTTTACTGAGTTTATATGACCTCCCATACACCACCTTGGCCGCTGGTGGAGCAAGGAAAGGCCACACACGTGTACACAGTATGTACCGAAATTATGTTGAATATAGAAAAGAGACTTGAAAGTTTTAAATTGCTACTTGTTTAATTTGTGTATGTAAGATTGTGGAAGCCCAGGAGCCTACAGATAACGCTATTACTTAAGTGTAACTTAAATTTCCTACTCTGTGAGTGAAGTGGCTATTTGTATTTGCATGTGTAAGCATTTTAGAGTGAGATAACACGAGACAATAGTACAATATTTGTCTAGAGCAATTATTTTTTCCTTACTTATAGCGTACATATAGAAAATAAAAGAACTTTTTAACATGTAAAAATCTAACGTTCCAGCTTTTTGAATAAAACTTTTAATGCGGTCTAAAGATTATGCATTGCCTAAGAGGTTCAAGCCTCCGGGGATTATCCACATTGGGTGCATAGCCTTTGTGTAAGTTGTTGTTAACATATTCAGAGTCCATATTATACCATTAGGCGGACCATCAGGAAATTATTGGCAGTCCACGGTCCCCCCTAAAACCCAGAGAAAGCCGCTCAGACTCATGTCTTTGTTTAGTTTGAGAGTATATTCTAGCTGTTCCTAGGTGATCTCTGAGTTGAGATGATTTAGGCGATACTCCCTGTGTGGCTTTGACGTTGTTAGCGATGGAATCTGGGATTTTTAGTTCAGTTGTATGTTGATTTGGATCAGGCGCCATTGGGAGTTGAAAGCCGTCAAATTTTTGCTTCGTGATAGCTGTTGGTGAGAGAAGAGATGTTGCTTGCTTGCTTTTCCTGTTTGCGTTCTCCGGCATTGATTTGTTCTTGTTCTGTGTTGTCTGTCGGTAGGTGGTCGGCTGGATTATATCCCCAGCCAGCGATATATTGGGATGTACGGTCTCCCCGTGCCCTAGGGTTAGGCTGGACCCCCATGTTGTAGTTTGCTTTATTATCGGCATCCTCAATGTTCTAGGCGAAATCCTATTCATGAGAAGTTGGAGTTCTTGTTCCGATGGAGCCTTGTCTATTAGTTGCTTAAAGATCGCCTCCAGTCTAAGGAGTATGAAGTCATGTGTAAAGGAGGAGCTTTCATCCGTCGTGTCAGCTGGGGAGGTTACCATCATATCTTTCTCTGTAGTTTTGCCATTTGGCATGTTAGTCTGGTTAGAGAAGGTGGTGGATATTATTAGTAATTGAAGGTATCAAGGTCGGCTTTATATACGATCAGTCCTGGTAGAACACCCCGAAAGACCAGGGGGGGCACTGTCTGTAAGATCACTGCTGCTACAGGCCTCAGATGTCCTCTTCCAGCCCTGGGGTCATAAATACAGTAAAATTGTTCAAATTGTGTTGTAAGTCGTTTAAAAACAGGAATTCTATTGTGTTAGTGTTGGATGCTGTGATTGTGGATTGATAATCAGCGGATTATAAGCCACTCTCCCGGAGCTCTTGAAAGATGCGACTACACAGAGCTGCTGCTAGGACACGCCCACATTTGGAAGTGTTTTTGTAAAAATATATAGTTATGCTTATTTATATATAAATAACATTGTGATGATTTTCAGACTCATAACCAAGTCCCACAGTGTCAGGTTTTAAAAAGGTTTTATACTTTTAGATCAGTATCTGCGCATATTCTTCTTTATAGTAGTGTCTATTACATGCAGTTATATGAAAATTGGTGTACACTGTCCCTTTAATAAAAAGTATTTATATAAAAACAGTCCCTTTTAACCTCTTAACAACCAGCGATGTACCCTGTACGACGCTGGTCGGTATGCCCTTAAGGACCAGCGACGTAACCTGTACGTGGGGCACTGCAGAAATAGATCTGCAGAGTTACAGATGCAGAGAGGGCCACTCTGTGGCCCTCTCTGCATTGGACAGTGGTGCTGACGATCGTTGGTGGGTGAGAGGTTAAGGAGGGTGGGTGGCCCATCACTGTAGGAGGCGGGAGGAGGGCGGGAGCGGGTGGGACCGTTACACCACGCTACCGGGAAGCCGGCAAAAAAAATATCTGCGTCATTGAGGGGGAAGGAGGGAGGAGGGAGGTAGAGGCAATGAGGGGGATCTTATGTGGGATCCGTTGCCATAAAGGGATCTGGGAGAGGGAGGGTGGTAGGGTTTTAAAGGGGGCAGCTACACTACAGAAAAAAAGGTTATTTTATTTTGTTTGTAAAAAAATTGCCTAATTTGCAGCAAACTGGATACTGGCAGACAGTTGCCAGTACCTAATATGGCGGCAAATAGGTAGAGGGGGGAGGGTTAGAGATCTGTTTGGGGGGGTCAGGGAGGTTGGGGGCTAAGGAAGGATCCAACACTGCAGAATATTTATTTAAAAAAATAAAAAAATAAAAAAAAAGCCTTTTATTTTAGCACTGGCAGACTTTCTGCCAGTACATAAGATGGTGGTGACAATTGTGAGGTGGGGGAGGGAAAATAGCTATTTGAGAGGGGTCAGGGAGGGCTCAGGGGGTGGGATGTGTCAGGTGGGAGTCTGATCTCTACACTAAAGCTAATATTAACCCTACAAGCTACCTAATTAACCCCTTCACTGCTGGGCATAATACAAGTGTGGTGCGCAGCAGCATTTAGCGGCCTTCTAATTACCAAAAAACAATGCCAAAGTCATATATGTCTGCAATTTCTGAACAAAAGGAATCCCAGAGAAGCATTTACAACCATTTGTGTCATGATTGCACAAGTTGTTTGTAAATAATTTCAGTGAAAAACCTATTTTTTTAATTTGATCGCATTTGGCGGTGAAATAGTGGCATGTAATATACCAAAATGGACCTAGATCAATACTTTGGGTTGTCTACTAAAAAAATATATATAGTTTTGATAGGTAAATATAAAAAAAGGCTCTATTTCTGTTTAAATGTAGTAAAGGAAAAAATGCTAAAAATGCTCTGGTCTTTTGGGGAAATTTTTGTCTAAAATGCCCGGTCCTTAAGGGGTTAAAGAGGATCATTTATATATTTTTTTCTCTGTGGGTAACCATCATTTAGCTATTCTCTCAGACATGATATAAATGCTTAGCATAGTTAAGTTAAGAAGTTTAATTCTCGATATACACTCAGCAACTGCTCTGTAACATAGTAAGATTAATGTAGAGAATTTAGCATAGTGCAGATGTCTTCAAATTTTACCAAATTATAAAATGAATCAGCATAAAGAGAAGCACAAAGCAATCAAAGTGTATCATGGGATCATTTGAAGAGCAAAACAGCACAGATGGAAATAACTATTTTCTATAATGAATCTGAAGCACCTGTTTGATGGATTGAAAGGAATATTATAGCTACATATTAGACAAGAACTGAAATTTGTTCATTTTTGCTGTCATTTAGATCACCACATATTTTGTAAATTGTTTCAGTATTTAAGAAGTAATTATTGTTTTAAAAAAATATTTCAGTACAGTTATGAAATTTTAGATAAAGCTTCAGCAAAAAATAGCTGCCTGGATCTTCAGGTATATGACCTATGGCATTAACATTATCTTACTGGGGAAAGTTCTGCTAGTTCGTTTTGAAGATATAAAGCTGTTTAGTAACTTTATAATGATGTTTTTTCCACACAAAAAAGTGAAATTTAATTAAGGAACATCAATTGAAAATATTCTGGATAGTCATAACATTTAAAACAGGTCTGAATTGTTCTGCTGATTTTGTCAGCAATGTTGGCTGCAGATGGTTACATTTTTTATCATTCCATGTTCTCCCTAAAAAATATTAAGGTTAATCTTCTATTGTTGCTGGGTAAGATAGTGCATCATTTTCCTATATTTTTTTTAATTTAAATCAAACAATAGGAAGTATGCAAATTCCTATTGGCTTGTTTAGCCAACCAATAGGATGCAAAGCAATGTTCAAGTCTTCTAATAGAATCAATGACCATCCCTATTGAAATCCAACAATATAGATAAATTTAAACAGAGAGAAGTGCACTCTCAGAAAAGAACAACTGGCTCAATGCTAATGTTTGCCTGTTCTATGACGATTTACCACCTGGATGCAGCTTCTTTTTAGCCCAGTAATGCTTCTCTCACAGTAGAACTTTCCTGTAGTATATCAGTCTGATCCCGCCTATGATGGTCAGTCCAGCGCCGAAATACCAGGCAATTCCTCTCTGTACAAGGAACACAGCAACCACAGACGATCGTTTTGGCCTTCATTGGGCCTCGTCATTGAGGTGTAGCCATATTCCTCTAAGCACACTGAGCAAGGAGTCCACGTCTGGTTGCTCCTTAAGGAGACATAATACACACAGAGAGAAGTGCACTCTCAGGAATGAACAACCAGCTCAATAACCTGTTAGCTTGTTCTTTGACGATTTACCACCTGGGTGCGGCTTCTTTTTAGCCCAGTAATGCTTTTCAAAGAGTAGAACTTTCCTGTAGTATATTAGTCTGATGCTACCTTTTAGAGGGACATGAAACCGATTTTTTTTACTTTCATGATTCAGATAGAGAATATCATTTTAAACACCCATCCAATTTACTTCTATTATCTAATTTGCTTCATTCTTCATTTATTCTTTGTTGAAGAAATAGCAATGCACATGGGTGAGCCAATCACGCGACGCGAGGCATCTATGTGCAGCCACAAATCAGTAGCTACTGAGCCTATTTAGCTATGCTTTTTAACAAAGGATATCAAGAGAATTAAGTAAAAAAAAATTGTGTTTCATGTCCCTTTAAGGTCAGGCCAGCACCAAAATACCAGGCAGTTCTGAATAAGGAACATGGCAGCCCCAGATGATCGTTTTGGCCTTTATTGAGCCTCGTCAGTGAGGTGCAGCCATATTCCTTTAAAGGGACACTGAACCCAAATTTTTTATTTTGTGATTCAGAAAGAGCATGACATTTTAATCAACTTTCTAGTTGACTCTTATTATCAAATTTTCTTCATTCTCTTGGTATCTTTATTTGAAATGCAAGAATGTAAGTTTAGATGCCGGCCCATTTTTGGTGAACAACCAGGGTTGTTCTTGCTGATTAGTGGATAAATTGATACTAGGAGTAAATTAGAAAGTTGCTTAAAATTGCATGCTTTATCTGAATCACGAAAGAAAAAATTTGGGTTCAGTGTCCCTTTAAGCACACTGAGCAAGGAATCCACATCTGGTTGCCCTTTTCCCCTTAGGGAGACATAATACACAGAGATAGAAGCGCACTCTCAGGAACCAATAACCCGCTCAATCACTTGTTAACTTGTTCTATAGCAATTTATCATCTAGGTGCAGCTGCTTTATAGCCTATTAATGCTTTTCACAAAGTTGAACTTTCCTGTAGTATATTTATCTGATCCAGTCTATTAACGTCAGTCCAGCACCAAAATATCAGGCAATTCCTCTCTGTACAAGGAACACGGCACACCCCCAAATGATTGTTTCGGCCTTCATTGGGCCCCATCAGTGAGGTGCAGCCATCTAAGACCACTGAGCAAGGAGTCCTTTTCCCCTTAGGGAAACATAATACACAAAGAGATGCACACTCTCAGGAAACCATCTGAGAATACACTGGAGGACAATAACAAGTTAGACATTGTACTATGACTGAAGATGATTCCAGCCACTAGACAAAAGATGGTGAGTAGATCAAGTTTTTTTTCTTTCTTCGGGGGTATTTAAAAAAAAAAAGTTACTTTCTTTGTCACATTTATTATTTTTAGTATTTGTTTTCTAAACTTAAAGGTTATGGGGAAATGGGGAGTCATAGGGTAGGGGTACCTTTAGGTGGCTGGTCCTTGGTGTTGGGGAAAGTTCATTGTGATGGAGAAGGGTCTTAGAGGTTAGAGGCTGGGAGATTTGAATTAGGAGATCTGGTAATTAGGTGATTAATAGTGGTTGGGGCGTGTCTTAGCAGTGGAGGGAATGTGTGTTGGGTGTCTGGTAGCTAGAGGATTAATAGTGCTTAGGGGGTCTTAGCTGGTTTTTTTTTCCATCGGGGGCTGCTGGTTTAAGGGATATATATACAGGTGGCCCTCGGTTTACAATGGTTCAATTTGCACCGTTTCAGAATAACAACCTTTTTTTCAGTCATGTGACTGCTATTGAAAAGCATTGAGAAGCAGTGCATTGATTAAAATAGCCAGTAGGTGGAGCTGTCCGCTTGTGTTGCAGCAAAGCCAAGCAAGCTAAAATTAATCAGTATAACTAAACCTGAGCTATAGTGCAGCTTTCATAGGAACAAGATCTTCCTGTCTATAAATCAGTCCAGATTGGAATGCATAGAAAGAATTGTTTGCAGAAAAATGCAAGTGAAGTCTGTTGTGTGATTATTTTATTAGATTTATAATGCTATGTAGCAAATGTTTTTGTTCATTTAACTTAGTTTAATTATATATTCTGTGTTGTGTGATTATTTTATTAGGTTAATAATGCTGTTTAGCATTTAAAGTCTTCATTTCAAAGCTTTAAAAAGAACGCATTAGGTGTTACTTATGCCAATTTTAAGAGGGGCATGGAACCTAACCCCCTCACTTCCCATTGACTTACATTATAAACTGGGTTTCAATTTACAACGGTTTCAATTTACAACCATTCCTTCTGGAACCTTACCCCGGCGTAAACTGAGGGCTACCTGTATGTGTATATATATATATATATATATATATATATATATATATATATATATATATATATATATATATATATATATATATATATATATATAAATAAATGTTCAGTTAACAACTAATCTTGTATATATTGTCATCTTACACTTTATACAATATATTCTATGATATATTTTAATATAGAACTCAAGAAACCCTTTTTTCCATAATGTAAAGCTAACCATATAAGATGGCCTGAGTAAATAAGCTGTCCGTTTCTTTTTAATTAATTTCTCTATTTTCCTATACTACACAATCCATCATATACATGTTCTTCTTTCCTTTATAAATACTCTCAGCCTCTCTATCCCAGGGGTTTTTAAATTGTTGTTTTTATTTCAGTAACAGGAACTTGATTTATTGTGTTTCTCATCCTGATTTTATACTTGATATACTGTTATCTTTTAAGTGCTATCGTTATCTTCTTTAGTGATATGCTCTAATATTTGCTGCTAAAGGCAATTTCTAAGTATCATATTAATCCTCAATTTTTTCTCTCTGTCACAACAAATCCTGCTCTTTGCGCAAAATGTATCTTTATTTTTTATGCTTACAAAAAATATATAAATAACTCAATTGTACATCAGCAAAAAACTAAATTACCTTAATATATTATTGGTGAATTGTATCTTTTCTTTATAGAATGTAGAAATTTGTGTGTGTGTGTGTGGGGGGGGGGGGTTGGCATTTTTTCTCTTCAAGTCAAAACATGTTGTGTATGGTTCTATTGCTAGAATTAAAAAGCTTAGCTACATAGTAATATGGTAATGTAAATTACCCAAACCGATGTTGGGAATTCTTTATTATGCATTTAATAATATATGCATAATACATTGTAGGAGCTCTAGAAGATTTGAATTGCTTCATTAATTATTTTATTTTCATAGAAAAAAATAATAAAGGGAGATTACGCTGCTTGTTTTTACTCCTGTGCCTCCAGCCTTTTTCTTAGTTTAACCCCTTACTGCTTCTGATTGGTCAAATGCCACATTTTCCTACTGAGCGTTGCCATCCTAAGGCAAGATTACATATGCGAGTAAGTTTCAGCGCAACTGCTGAAACCCACGCCGCCCGTAAGATCACCTCACACATCACATATACGGAGCAGGCAGATCATATACTGCTGTAAATTGGATAAACTGGCGACATTCAGAAATGTGCGGAAATACACATTTCTGGAGTCGCCAGTGACATACGGCAGTTTATGAACTGCCGGCCCATAAGCAAAAAAACAAAACCAGTTAAAATCGCCCATAAAAATCTAACCTGCCTCCCAAATATTAAACCGACACGTCAAAATCCCTATATACGCCATCCCCCCACATCGCAACTACTAATGAAAGTATTAACCCCTAAACCGCCAACCCCCACATCACAATCTACCTAATAAAGTTATTAACCCCTAATCCGTCAACTCTCTACAACGCAATCTAACAAATTACACTAATAACCCCTAATCAGCCAACCCCCCACAATGCAAACTACCTAATTAACCTATTAACCCCTAAACTGCCAACCCCCAACAACGCAAAGTATTACACTAATAACTAAGCCCCCTAACCTAACACCCCCTAAGTTATCCCCAAGTACAATAGACTAACGTAAAATAAAAAACTACTAACTACATTTAAAAATAATAAACATTTACCAAAAATACAAATAGATTTATTACTTTAAAAACTAAGATTAAATAAAAAACAAAATAGTCACCCCAAAATAAAAACACCCCCTAATCTAACAATACACTACCAATAGCCATTAAAAGGGCCTTTTGTAGGGCCTAAAGAAATCAGCTCTTTTACGCCAAAAGATACTAAGTACCCCCTAACAGTACAACCCCCAAAATAAAAAAAGGGTATTAGATTTGGTTTAATTTTTTTATTTTGGATAATTTTGTTTATTTTTTCCTGTGATCTTAGATTTTTTTTCTTTTTTGTAATGTTAGGTTTTTTATTTTAATTTAATCTTAGTTTGTTTGTTTTTTATGAAATCTTAGGGTTTTTATTTTCATGTAAAGATAGGATTTTTTATTTTGTGTATTTTTTTTAAATATTTTTTAAGGTAGTCTTTTTTTATTTTATGTAATTGTAGTTTAATTGGGGTTAATTTAGGGAGTGTTAAGTTAGGGGGCTTAGTTTTTAGATTGATACTTTGCGTTTTGGGGGGTTGTCGATTTAGGGTTTAATAGGTTAATTAGGTAGATTGCATTGTGGGGTGTTGGTGGTTTAGGGGTTAATAGTGTAATTTGGTAGATTGCATTGTGGGGTTTTGGCGGTTTAGGGGTTAATAACTTTCGTCTAGATTACGAGTTTTGCGGTATGAGGGAAAAAGCAGCGTTAAGGCTCATAACGCTGCTTTTTCACTACCGCTGGTATTACGAGTCTTGCAGGTTTAGCTGCACCGCACACTTTTTTGGCCGTAACGCAACGTAATTGCCGCAGCTTTCAAAAAGTCATTTTTCAATGGGACTTCCATAGCGCCAGTATTACCTGTAAAATAAAACCTAACCTGGGTTACACTAACACCTAACCTTACACTACAATTAAATAAATTACATAAATTAAATACAATTAACTAAATTACAAAAAAACCAAACACTAAATTACACAAAATAAAAAAGAAATTATCAGATATTTAAACTAATTACACCTAATCTAATAGCCCTACCAAAATAAAAAAGCCCCCCCAAAATAAAAAAAAAACCCTAGCCTAAACTAAACTACCAATAGCCCTTAAAAGGGCCCTTTGCGGGGCATTGCCCCAAATAAATCAGCTCTTTTACCTGTAAAAAAAAAATACAAACAACCCCCCAACAGTAAAACCCACCACCCACACAACCAACCCCCCAAATAAAATCCTAACTAAAAAAACCTAAGCTCCTCATTGCCCTGAAACGGGCATTTGGATGGGCATTGCCCTTAAAAGGGCAATTAGATCTTTTTCAAGTGCCCAAACCCTAATCTAAAAATAAAACCGACCCAATAAATCCTTAAAAACACCTAACTCTAACCCCGAAGATCCACTTACAGTTTTGAAGTATTCATCCAAGCAACAAGAAGTCCTCAACAAAGCTGGGAGAAGTCTTCATCCAAGCCGGCAGAAGTGGTCCTCCAGACGGAAGAAGTTTTCATCCAGACAGCATCGTCTATCTTTATCCATCCGGCGCAGAGCGGCTCCATCTTCAAGACATCCGGCGCGAAGCATCCTTTTCTTACAATGACTCTTCCAGAATGAAGGTTCCTTTAAGTGACGTCATCCAAGATGGCGACCCTTGAATTCCGATTGGCTGATAGAATTCTATCAGCCAATCGGCATTAAAGGTGAAAAAAATCCTATTGGCTGATGCAATCAGCCAATAGGATTGAGCTTGCATTCTATTGGCTGTTCCGATCAGCCAATAGAATGCAAGCTCAATCTGATTGTCTGATCGGAACAGCCAATAGAATCCTATCAGCCAATCGGAATTCGAGGGACGCCATCTTGGATGACTTCATTTAAAGGAACCTTCATTCGTCGTTAGTCCGTCAGTGAGGAAGGATGGCTCCGCGTCGGCTGCTTCAAGATGGACCCGCTCCGGATGGAAGAAGATAGAAGATGCCGCCTGGATGAAGACTTTGGACCCTCTGGAGTACCTCTTCTTGCCGGATAGGATGAAGACTTTGGACCCTCTGGAGGACCTCTTCTTGCCGGATTGGATGAAGACTTCGGACCCTCTTCTAGACGGATCGGTGATACCCGGCTGGGTGAATACAAGGTAGGGAGATCTTCAGGGGCTTAGCGTTAGGTTTTTTAAGGGGGGTTTGGGTGGGTTAGATTAGGGGTATGTGGGTGGTGGGTTGTAATGTTGGGGGGGTATTGTATGGGGTTTTTTTCAGGCAAAAGAGCTAATTTCTTTGGGGCATGCCCCGCAAAAGGCCCTTTTAAGGGCTGGTAAGGTAATAGAGCTGTTAACTTTTTATTTTAGAATAGGGTAGGGCATTTTTTTATTTTGGGGGGCTTTGTTATTTTTTTTAGGGGGCTTAGAGTAGGTGTAATTAGTTTAAAATTCTTGTAATCTTTTTTTATTTTTTGTAATTTAGTGTTGTTTTTTGTTGTAATTTAGTGTTTGTTTTTTTTGTAATTTAGTTTAGTTGATTTAATTGTAGGTAATTGTAGGTAGTTTATTTAATTAATGTATTGATAGTGTAGTGTTAGGTTTAATTGTAACTTAGGTTAGGATTTATTTTACAGGTAATTTTGTAATTATTTTAACTAGGTAGCTATTAAATAGTTAATAACTATTATTTTACAGGCAACTTTGTATTTCTTTTAGCTAGGTAGTTATTAAATAGTTAATAACTATTTAATAGCTATTGTACCTAGTTAAAATAAATACAAAGTTGCCTGTAAAATAAATATAAATCCTAAAATAGCTACAATATAATTATTTGTTATATTGTAGCTATATTAGGGTTTATTTTACAGGTAAGTATTTAGCTTTAAATAGGATTAATTTATTTAATAAGAAATAATTTATTTCGTTAGATTAAAATTATATTTAATTTAGGGGGGTGTTAGGGTTAGGGTTAGACTTAGCTTTAGGGGTTAATACATTTATTATAGTAGCAGTGAGGTCCGGTCGGCAGATTAGGGGTTAATACTTGAAGTTAGGTGTCAGCGATGTTAGTGAGGGCAGATTAGGGGTTAATAAAATGTATTATAGGGTTTGCGAGGCAGGAGTGAGGCGGTTTAGGGGTTAATACATTTATTATAGTGGCGGTGAGGTCCGGTCGGCAGATTAGGGGTTAATAAGTGTAGGTAAGGTTGGAGGGGGCAGATTAGGGGTACATAGGGATAATGTAGGTGGCGGCGGTGTCCGGTCGGCAGATTAGGGGTTAAAATTTTTTATTAGAGTGGGGGCCTCGGTTTAGGGGTACATAGGTAGTTTATGGGTGTTAGTGTAATTTAGAGCACATTAGTTAAGAGCTTTATAAACCGGCGTTAGCCCATAAAGCTCTTAACTCCTGAGTCCTGACTTTTTTCTGCGGCTGAAGTTTTGTCGTTAGAGTTCTAACGCTCACTTCAGCCAAGACTCTAAATACCAGCATTGGGAAGATCCCATTGAAAAGATAGGATACGCAATTGGCGTAAGGGGATCTGCGGTATGGAAAAGTCGTGGCTGGAAAGTGAGCGTTAGACCCTTTCCTGACTGACTCTAAATACCAGCAGGCGGTAAAAACCAGCGTTAGGACCCCTTAACGCTGGTTTTGACAGCTAACGCAGAACTCTAAATCTAGGCGTAATTTAATATACATTCCCCCTACTTTGTGGTAGAGAGGACTCAGATTGTGATCAATCATACAGATGAAGGGATACATTTCATAGTTGACATTTAGGTATATTAGTTTTACATTCAATTATGTCCCTCATATAATTGAATAATAAGAAATTTTAGAACAAAATAGGATATTATGCATTATTTGGTCTAATTTGGTCTTGATTAGACAATTTAATGTGTATAATTTAAAATGATGTGTGTATGTATATTTGTATGTATATATATATATATAAAACAGCAAAGGAGTGCACTCTCACTTAAGTCCAGCTACCAGGGTGCTAGTGAAGTGTAATAAACAACTGAACAAAAAACTTGCACTCGCTGGATTTTTCAAAAGCCAAAATTTTTACTGTGACCGTGTAGTAACGTTTCGGGGATAATGTATCCTCTTCCTCAGACTTTTGAAATATCCAGCGAGTGCAAGTTTTTTGTTCAGTTGTTTATATATAGATAGATATCCAGTCTGAACCTGGCTTTAATATCAAACAAACAATACTATGTTAGAGCATAGACAGAAGATGACTTAACAATTAAACTTTCAAATTTTAATATATTTTTTTCTTACAGTTTTTCATTTTTTATGAATTCCCAAAATAATATTGATTTATTGTTAGATTTTTTTAATACATATCTTTACATACTATATATTATTTTATTTATTTAAATACATCTTTTTATATATATATATATATATATATATATATATATATATATATATATATATATATATATATATATATATATATATATACGTCACTTAAAGAAAAGATTAGTCATATGACTGGTTGTTAAAGTATCTATTTTACAAGCACATGCCTGATATTAACTATAATACAGTTGCACTTTTATTTTGTTTTTAAGTATCAACACAGCTCAAGCAGATAATGAGTGTTAAAGTCTTGTATCTTTCAAAAATTAAGGTGGAGATAGATACAGCCATCTAATTTTTGGTAGTTTGATTTAGAGATGTACAAATCATAAAATGTTAATGACGAGGCTATGCAGTATAAAGTCTACATAACAACTTTGGTTACGTCACTTAAGAAATGTGTAGGGTGAACTTGTTAGATTAAAATGATAGTGTAGTTTAATTTTATATTCACATTCTAATATCTATCATTTATTTTTAAAAGTTTTACATATTCTTAAAAGAAATATAGCTTAGTTATTATGGTATCATTATTTGCAAGGTAACCTAGGTAGATTAAACGATGATAGCTACATTTATTTTCACATTTAGACAGAGCTAGTTATTTTATGCCATATTGATGTCTTTTCACTCTAGTGGAGTCATTTAAAGGGACAGTTAACTCATAGATATTTCAAAATATAATTTCTCACAATTATCCTCTTTACCAGCTGGAACGTATAAAATTTTTTCCAAGTATTTCCGTTACCCTTAATTTTGAATTTAAAATAGTTTATTTTTCCTATGGTATCTCCACCTATTTATAATGTTTTTGGCCTTAAGGCAAAGTTGTGTAAACACAGCCATTATAAGATATTACACTCCCAGTGGGGCATACAATATATAAGGTAATACAATGTAAATTAATTTTTTGGGTTGATTGGTTTGCAGATATAAGAAGTAAGTATATGTAAACAATGTGATAGTTAGGAGATCAGATATCTACAAGCTAAAAACATTTTATTTTGTTGTGGCTTGAAAATAATAATTAACATACAAACAGGAACAATTTAATTTCAGCTATTATATACTCTGCTGCTGATTAAATAATAAGGAATTATAAACACATTAAGTAAACCAAATATTATAGTCTACTGTCCCTTTAAGAGTCTGCACTGAATCATTAAAAAGCTCCATCAAAGGTTTACTGTCCCTTTAAATGGATATAACCTTTCACGGGGTATACATTAATCTATTTAAATATATTATCATATTTAAACATGACTGCATATTTATTGTTAAAAATTACCATTGCATATCCACTATTAGAATAGTGGGTATTGTGTCAACTTTTTAGTTTTAGTTAATAGCTTGTGATGGCTATTTCATTTGTAGTGAAAGTGAAATGCAACCCAAAGTTAATCTTCCATGATTCCAACAGAGCAGATTTGAATCTAAAATAAAATTTGACTTTGTTAATCACATATGGTTCATTCTCATGTTATCCTAAGTTTGCAAAAACAATATGCATAGGCTTATAATCAGCAAAGCATTAGTGGGAGATATCTGCTTATTTGTGGGTGGGCAACAATGCATAGTGGCAATGGTTAGCCAGATATCTTTAAATACATCACACTATTGCATAACGGATCCTAAACAATAAAAACACAGTGAAAAAGAAAATTATATGTGAGCATTTCAGACAAATACATGCTCTATTTGATTTTTAACAATAAGTAACAGAAACATTGAATTTGCATTAATAAAATTAACTTTATTTTCTCAAAGTAACGTCCATTAGAAATACGAATAATGTATTTCACCATTATTGAAATATTGCGCAGTAAACGTATCTTTCAACACGAGATTCGCATTTATGAAAATTCAAATATAATTTCACACACTAGCACACAATCCATGTGCATTGTTGGGATTGTAAATACATTTAATAGAGGAATGTAGAACCCAGGAGGGGATCTCAAAAAGTGCGCTCTCTGTAAAAGGAATGTGAACACAATAAAAGGAATTTAAACAATAAAGCACAATAGAGGTGTAAAATTGCGGGAACCAATGTTCACAATAGTTCAAAAATATTACTGTAAAGTCTCTTTTCACGGATCAACGGATCCGGTTTGATTGCAGGGATCACTGTTTAAGATCAGTGTTGGAGATAATGACTCAGGCAGCTCCCCTTGACCCGGTGTGAGGTGGATCTAATAGGTTACAGCAAAAAGAGGGCGCCTCATAGTGTGGTATGTCCTATGTCAAAGAATATAGGAGTACGATGAATGAAGGCTTACCAGACTTAGATGCACTGTACTGTGACCAGTGCTCTCTGGCACTCTAGCTCTTTACAGCGGCTAGTTAACTGTTCCACAAACCACTGTGGGAAACGGCTTGTCGTCAATTCAATATGCATGAAAATACAACTGCGGCTGCAAATACACTGTGTGCAGAATTATTAGGCAAATTAGTATTTTGACCACATCATCCTCTTTATGCATGTTGTCTTACTCCAAGCTGTATAGGCTCGAAAGCCTACTACCAATTAAGCATATTAGGTGATGTGCATCTCTGTAATGAGAAGGGGTGTGGTCTAATGACATCAACACCCTATATCAGGTGTGCATAATTATTAGGCAACTTCCTTTCCTTTGGCAAAATGGGTCAAAAGAAGGACATGACAGGCTCAGAAAAGTCAAAAATAGTGAGATATCTTGCAGAGGGATGCAGCACTCTTAAAATTGCAAAGCTTCTGAAGCGTGATCATCGAACAATCAAGTGTTTCATTCAAAATAGTCAACAGGGTCGCAAGAAGCGTGTGGAAAAACAAAGGCGCAAAATAACTGCCCATGAACTGAGAAAAGTCAAGCGTGCAGCTGCCAAGATGCCACTTGCCACCAGTTTGGCCATATTTCAGAGCTGCAACATTACTGGAGTGCCCAAAAGCACAAGGTGTGCAATACTCAGAGACATGGCCAAGGTAAGAAAGGCTGAAAGACGACCACCACTGAACAAGACACACAAGCTGAAACGTCAAGACTGGGCCAAGAAATATCTCAAGACTGATTTTTCTAAGGTTTTATGGACTGATAAAATGAGAGTGAGTCTTGATGGGCCAGATGGATGGGCCCGTGGCTGGATTGGTAAAGGGCAGAGAGCTCCAGTCCGACTCAGACGCCAGCAAGATGGAGGTGGAGTACTGGTTTGGGCTGGTATCATCAAAGATGAGCTTGTGGGGCCTTTTCGGGTTGAGGATGGAGTCAAGCTCAACTCCCAGTCCTACTGCCAGTTTCTGGAAGACACCTTCTTCAAGCAGTGGTACAGGAAGAAGTCTGCATCCTTCAAGAAAAACATGATTTTCATGCAGGACAATGCTCCATCACACGCGTCCAAGTACTCCACAGCGTGGCTGGCAAGAAAGGGTATAAAAGAAGAAAATCTAATGACATGGCCTCCTTGTTCACCTGATCTGAACCCCATTGAGAACCTGTGGTCCATCATCAAATGTGAGATTTACAAGGAGGGAAAACAGTACACCTCTCTGAACAGTGTCTGGGAGGCTGTGGTTGCTGCTGCACGCAATGTTGATGGTGAACAGATCTAAACACTGACAGAATCCATGGATGGCAGGCTTTTGAGTGTCCTTGCAAAGAAAGGTGGCTATATTGGTCACTGATTTGTTTTTGTTTTGTTTTTGAATGTCAGAAATGTATATTTGTGAATGTTGAGATGTTATATTGGTTTCACTGGTAAAAATAAATAATTGAAATGGGTATATATTTGTTTTTTGTTAAGTTGCCTAATAATTATGCACAGTAATAGTCACCTGAACACACAGATATCCCCCTAAAATAGCTATAACTAAAAACAAACTAAAAACTACTTCCAAAACTATTCAGCTTTGATATTAATGAGTTTTTTGGGTTCCTTGAGAACATGGTTGTTGTTCAATAATAAAATGAATCCTCAAAAATACAACTTGCCTAATAATTCTGCACTCCCTGTAAATCCAACAACTTCCAAGACAATTAATATATGTAAACGCTTTAATAAAATGCAACGCGTTTCTCGACTACAACTAGTCGTTTCATCAGGCAGGTAAAAAAAGCGAATAGAGTACAATGTAATTACTGAGCTTAAAAACACTTGAAAGGTTAAAAACGGAAGTTGTCAGAGGAAAATAAAACCAATAAAAACACAGATAACAAAATCAATCTAAAGTTAACCGTATGTGAGCTGTTAAGGTGTGCAAATTGATATAAGCAATTTCATTGGCAAACAAGAACGACCACATTTGGACAATGTGTTTACAAATGTCAGATTTCACAATGTAACAAAATACTTAAACCTGTATCATCAATATGAATAAAAAAATAAAAAAAAATCATTTGTACTTTTTAGTGGCGTTAAATAATGTGTTTAACTCCTGATCAAAATCAGAAATAAACCAACCAGTACTGTAATTATTCGCTTTTTTTTACCTGCCTGATGAAACGACTAGTTGTAGTCGAGAAATGCGTTGCATTTTATTAAAGCGTTTACATATATTAATTCTCTTGGAAGTTGTTGGATTTATTTGCAGCCGCAGTTGTATTTTCATGCATATTGAATTGACGGCAAGCCGTTTCCCGCAGTGGTTCGTGGAACAGTTAACTAGCCGCTGTAAAGAGCTAGACTACCAGAGAGCACTGGTCACAGTACAGTGCATCTAAGTCCGGTAAGCCTTCATTCACCGTACTCCTATATTCTTTGACATAGGACATACCACACTATAAGGCGCCCTCTTTTTGCTTTAACACATTTAATAGAGCACTGTCAATACTTCCCAATTAGTCACAATATTTATTTAATAAACAATGAATACATACAATATTTACATTTTTTAATCTAAAATATTTGTCATCTTTTTAAAATAACTTGATCAATATTAAACATTGAAATGGGTCATAAACATTTAATAATGTGACTGGATTATATTTACTGTTGTGATTAAAAATAAAATTTCGTTCAAATGTCAACAAAATAGATTAATATTTTACGGATTCCGTATATTATATATGCATTACATTTCCACCAATTCAAAATAAAAATCTACATGCCAATAGTGATGTCTCGAACCTAAAAATTTGCGTTCGCGAACAGCGGACATGAACTTCCGCAACTGTTCGCAAACGGGCGAACCGGGCGAACTGCCATAGACTTCAATAGGCAGGCGGATTTTAAATCCCCCAGGGACTCTTTCTGGCCTCAATAGTGATGGAAAAGTTGTTTTATAGTTGATGCAGAGTCTGTTTTTAAGCCATAAAGGGCATAAATCACCTAACATTGCTAATTTGTTTGGAATAACGTGCTTTAAAACATCAGGTATGATGTTGTATCGATCAGGTAGTGTAAGGGTTACGCCCGCTTCACAGTGACAGACCAAACTCCCCGTTTAAAGGGACAGTCTACACCAGAATTTTTATTGTTTTAAAAGATAGATAATCCCTTTATTACCCATTTTCCAGTTTTTCATAACTAACACATTTATAATAATATACTTTTAACCTCTGTGATTATCTTGTATCTAAGCCTCTGCAAACTGACCCTTTTTTCAGTTCTTTTGACAGACTTGCAGTCTAGCCAATCAGTGCCTGCTCCCAGATGACTTCTCGTGCACGAGCACAGTGTTATCTATATGAAATATGTGAACTAACACCCTCTAGTGGTGAAAAACTGTTAAAATGCAATCTGAAAGAGGTGGGCTTCAAGGTCTAAGAAATTAGCATATGAACCTCCTAGGTTAAGCTTTCAACTAAGAATACCAAAAGAACAAAGCAAAATTGGTGATAAAAGTAAATTGTTTAAAATGACATGCTCTATCTGAATCATGAAAGTTTATTTTGGCCTAGACTGTCCCTTTAACGCACCGCACACAACCGCAAACATTTGCACAAGGTTGGATACCAAGCTAGCCATGTCCCGTTCCTTGTCCTGATGTTATTGAAGGTCTCTTCCTCCACCCAGCCACGTACAACACCAAGTGTCCCCGGAAGGTGACAGCAAGCCCCCTGGGACGCCTGCTGTGTTTGGTCTTCCACCTCCTCAAAGCCACCTTCCTCCTCTGACTCCTCTTCTTCAGACTCCTCTCTCTGCGTTGCCTCTCTCTGCGTTATTATAAGGTGTGTTAAGTAGTACTATGTATATGGCATGGATTTTAGGAACCGGGAGATGGAAAAAGATGCTTGGTCGGTCCTCCTACTTCAAATTTGTGGCACTGCGCGTGCAATCTACTGTGCCACCAGATATGAGTGGTGTGTTAAGTAGTATTATTCTGATCAGTTTAATCCCTGTTACGTCCCCTATCAGGGGACGTGTATATGGCATGGATATGTATATGGCATGGCCGAAACACAAGTGGCTGTCAGATTACAGTCCGGCCACAAGATATATAGATTTGATAGATAGATAGATAGATAGATAGATTAGATGGATAGATCAATAGATGCAATAGATACATTTGATAGATACGATAGATAGATTTGATAGATAAATAGATAGATTTGATAGATAGATAATTTCCCAGACAGAGAATTATAAGACGTGCGGTCTGGGACCCATGGTAAGGTTCCCAGAGGAAGTTGCGGCGCCCGAGGCTCTGATTAGAACAGAGCACTCTGGAACGTATCTGCCCTCGGCCGAAATCGGAACATTCTTTAGCTTTCTGTCTGTCGGCCAAATGTCCGCCTGCCAAATGTCCTTCTGCATTTTGTCAGAGCACCTCGTGCAATCTACTGTGCCACCAGATATGAGTGGTGTGTTAAGTAGTACTATTCTGATCAGTTTAATCCCTGTTACATCCCCTATCAGGGGACGTGTATATGGCATGGATTTTAGGAACCGGGAGATGGAAAAAGATGCTTGGTCGGTCCTCCTACTTCAAATTAGGGGCACTGCGCATGCAATTTACTGTGCCACCAGATATGAGTGGTGTGTTAAGTAGTACTATTCTGATCAGTTTAATCCCTGTTACGTCCCCTATCAGGGGACGTGTATATGGCATGGATTTTAGGAACCGGGAGATGGAAAAAGATGCTTGGTCGGTCCTCCTACTTCAAATTAGGGGCACTGCGCGTGCAATCTACTGTGCCACCAGATATGAGTGGTGTGTTAAGTAGTACTATTCTGATCAGTTTAATCCCTGTTACGTCCCCTATCAGGGGACGTGTATATGGCATGGATATGTATATGGCATGGCCGAAACAGAAGTGGCTGTCAGATAACAGTCCGGCCACGAGATAGATAGATTTGATAGATAGATAGATACATAGATTAGATAGATAGATCAATAGATGCAATAGATACATTTGGTAGATACGATAGATAGATAGATTTGATAGATAAATAGATAGATTTGATAGATAATTTCCCAGACAGAGAATTACAAGACGTGTGGTCTGGGACCCATGGTAAGGTTCCCAAAGGCAGTTGCGGCGCCCGAGGCTCTGATTAGAACAGACCACTCTGGAACATATCTGCCCTCGGCCGAAATCGGAACATTCTTTAGCTTTCTGTCCATCTGCAAAGGTCCGTCTGCTAAATGTCCGTCTGCCAAATGTCCTTCTGCATTTTGTCAGAGCACCGCGTTCAATCTACTGTGCCACCAGATATGAGTGGTGGGTTAAGTAGTACTATTCTGATCAGTTTAATCCCTGTTATGTCCCATATCAGGGGATGTATATATGGCATGGATTTTAGGAACCGGGAGATGGAAAAAGGTGCTTGGTCAGTCCTCCTACTTCAAATTTGGGGCACTGCGTGTGCAATCTACTGTGCCACCAGATATGAGTGGTGTGGTTTTTGAAGCCACAGTACAGCACCAGAAGCCAGAAAAATTTGGCATGTACACATGCCTGAAAAATTAGGTACTGTTGCAGCCACTGCTGTAGCAGCGGCCAGAAAAATTGATGTTTGTTTCCCAGGCAGAAAGTGCCCTAAAACATTGCGGCTTGAACCCTAGTTGATGGCGGATAAGTCACGCAAGTCATCCGGCATTCGAAGATAAAATACAGCAGCGTGTGGACCGTTTTTAGCCCAAGGCAGCTCATCTCATCAGGCCTTTTTTAGTCAAATGTATTGCCCAATGTCAGTCCCTTCGGGATCCATCCCTCATTCATCTTAATAAAGGTGAGGTAATCTAGACTTTTTTGACCTAGGCGACTTCTCTTCTCAGTGACAATACCTCCTGCTGCACTGAAGGTCCTTTCTGACAGGACACTTGAAGCAGGGCAGGCCAGAAGTTCTATCTCAAATTGGGATAGCTCAGGCCACAGGTCAAGCCTGCACACCCAGTAGTCAAGGGGTTCATTGCTCCTCAGAGTGTCGAGATCTGCAGTTAAGGCGAGGTAGTCTGCTACCTGTCGGTCGAGTCGTTCTCTGAGGGTGGACCCTGAAGGGCTATGGCGATGCATAGGACTTAAAAAGCTCTGCATGTCCTCCATCAACAACACGTCTGTAAAGCGTCCTGTCCTTGCCGGCGTGGTCGTGGGAGTCGGAGGATTACTTTCACCTCTTCCCCTGTTAGATTCCCGTTGTGCTGTGACATCACCCTTATACGCTGTGTAAAGCATACTTTTTTAATTTATTTTGGAACTGCTGTATCCTTTCCAACTTGCAGTAATTCGGTAATATTTCAGGCACTTTATGCTTATACCGGGGGTCTAGTAGCGTGGACACCCAGTACAGGTTGTTCTCCTTCAGCTTTTTTATACGAGGGTCCCTCAACAGGCACTACAGCATGAAAGACCCCATTTGCACAAGGTTGGATGCCGAGCTACTCATGTCCCGTTCCTCGTCCTCAGTGATCTCACTGAAGGTATCTTCTTCCCCCGAGCCATGTACAACACCACGGGTACCAGACAGGTGACAACGAGCACCCTGGGATGCCTGTTGTGGTTGGTCTTCCTCCTCCTCCTCAAAGCCACATTCCTCCTCTGACTCCTCTTCCTCACAATCCTCTTCCAGCGTTGCCGCTGGTCCAGCAAGCAATGCTGATAAGGCTGTTTCTGGTGGTGATGGTGACCACAACTCTTCCTCTTCACGCTCATCTATGGCCTGATCCAGCACTCTTCGCAGGGCACGCTCCAGGAAGAAAACAAATGGTATGATGTCACTGATGGTGCCTTCGGTGCGACTGAATAGGTTTGTCACCTCCTCAAAAGGACGCATGAGCCTACAGGCATTGCGCATGAGCATCCAGTAACGTGGCAAAAAAATTTCCAGCTCCGCAGAGGCTGTTCTAGCACCCCGGTCATACAAATACTCGTGACCGGCTTTTTCTTGTTGGAGCAGGCGGTTGTGTCGGGCTGTCGCAAATCAAGCGCCTCACTGGCATGTTGTTTCACCGCTGGATATCTGAAAAGTGCGCCATGGCCGTGTAGGAATGCCTGAAATGGCCACACACCTTCCTGGCCTGCTTCAGGACATCCTGTAAGCCTGGGTACTTATGCACAAAGCGTTGTACGATCAGATTACACACATGTGCCATGCACAGCACATGGGTCAACTTGCCCAATTTCAATGCTGCCAACAAATTACTTCCATTGTCAGAAACCACTTTGCCGATAGCCAGTTGGTGCGGAGTCAGCCACTGATCCACCTGTGCGTTCAGGGCGGACAGGAGTGACTCTCTGCTTTCAGGCAAGTCAACCCCAAGACGGCGTGACACTGCCATATCCGGGATGTGGAATAGTACCAGGGGAGCTGGGGGGTGCCGTTGGTGTGGAGCAAGACACAGCAGCAGAAGAGGACTCAGTTGAGGAGGTTATGGAAGAGGATGGAGTAGGAGGTGTAGAGGAGGTGGCAGCAGGCCTGCCTGCAAGTCGTGGCGGTGTCACCAACTCTGCAGAGCCACACATTCCATGGTTGTCAGCCATCAGCAGGTTTACCCAATGCGCAGTGTAGGTGATATACCTCCCCTGACCATGCTTTGCAGACCAGCTATCAGTGGTCAGATGGACCCTTGCCCCAACACTGTGTGCCAGACGTGCCATTACTTCCTTTCACACAATCGAGTACAGGTTGGGGATTGCCTTTTGTGAAAAGAAATTACGGCCGGGTACCTTCCACTGCAGTGTCCCAATAGCTACAAATTTTTGGAACGTCTCAGACTCCACCAGCTTGTATGGTAAAAGCTGGCGGGCTAAGAGTTCAGACAAGCCAGCTGTCAGACGCCGGGCAAAGGGCTGACTTTGGGATATTGGCTTCTTACGCTCAAACATGTCCTTGACAGACACATGACTGTGGGCAGATGAGCAGGAAATGCTCTGGAAGAGAGACGGAGTGGCAGATGGTTGAGAGGGGGCAAGGAGGACAGCAATGGTTGACGTGGCTGAAGATGCTGGACCAGGAGGAGGATGGCGGCTTTGAGTTTGTGTGCTGCTTGTATTCATGTGTTGATCCCATAGGCGTTTGTGATGTGCGATCATGTGCCTTTGCAAAGCAGTTGTACCTAGGTGGGTGTTGGACTTCCCATGACTCAGTTTCTTTTGGCACAAGTTGCAAATGGCATCACTGTTGTCAGAGGCAGACACACAAAAAAAATGCCACACTGCTGAGCTCTGCGATGACGGCATTCTGGTGGTGGCAACAGCATGCGTTGATTGGCGTGCTGTCTGGCTGACCCCGGGTGCTGATGCATGCTGTCTGACTGTGCCACTAGCTCCTTTCGACCACCTCCCCCTGCTTCCAACTCATCTCCTCCTCCTCCTCTCTGTCTCCTCATCTGAACTTTCCCCCTGTTCTTCTCTTCTAGCGGGCACCCACGTGACATCCACGGACGCATCGTCATCATCAACCGCTTCTCTTGTATCTGACAAATCAACAAAGGAAGCAGCAGCGGGTACAACATCATCATCATTACACTGTACGTCCATGTCTGTAATGCTGCCTGACTGAGACATATCACTGTTATTTACATCCTCTGTCAATGATGGTTGCGCATCACTCATTTCTTCCAAATGATGTGTAAATAACTCCTCTGACAGATCAAGTGAAGCGGCTGTGGTGCTAGTGTTGGTGGTGGCGGCAGGCGGGCGAGTGGTAACTTGAGAGGTGCCCGAAGATAAGCTGGAGGAGGATGGTGCATCAAGGTTCGGAGCGGAAGCTATAGAAGATTGGGTGTCCTGTGTTAAAAAGTCAACTATGTCCTCAGAACTTTTCGAGTTCATGTTACGTGGCCTCTGAACACTGGGCATTATTGCAAAGGGAATCACAGCAACATGACCACGACAGCACCTGCGGGGTGGCCTGCCTCTGCCTGTCATTTTTTTAAAATGTACACTTACACTACTATTAAACAAGATATGAGTGGTGCCACTGGGCAAGTGGGCACAGTATACGCTGTGAGCCTGACACAAAAAAGCAGAGTGATTTTTCACAGTCCAAAAAGTTTTTTTTGTTTTTAAATGTACATTTACACTACTATTAAACAAGATATGAGTGGTGGCACTGGGCAAGTGGGCACAGTATACACTGTGAGCCTGACACAAAAAAGCAGACTGATGTTTCACAGTCCAAAAAGTTTTTTTTTGTTTTAAATGTACACTTACACTACTATTAAACAAGATATGAGTGGTGGCACTGGGCAAGTGAGCACAGTATACGCTGTGAGCCTGGCACACACGCTGGCAGGCAGGCAACTGCAATTAGATTACACAAGCAGACTGATGTTTCACAGTCAAAAAAGTTTTTTTTTTTTTAAATTTACACTACTGTTACACCAGATATGAGTGGTGGCACTGGGCAAGTGGGCACAGTATACGCTGTGAGCCTGGAACACACGCTGGCAGGCAGGCAACTGCAATTAGATTACACTAGCAGACTGATGTTTCACAGTCAAAAAAGTTTTTTTTTTTAAAATTTACACTACTGCTACAACAGATATGAGTGGTGGCACTGGGCAAATGGGCCTGGCACACATGCTGGCAGGCAGGCAACTGCAATTAGATTACACAAGCAGACTGATGTTTCACAGTCAAAAAAGTTTTTTTTTTTAAATTTACACTACTGTTACAACAGATATGAGTGGTGGCACTGGGCAAGTGGGCACAGTATACGCTGTGAGCCTGGCAAACACGCTGGCAGGCAGGCAACTGCAATTAGATTACACAAGCAGACTGATGTTTCACAGTCAAAAAAGTTTTTTTTTTTTAAATTTACACTACTGTTACACCAGATATGAGTGGTGGCACTGGGCAAGTGGGCACAGTATACGCTGTGAGCCTGGAACACACGCTGGCAGGCAGGCAACTGCAATTAGATTACACTAGCAGACTGATGTTTCACAGTCAAAAAAGTTTGTTTTTTTTAAATTTACACTACTGCTACAACAGATATGAGTGGTGGCACTGGGCAAATGGGCCTGGCACACATGCTGGCAGGCAGGCAACTGCAATTAGATTACACAAGCAGACTGATGTTTCACAGTCAAAAAAGTTTTTTTTTTTTAAATTTACACTACTGTTACAACAGATATGAGTGGTGGCACTGGGCAAGTGGGCACAGTATACGCTGTGAGCCTGGCAAACACGCTGGCAGGCAGGCAACTGCAATTAGATTAAACAAGCAAACTGATGTTTCACAGTCAAAAAAGTTTTTTTTTTTAATTTACACTACTGTTACAACAGATATGAGTGGTGGCACTGGGCAAGTGGGCACAGTATATGCTGTGAGCCTGGCACACATGCTGGCAGGCAGGCAACTGCAATTAGATTACACAAGCAGACTGATGTTTCACAGTCAAAAAAGTTTTTTTTTTTTTTTTTTTAATTTACACTACTGTTACACCAGATATGAGTGGTGGCACTGGGCAAGTGGGCCTGGCACACACGCTGGCAGGCAGGCAACTGCAATTAGTTTACACTAGCAGACTGATGTTTCACAGTCAAAAAAAGTTTTTTTATTTTAAATTTACACTACTGTTACAACAGATATGAGTGGTGGCACTGGGCAAGTGGGCACAGTATATGCTGTGAGCCTGGCACACACGCTGGCAGGCAGGCAACTGCAATTAGATTAAACAAGCAAACTGATGTTTCACACTCAAAAAAGTTTTTTTTTTTAATTTACACTACTGTTACAACAAATATGAGTGGTGGCACTGGGCAAGTGGGCACAGTATATGCTGTGAGCCTGGCACACACGCTGGCAGGCAGGCAACTGCAATTAGATTACACAAGCAGACTGATGTTTCACAGTCAAAAAAGTTTTTTTGTTTTTTTTTAAATTTACACTACTGTTACACCAGATATGAGTGGTGGCACTGGGCAAGTGGGTCTGGCACACACGCTGGCAGGCAGGCAACTGCAATTAGATTACACTAGCAGACTGATGTTTCACAGTCAAAAAAAGTTTTTTATTTTAAATTTACACTACTGTTACAACAGATATGAGTGGTGGCACTGGGCAAGTGGGCACAGTATATGCTGTGAGCCTGGCACACACGCTGGCAGGCAGGCAACTGCAATTAGATTACACTAGCAGACTGATGTTTCACAGTCAAAAAAGTTTTTTTTTTTTTAAATTTACACTACTGTTACAACAGATATGAGTGGTGGCACTGGGCAAGTGGGCCTGGCACACATGCTGGCAGGCAGGCAGGCAACTGCAATTAGATTACACTAGCAGACTGTCCTTAGGGCTTTTTGGGGTGCTGTCCTTACAGCAGAGATCAGATGAGTCCTTCAAGACTGTAGTGGACACTGAATACACTAGCCTAGCTATCAATTTCCCTATTAAATCAGCAGCAGCTACACTGTCCCTTCTCTCACTAAGAAAGCAGCTTCCAAATGAATCTAAAATGGCTGCTATCCAGGAGCTGGGAGGGTCTGAGAGGGAGGGTCTGCTGCTGATTGGCTGGAATGTGTCTGAAGACTGTGAGATACAGGGTCAAAGTTTACTCAATGATGACAAATAGGGGGCGGATCGAACATCGCATATGTTCACCTGCCATTGCGAACGCAAACAAGCTATGTTCTCCGGGAACTATTCGCCGGCGAACAATTTGAGACATCACTACATGCCAAATGTAGTAACAGCACCCCTAGGAGATATGTGTATGGAAGTTACAAAAATATGAATTCATGAACCATTAAGTAACGGCCAATCAGAGTTCATCACACATACATGACTTGAGTCAGTATGGCCTCACAGACATGCTAACAAAATTACAGTATTTTATCCAATCAGATGTACAGATACCATGTCTCATAGTGTATCTTATGTTTGCTTCCCCATATAAAAGTCCATTAAACGTTGCCAATTTTGTCAGTTCTCTAATGCCTGCTGGCATATCTGTTATAGATATATTATCAACTAGCCAGGATGTCTCCCAGGTTCACCCGAGCGGAAAGTGCTGCACTGGTCCACGCGGTCGAGGAGTTTTATCCTCAGCTGTTTGGGACTCGGAAGAGGTTGACGAGTGCGGCGATCAAAACGGCCCTCTGGGTGTCTGTCACCGTTTCTGTGAATTTGGGGATATGTGATGCACTATGTCACCTTGTCAGATGGCTACTAAGGGTCTATGTTGCCATTTGTTTACCCTTGTCAACTCCCTCCAAAGACTGTGATGTACTATGTCACCTTGTCAGATGGCTACTAAGGGTCTATGTTGGCCTTTGTTTACCCTTTTCAACTTCCTTCAAGGACTGTGATGCACTATGTCACCTTGTCAGATGGCTACTAAGGGACTATGTTGGCCTTTGATTACTCTTGTCAACTCCCTTTAAGGACTGTGATGCACTATGTCACATTGTCAGATGGCAACTAAAGGTCTTTGTTGGCCTTTGTTTACCCTTGTCAACTCCCTCCATGGACTGTGATGCACTATGTCACCTTGTCAGATGGCTACTAAGGGACTATGTTGGCCTTTGATTACTCTTGTCAACTCCCTTTAAGGACTGTGATGCACTATGTCACATTGTCAGATGGCAACTAAGGGTCTTTGTTGGCCTTTGTTTACCCTTGTCAACTCCCTCCAAAGACTGTGATGCACTATGTCACCTTGTCAGATGGCTACTAAGGGTCTATGTTGGCCTTTGTTTACCCTTGTCAACTCCCTCCAAAGACTGTGATGCACTATGTCACCTTGTCAGGTGGCTACTAAGGGTCTATGTTGCCATTTGTTTACCCTTGTCAACTCCCTCCAAAGACTGTGATGCACTATGTCACCTTGTCAGATGGCTACTAAGGGTCTATCTTGGCCTTTGTTTACCCTTGTCAATTTCCTTCAAGGATTGTGATGCACTATGTCACCTTGTCAGATGGCAACTAAGGGTCTATGTTGGCCTTTGTTTACCCTTGTCAACTCCCTCCAAGGACTGTGATGCACTATGTCACCTTGTCAGGTGGCTACTAAGGGTCTATGTTGCCATTTGTTTACCCTTGTCAACTCCCTCCAAAGACTGTGATGCACTATGTCACCTTGTCAGATGGCTACTAAGGGTCTATGTTGCCATTTGTTTACCCTTGTCAACTCCCTCCAAAGACTGTGATGCACTATGTCACCTTGTCAGATGGCTACTAAGGGTCTATGTTGGCCTTTGATTACTCTTGTCAACTCCCTTCAAAGACTGTGATGCACTATGTCACCTTGTCAGATGGCTACTAAGGGTCTATGTTGGCCTTTCTTTAACCTTGTCAACTCCCTCCAAGGACTGTGATGCACTAGGTCACCTTGTCAGATGGCTACTAAGGGTCTATGTTGGCCTTTCTTTACCCTTGTCAACTCCCTTCAAGGACTGTGATGCACTATGTTACTTTGTCAGCTGGCTACTAAGGGTCTATGTTGGCCTTTTTTTACCCTTGTCAACTCCCTCCAAGGACTGTGATGCACTAGGTCACATTGTCAGATGGCTACTAAGGGTCTATGTTGGCCTTTGTTTACCCTTGTCAACTCCCTTTAAGGACTATGATGCACTATGTCACCTTGTCAGATGTCAACTAAGGGTCTGTGTTGGCCTTTGTTTACCCTTGTCAACTCCCTCCAAGGACTGTGATGCACTATGTCACCTTGTCAGATGGCTACTAAGGGTCTATGTTCTCATTCTGACTTATTGTTCAAAATTGTCTTATTTTTTTATGTTTTATAACATTCATAAATCATATTTATTATAATAAAAATATCAATCAATTCCCGCCTAGATTTCGAGTTGTGCGTTAGGGTAGAAAAGCAGCATTAAGAGGTCCTAACGCTGCTTTTTTACGCCTGCTGGTATTACGGGTCTTGAAGGTTTAGGGTCACCGCACACTTCTTTGGCCTTACTGCAAAACGACTTACGTAAACTTCGTTAAGTCTTTTTTCTATGGGACTTCCATAGCGCTGATATTACCAGTCTGTCCTGGGAGGCCAAAAATTGAGAGGTACACCCTACCCTGTCAAGCGTCTTAACGCATTTAAAAGTGAGTAGTTATGAGTTTTATGGTACAACGCCGTAACATAAAACTCATAACTAAAGTGCTAAAAAGTACACTAATACCCATAAACTACCTATTAACCCCTAAACCGAGGCCCTCCCGCATCGCAAACACTATAATAAAATTTTTAACCCCTAATCTGCCGCTCCGGACACCGCCGCCACCTACATTATATGTATTAAACCCTAATCTGCTGCCCCCAACATCACCGACACCTACATACTATTTATTAACCCCTAATCTGCCGCCCCCAATGTCGCCGCAACATACCTACATTTATTAACCCCTAATCTGCCGCCCCCAACGTCGCCGTAATTATATTAAAGTTATTAAACCCTAAACCTAAGTCTAACCCTAACCCTAACACCCCCTAACTTAAATATAATTACAATAAATCATTAACTAAATTATTCCTATTTAAAACTAAATACTTACCTATAAAATAAACTCTAAGCTAGCTACAATATAACTAGTAGTTACATTGTAGCTATTTTAGGGTTTATTTTTATTTTACAGGCAAGTTTGTATTTATTTTAACTAGGTAGAATAGTTATTAAATAGTTATTAACTATTTAATAACTACCTAGCTAAAATAAATCCAAATTTACCTGTAAAATAAAACCTAACCTAAGTTACAATAACACCTAACACTACACTATAATTAAATGAATTAAAGGGACATTAAACCCAGTTTTTTTATTTCATGATTCAGATAGATAATACAATTTTAAACAATATTCCAATTTACTTCTATCATCTAATTTGCTTCATTTTTTAGATAACCTTTGTTAAAGAAACAGCAGTGCACACGACTGAGCAAATCACATAAGGAATCTATGTGCAGCCACCAATCAGCAGCTTCTGAGCCTATCTAGATATGCTTGTAAGCAAAGGAAATCAAGAGAATGAAGCAAATTAGATAATATAAGTAGCTTAGAAAGTTGTTTAAAATTGCATACTCTTTCTAAACCATGAAAGAACATTTTTGGGTTTAATGTCCCTTTAACTAATTACAGAAAATAATAAACAAATTACAGATATTTAAACAAATTACACCTAATCTAATAGCCCTATTAAAATAAAAAAGCCCCCCCAAAATAAAAAAAAAAAACCCTAGCCTTAACTAAACTACCAATAGCCCTTAAAAGGGCCTTTTGCGGGGCATTGCCCCAAAGTAATCAGCTCTTTTACCTGTAAAAAAAATACAAACAACCCCCCCAACAGTAAAACCAACCACCCACACAACCAACCCCCCAAATAAAATACTATCTAAAAAAACCTAAGCTCACCATTACCCTGAAAAGGCAGCTAGCTCTTTTGCAGGCCCAAAGTCCCTAACCTAAAAATAATGGATGGACCCGCTCCGCGCCGGATGGATGAAGATAGAAAATGTATATATAGTATAATGTAGGTGGCTCCGGTGTCCGGAGCGGCAGATTAGGGGTTAATAAATATAATGCAGGTGTCGGCGATATTGTGGGCGGCAGATTAGGAGTTAAGTGTAAGATTAGGGGTGTTTAGACTCGGGGTTCATGTTAGGGTGTTAGGTGTAGACATAACTTTTATTTCCTCATAGGAATCAATGGGGCTGCGTTAAGGAGTTTTACACTGCTTTTTTGCAGGTGTAAGACTTTTTTTCAGCTGGCTCTCCCCGTTGATTCCTATGGGGAAATCGTGCACGAGCACATACGACCAGCTCACCGCTGACTTAAGCAGCGCTGGTATTGGAGTGCGGTAAGGAGCAAAATTTTGCTCAACGCTCACTTCTTGTCTTTTAACAACGGGTTTCTGAAAACTCGTAATACCAGTGCTGCAGATAAGTGAGCGGTGAGACAAAACTGCTCGTTAGCACCGCACAGCCTCTAACGCAAAACTCATAATCTAGGCCATAGTCATTAAAATGATAATTTTCTTCTTTATTAATTAATGTCATTTCTAATAACAGATATTTTATGTTGATAATCCTTAAGTGATGCCGACCACAATTCTTAATTTATGGATATGCATTGATAATGTACATTTTATTATTATTTCTTTAGACATCAACATACACATATAATATATTTAAAACAGACTATTATCTGAATGTTGGCAGCACATATATTTTAATTTTCCTGACATCTTATTGTAGTAGTATAACATAAGAAATCACTGTGTGTAATGCACACATTTTAGATGATTCATCTCTCTCTCTTATTTTTGATTATATTTAATTATCCAACAATATATTGCTATAGGTAACATATATTGTCTAAACAATCCACATTTTCATAATGTATATAGTAGCATTATTTCTATGTTAAACTCTGCTGCTTCCTAAATATTTCCTAATCTTCCTATTCTAATGAAATATATATATTTATTACCAACAATGGATTATATTTCACAGTATTATGTTATCTAGCGTTACATTATGTGAAGCTGTGCATTACATGAAACAAACACGCTTGGTAGATAACAATATAGCACATGCTAGTTTTTGAAATAGAAATACGTTTGTTATTGACATGCAAAGTTGTAAAATCCGTCATTTGATTGGATTCCGTTGTTCCGCTATATGGGATGCGCCATGTTGCGTAAGACGTCACATGCAAAGTTGTAAAATCCGTAATTTGTTTGGATTCCATTGTTCCGCGATATGGGATGCACCATGTTGCGTAAGACGTCACATGCAAAGTTGCAAAATCCGTCATTTGATTGGATTCCGTTGTTCAGCGATATGTGATTTGCCACATTTGCGAATGAGAACACAAGTTTAAAACCATGATTTTCTGGGATTATGGATTGTGTCAATCATGTACATTGTTGAAACATAGATGATAAAGAGCAAATAAATATCTATTGATATCTATTGACAGCCGTCTCATGGAAAAAACAAATTAAGGCAATGTGTTGTTGATCCCGAATATATGTTGAGGCAAGTGTTAATCCATGAATATACTCAATCTTGTTTAATATGTTTATCAACAATATTTGCACATTAACAAATAATTAATGTGTTATGTTTAATTTTCTATATTGAAAATTCCTAAACATGCGCATTTGTATTTGAATTAATTTCTCAATATGCATTCACCTTTATCATATGAAAAATATATATGAGATGTATACTTATTCTAGATGTTATGTCCTGATATTTCTTCTTAATGTAAATGCTCAATATTGTGTCATGTATCGATTCCACATTGTTATTCTCTAAATATAGTACTGTGAGCATGTATTTCAAATGTAACTCTTAAAGGGACATGAAACCCTAAATGTATCTGTCATTAGTTATGTTGAACATACAATTTTAATCCGGTTTGCAATTTGAGTAAACGTGAATGTTGTTAAAAATTTTATGCTCTTTCAAAATTATGGGCGCGATCCGATATACGGCGCAGGTTTCGGCGCAAGCGTGGAAACCTGCTCCGCCCGTAGTTTCAGCTCGCAGCTCGAGCTATCTTATATACGGCGCTGTCAGATGCTAAAGTGCCGTAAGTCTGACAAACTAGCGATGTCCAGAAATCTGCGTAAGTACAAATTTCTGGAGTCACCAGTGACTTACGGCACTTTAGAAACTGCCGCCGCATAAAATACTGACTAAGTTATAAAATCACCCGTTACTGTCTAACACGCCTCCCAAACATAGCCCGACACGTATACCCCTCTATCCGCAATCCCCCCTCTCACTCCTAAAAATAAATATATTAACCCCTAAACCGCCGCTCCCGGACCCCGCCGCCAGCTACATATGTCTTACCCCCTAATCTGACCCCCCTACACCGCCGCCAGCTACATTAAATGTTTTACCCCCTAATGTGAGCCCCCTACCCCGCCGCCACCTACATTAACTATATTACCCCCTAATATGATCCCCCTACACCGCCGCCACCTATTTAAACTATATTACCCCCTAATATGATCCCCCTACACCGCCACCACCTATTTAAACTATATTACCCCCTAATATGATCCCCCTACACCGCCGCCACCTATTTTAACTATATTACCCCCTAATATGATCTCCCTACACCGCCGCCACCTATTTAAACTATATTACCCCTAATATGATCCCCCTACACCGCCGCCAGCTATTTAAACTATATTAACCCCTAATATGATCCCCCTACACCGCCGCCAGCTATTTAAACTATATTAACCCCTAATATGATCCCCCTACACCGCCGCCACCTATTTAAACTATATTAACCCTTAATGTGAGCCCCCTACACCGCCACCACCTATATTATATGTACTACCCCCTAATCTGACCCCCTTACACCGCCGCCACCTATATTAAAATTATTAACCCCTAATCTAATCCCCCTATACCGCCGACACCTATATTAAATTTATTAACCCCTAAAATACTAAAATTTCCCTACCACTAAACCTAAGTCTAACCCTACAAATAGCCCTGAAAATGGCCTTTTGCGTGGCATTGCCCCAAAGTAACCAGCTCTATTACCAGCCCTTAAAAGGGTTAATATAGTTAGTATAGTTATTATATTATATATACTAGTGTTAAAGCCCGTGTACACGGGCCAAAATGTGGTTTTAATTTTTTATGTTTTTATTCCAAAAAATAACATAAGATATAAACATTAATGTAGACATAAAGTCATATTTTTATTTATAGTAAATTAAAATAAAATAAAGTTTAAAATGTACATGAAGAATATTGTTGCTCTAAATAATACAAAATTACTTGTAACTAAATAAAAATACACAACTTATTTATTTATTTAAAGTATATTTCTTTAAAAACAATGTTTTTTGTAAAAATTTTATCACTGTTTGGTAATATCTTTCCTTGCTTTGAACTTTGAAGTATCTTAATTTTGACATCAGATGATGTACGAACTCGAGACATTGCAACATAAAGTTGTCCATGACTGAATACTGGTTCTGGAAGGAATATTCCAACTTTGTCTAACGTTTGACCTTGTGATTTGTTGATGGTCATTGCAAATGCAAGTTTGATTGGAAACTGTCTCCTTCGTAAAATGAATGGTAGTTCAGTGTTGGCAGGGGCTAAATCTATTCTTGGAATAAACACCATTTGTTTTTGAGCTGTTCCTGTGAGTACTTCTGCAATTAATAGATTGGGCTTAAGATCTTTAACTATCAATCTTGTTCCATTGCACAGACCTCTTTTTGTGTTCAGATTTCTGAGCAACATAATAATACTTCCCAATTTTATTTTTAACTTATGAAGAGGCATTCCTGATGGAGCTAATTCGTTTAGAAACTCTATGGGATAGTTTTGTGCATCTTCATCTGTCTGATCGTCAATTGAATCTGAACTTAGATATATTTTTTCATCACCATCGAGTATATTTAATACATGCTCATTGATTTGATCAACATGACAATTTTTTGTACACAAAATGGCCTTTTTTGAAAAACTGTGAAGATCAGATGGAAGAAGTCTTTTTCCAAAAATTTCAGATATGATACAATCATGGCATATTAATTTGGAAGGGATCTCAACTAAATCCTCAGGAAGGCCCTCTGAATTATTTAATGAACCCTGTCCTAATTTTAGTAGCCAATTGCTAAATTCTGGATCCACTGAACGCACATTATTCTTCAATTTTAAAATTTTGAATTTATCCCAGTGATCATAGAACTTTATAGTAGCTTCCACAATAGCAGTTCTATTGCAATGAGGAAGAACTGGGAGTGTTTGTCGGAAGTCCCCACCAAGGAGTATAACTTTTCCACCAAAGGGCTTCTTGTTCTGCATAATTTCCTGAAGGAGCTTATTTACATATTTTAGAGCTATACCGGGTGTCATTGAGGCCTCATCCCAAATAAGCAATTGGGCATTACGTATGAACTCAGCATCTTTTGAAGTCATTCTCATATTTGATGTTGATGTTTCCAGTAATGGAATTGGAAGCTTAAACTGTGAATGGTAAGTTCTGCCACCATCAAGGAGATTAGCTGCTATTCCTGTAGAGGCAACAGGAAGAACTCCATCTGTGCGTCCACGTAAAGTACTCAATAATGTTTTATATAAATAAGTCTTGCCACTTCCACCAGGTCCATCAATAAAAAAACATCTGTGTGGTAAATTTTCATTATCAATTGCAGACATTACATTGTCAAATGCAGCTTTTTGCTCGATGTTTAATGCTTCTTGAAGTTGTGCTCCAACTTGGGCTTCCAACTGTGTAACATAGTTGAATTGCATTTCTGGAATGAAGTTTGATGGATTGGGTAGTCCAAAATCTTCACAACGTTTACCATGCAATATGAGAACATTTTGAATATCTGTTAATGCAAAATTTTTGCAACTTTTGCAATCATCGATGTGGTCTTCATGACGTGAATAATCTTCATAAAGATCATGTTTGTATTTTTCAAAGAGTTGTGGGACATTAGGTGGGACAACAAAGATACACAAATAAGCAAACAGTTCCCTCATTTGTTTAGGCATTTGTTCAGATGCTGATTCGTTAAGTGTAAGATCCCATGTAGCGTCGTCATATAAAAGTGAAAGCTTTTGGGCAGCTTCTTTGAATGTGTGACAAACTTGTCCATTAACAGTTCGTAAGTCCTTAAAGGATATTGCTCCTTTTAAGTGCAAGAGCAGTAACCTCAAACAAAATCTCTCCAAATCTGATGAAATATTTACATTATACAATCTGCCAATTGTTGTATCTGCTCCTCTTTGTCTTGGATTCCACTTACGGGTTTTTACATCAAATACAAAATGTTGAGGAATGTCAGAGTAAAAAAATTCACGTGCAGCATGATTATCAACATTCAACTTAAAGTATGCTGTCAAAGTGGTATCCCTGTCTTGTGCCTTTTCTGCAGCTAATTGTACGTTTTCATTATGGAAATATACATCTTGTTCGCCTGGAAGATGAACTTGAAGTCTTATTATTGTATGTGTTTGATGGTGCATCAAAAAACCATACAACCTCCAAACAGCTTCAGGAACACTGACATATCTTGTGTCCAAAAAATTTTGAATTTCATCATGCTGTAGTGTATTATGTTCCTTAATGGAAATATTTGCACAATCGTAACCTTTATATACATATTTGAAGAGATATTTAACACTTTTAACAGAAACACAACTCTACATTTATATGGCAGTTGTATTTCAAGCAGAAGTATGGGCTATATGGAACTACCCATGAGTTGTCAATTTTTTTCCCTTTGACAATTACAGTGGTCTCATTTTTTCGTCTCCGATATCGCGGATATCCATCAACATTAATTAAAGTTTCTTCTTGAAAATTTTTAGGAAAATTCTTGTTGCAATTACCATCAACCATGCATGGAGAATTTAAATTATGTTCTCCACATGGACCGTGTATCATATGCTTTATTACAATAGCATGTAGTCTTGGATAAATATGTTCATCAGGAATTTCAGCTGATATAAAAGTGTCAATGGTTTCAGCATCATTTGGCTTGTCTTCGGCTTTCAATATTAAAAGGATATGAGCATGTGGTAATCCTCTTTTTTGAAACTCTATTACATGCACTTTTGCGCAAGGACTTCCAAGAACATGTTTGTTCAAGATATCATTCAAAAGAGAATTTAATTTGAGATTGAAAACTCTTGCTACCAAATCTGGTCTGAACTCCACTGCTTGACCTTCTAATAGGTTATCAAGTATCTCAGGCCATTTAGGGTTGCAGGTCATGGTGATGAAGTAATCCGGTTTTCCATATTTTCTAACAATGGCCATAGCATCATGGTAGTTTTGGGCCATATTTCGTGGACTTCCCTGAAAAGATGATGGCAAAATAACTGCTTTTCCAGGCATCAGGCCCTGTGCAGCAGCCTCACTTTGAATGTAATCCATTAATCCTGTATATTTTTCAATGCGAAGGTTAGATTGATTTTGACGGATATAGTTGAGTCTGTTGGCCTCAGTCTTGACATAAGCATCAACAAAGTACTGCTGCGTCAACTTGCCAGCACTAAGGAAAGGATTGAATTGATCCCTAATTGAAATTCTGTAAGAGTAGTATTTCATTTGGCTAACTCTTATCCTTGGATTGGTGGTTACTCTTCTTTGTACATCACTAATTGATGTTGGCCTGTAGTTAAGAGCAATGTTGGAACCCCAACTTTGGTCCCCATATGGAAACAACAAAGGATACAGCAATGGTTCAAGATTAGGATCTAAGACACTTATTCTTTCAGTTTTTTTTGTTTGATCTGTAGATCGGCAATGAATAAGAAGGTCACGTTCAAGAGGAGGTTCACCATCAGAATTTTGGAAAATAACAGCAACCTCATTAACTCTTTGTACGTTATATCTTCGGTAATCTAATGTTCTGTCCTACAGAATTACCATTGAAACTTTAGAATTTTGAACTCCATTTAAAGATGCTTCATGTATGCATTCTTGCTCTACCTCATAGAGCATTTTACATGCTTTTGCGAAAGGGTTATACTGAGACATATATGAACTTAACTCCCTCAAAAGTTCAATGTGACATCCTGAATTTTCTTTTAGTGCAGCTCGTTGGTCCGCAGCTTCCTCAGGACTCAAAATGTAGAGTTGTGCAAATTTGCGTTGATCATCATTTTCTGGATGCAAAGCACCAGATCGGTGATAAATTTGTCCATTTATTCTAAAACAGTATGGGCCATATCTTGGAGGTGGTGCAATGTTTGCTCCCATTGATGCAAATGCCAATGCACTATTTATAGAACGGATATTTTGCATAAAATTCTTTGAATGTGTGTGATGTCCAGTCATTAGTTGTTGGATCAGTGGTGAAATTTGTATATGAGGTAATGTTATTTTTCCTTTATTGCAGCATTTATTAAAAAGCTTATCGCTTGGTTGTTCCTCTTGAAAATGCTTCGCCATGCAAAATTTGCAAAAAACATTAAGTTGACCACATGTGTGCATCTGGACATTGTCTTCATTAAATAGTGAATGGTTATAACTTGTGTTATATTGATTAGTGTTAGTGATGTTAGTACTATCTGTATTTTTTTTTCTACGGGCAGCAGAACGTGATCTTTCAATGTCCAGTTTGAGAGCTTTTTCCTGAGCAGTCGTATTGGCCCTACAAATCCGTTTGTTTGCAGAATCCTTGTTACGTAGAGTTACCCTTTGTTGTTCAGTCATATGTGTCCGTCGTATACGTTGAGTTTCTTTTCTTCTGTGTTTAACGTTTTCTGCATCTTCCTGTGTTAAAATTCTCTTAGGAGGCATTCTTCTATTTTTAAATTTTTATGTACTTAATGTTTTGCAGCCTGTTTGTCTCACACTTTTTTTTCTCTCACTCGTAGTGTCTTTATAATTTATTATTTTTTTTATTTATATTTTTTTTTTTGTCTCTACCTTATTTTTGTATGTATCACGGTGTATTTATTTGTGCAGTCTTAGGCAATCTTTATTTTGTTGTAGACATTAGGCGTGTTTGTCACTCTTTACTTTGTTTGAAACACTCTTTATTTTGTTTTATGCACTTTTTTTTAGACACTTTTTTTATGCAGTATATATGTTTTTTAAGGTTTATTATTATTAGGCACTCTTGATTGCCTTTTTTATGCTGTATATATGTTTTTTAAAAAAGGTTTGTTATAATGCTGCTTATGTAGTATTAGGCACTCTTTATTGCCTTTTTTATGCAGTATATATGTGTTTTTTTTAAATAAATTTTTATAATGCTGCTTATGTAGTATTAGGCACTCTTTATTGCCTTTTTTATGCTGTTTATGCAGTCTCTTTATTTGTTTTAGGCAGTCTCTTTATTTCCCTTTTTTTTTAGGCACTCTCTTTATTTGTTATTTTTTTGTTATATCGGCAGTCTTTATTTTTTTAGATAGTCTTTATTTTGTATTAGGCAGTGTTAGGCACACTTTCTTTTTTTTTAGACAATCTTTATTTTGTTTATTAAAGTCTTAGGCACTCTTTACTTTGTTTTAGACACTTTTTACTTTGTTTTTGGCAGTCTTAATTTTTGTTCATGCAGTCTTAGGCACTCTTTATTTTGTTGTAGACATTAGGCGTGTTTGTCACTCTTTACTTTGTTTGAAACACTCTTTATTTTGTTTTATGCACTTTTTTTTTAGACACTTTTTTTTATGCAGTATATATGTTTTTTAAGGTTTATTAGTATTAGGCACTCTTTATTTCCTTTTTTATGCAGTATATATGTTTTATAAGGTTTATTAGTATTAGGCACTCTTTATTTCCTTTTTTATGCAGTATATATGTTTTATAAGGTTTATTAGTATTAGGCACTCTTTATTTCCTTTTTTATGCAGTATATATGTTTTATAAGGTTTATTAGTATTAGGCACTCTTTATTTCCTTTTTTATGCAGTATATATGTTTTATAAGGTTTATTAGTATTAGGCACTCTTTATTTCCTTTTTTATGCAGTATATATGTTTTATAAGGTTTATTAGTATTAGGCACTCTTTATTTCCTTTTTTATGCAGTATATAGGTTTTATAAGGTTTATTAGTATTAGGCACTCTTTATTGCCTTTTTATGCAGTATATATGTTTTATAAGGTTTATTAGTATTAGGCACTCTTTATTTCCTTTTTTATGCAGTATATATGTTTTCTAAAAAAGGTTTGTTATAATGCTGCTTATGTAGTATTAGGCTCTTTTTTTTGCCTTTTTTATGCTGTATATATGTTTGTTTAAAAAGGTTTGTTATAATGCTACTTATTATGTAGTATTAGGCACTCTTTATTTTGTTGTAGACATTAGGCGTGTTTGTCACTCTTTACTTTGTTTTAAACACTCTTTATTTTTTTTTATGCACTTTTTTTTAGACACTTTTTTTATGCAGTATATATGTTTTTAAAGGTTTATTAGTATTAGGCACTTGCTGTATATATGTTTTTTAAAAAAGGTTTCTTATAATGCTGCTTATGTAGTATTAGTCACTCTTTATTGCCTTTTTTTTTCAGTATATATGTGTTTTTTTTAAAAAAATTTTTATAATGCTGCTTATGTAGTATTATGCACTCTTTATTGCCTTTTTTTATGCTGTATATATGTTTTGTTAAAAAGTTTTCTTATAATGCTGCTTATGTAGTATTAGGCTCTTTTTATTGAATTTTTAATGCTGTATATATGTTTTTTAAAAAAGTTTTCTTATAATGCTGCTTATGTAGTATTAGGCTCTTTTTATTGAATTTTTAATGCTGTATATATGTTTTTTAAAAAAGGTTTCTTATAATGCTGCTTATGTAGTATTAGGCTCTTTTTATTGAATTTTTAATGCTGTATATATGTTTTTAAAAAAAGGTTTATTATAATGCTGCTTATGTAGTATTAGGCACTCTTTATTGCCTTTTTTATGCAGTATATATGTGGTTTTTTCAAAGGGTTTATTTTAATGCTGCTTATGTAGTATTAGGCACTCTTTATTGCCTTTTTTAAACTTTTGGCTCTTTTATGACCCTATATTAAGGCATGTTTTTTTTTAGTTGTATAGAGACTTTTTATATGTGCAGTGCAGCACAGTGTTGGGCTCTTTTATGTGCCTATTTTTTGTATGTGTGTTGAACTATTTTTTGACCCTATTAAACCTTTTGTTTTTTGTTTTCTTTTAAACTAATATAGTTATGTTATATGTGCTGTGCAGCACAGTATTGAGCTCTTTTATGAGCTTATTACTAAAATATATATTTTGTATGTGCTGTTAGCACAGTGTTGGGCTCTTTTATGAGCCTATTAATCCTTTTTTTTTTTTTTAACCTAAAATATATTTTTTGACCCTATTAAGGGTTTTTTTTTTAAACTAAGTGTTGGGCTCTTTTATGAGCCTAATAATCCAGGGTTTTTGTTTTTTAAATAAAACTGTTTTTTTTCTTTGTGCTGGGTAACACATACATAACTCCTGAGCTAATTGTTTTTACTATGTGCTATGTAGCACATACATAAGTCCTGAGGCCATTAATATATCTTTTGACACTATTATGGCTTTTTTTTTTTTTGCTTTAAATAAAATATTTATTTTAGATATGTGCTTTTAGAACAGTGTTGAGCTCTTGTATGAGCCAATTATTCCTTTTTTTTTTTTTTTTTAAACTAAAATATATATTTTGTATGTGCTGTTAGCACAGTGTTGGGCTCTTTTATGAGCCTAATAATCCAGACGTTTTTTTTTTTAAATGAGCAAATTGTTTTTACTATGTGCTGAGGTAATTGTTTTTACTACATAAGTCCTGAGGTAATTGTTTTTAGTATGTGCTATGTAGCACATACATAAGTCCTGAGGTAATTGTTTTTAGTATGTGCTATGTAGCACATACATAAGTCCTGAGGTAATTGTTTTTAGTATGTGCTATGTAGCACATACATAAGAACTGAGGTAATTGTTTTTAGTATGTGCTATGTAGCACATACATAAGTCCTGAGGTAATTGTTTTTAATATGTGCTATGTAGCACATACATAAGTCCTGAGGTAATTGTTTTTAATATGTGCTATGTAGCACATACATAAGTCCTGAGGTAATTGTTTTTAGTATGTGCTATGTAGCACATACATAAGTCCTGAGGTAATTGTTTTTAATATGTGCTATGTAGCACATACATAAGTCCTGAGGGCATTTTTTTTTTTGTACAATTTTTGTTTTAAACTAAAATTTCCAGACCCAATTCTTTTAAAGTAAAGAGCAATTTTATTTTTTTTAAATGTTTTGTTAAATTCCGGAGCTTTCAAAGAATGACCTTTCTCAGTGCAATACAAATGCGCAATGTATTAAGTTATGCCTCGCGACGCTTTCAACGGCTAGTCACGCTGAGGCTATGTTTGCGTGCGCGTGGGTTCGCGTGCGCGTGCGCAGTGGGTGCGAGGGTGCGTGCACATTCTGCAAGTGTTCTGCAAGTGTGTGATAGGCTAAGTGGGTGCGAGGGTGCGCGCGGTGAAGGTGCGCATGAGGTCACATGTCCTGATGTAATCTGTTGCCGATGTTTTTAGGCTAAAGTGTGTGATAGGCTAAGTGGGTGCGAGGGTGCGCGCGGTGAAGGTGCACATGAGGTCACATGTCCCGATGTAATCGTAATCTGTTGCCGATGTTTTTAGGCTAAGTGGGTGCGAGGGTGCGCGCGGTGAAAGTGCGCATGCGAGGTCACATCAGTTTTTGCTTTGAGGGTACGCGGGTGCGCGCGGTGAGGGTGCGCGTGCGAAGTATCAACAGCTGTCAGCTATAGGCCAAGTGTTTGTCTGAACTGCGCATGACGGCTTCAGACAAACTCTTGTCTTTTATAATATAGGATATATATATATTAACTATATTAACCCTATCTAACTCTAACACCCCTAACTAAATTATTATTAAAATAAATCTAAATAATATTAATAATATTAACTAAATTATTCCTATTTAAATCTAAATACTTAACTATAAAATAAACCCTAAGATAGCTACAATATAATTAATAATTACATTGTAGCTATTTTAGGGTTTATATTTATTTTACAGGTAACTTGGTATTTATTTTAACTAGGTACAATAGCTATTAAATAGGTAATAACTATTTAATAGCTACCTAGTTAAAATAATTACCAAATTACCTGTAAAATAAATCCTAACTTAAGTTACAAATACACCTACACTATCAATAAATTAATTAAATAAACTACAAATATCTAAACTAAAATACAATTAAATACACTAAACTAAATTACAAAAAAAACCCCACTAAATTACAAAAAAAAAAAAAAAATTACAATAATTTTAAGCTAATTACACCTAATCTAAGCCCCCTAATAAAATAACAAAGCCCCCCAAAATAAAAAAAATTCCCTACCCTAATCTTAATTACAAAAAGTAATCAGCTCTATTACCAGCCCTTAAAAGGGCCTTTTGTGGGGCATTGCCCCAAAGTAATCAGCTCTTTTACCTGTAAAAAAAAGAACAACCCCCCCCCATTACAACCCACCACCCACATACCCCTACTCTAACCCACCCAATCCCCCCTTAAAAAAACCTAAGTCTAACCCCTAAGTGCTCCTTACCTGTCCTGAAGACCGGCGGAGAAGGTCCTGTTCCAGGTGGAGAAGTCTTCTTCCAGGCAGCGACCTCTTCTTCTTCCAGGATTCAGCCGATGCGGAGCGGAGGAGTTGAAGACCGATGACCGCGGAGCTGAAGACCGTCCATCTGGAACTGAAGACCGGCGATGCTGGAACTGAAGATCGGCGACGATGGAACTGAAGACCGGAGCCGGAGCGTGGAGGATCCTCTTCATACGATCGCCGCCGTACACTGAATAGGAATTCAAGGTACGCGATTAAAATGGCGTCCCTTGAATTCCTATTGGCTGATTTGAGCCTTCAAATTCAAATCAGCCAATCGGATGCGAGCTACTTTAATTCTATTGGCTGATTTGAATAGCCAATAGAATAAGAGCTACTGTAATTCTATTGGCTATTCAAATCAGCCAATATAATTACAGTAGCTCTTATTCTATTGGCTATTCAAATCAGCCAATCGAATTAAAGTAGCTCGCATCCAATTGGCTGATTTGAATTTGAAGGCTCAAATCAGCCAATAGGAATTCAAGGGACGCCATTTTTAATCGCATACCTTGAATTCCTATTCAGTGTATGGTGGCGATCGTATGAAGAGGATCCTCCACGCTCCGGCTCCACTCTTTAGTTCCAGCATCGCCGGTCTTCAGTTCCAGATGGACGGTCTTCAGCTCCGCGGTCATCGGTCTTCAACTCCTCCGCTCCGCGCCGGCTGAATCCTGGAAGAAGAAGAGGTCGCCGCCTGCAAGAAGACTTCTCCGCCTGGAACAGGACCTTCTCCGCCGGTCTTCAGGACAGGTAAGGAGCACTTGGGGGTTAGATTTAGGTTTCTTTAAGGGGGGATTGGGTGGGTTAGAGTAGGGGTATGTGGGTGGTGGGTTGTAATGGGGGGGTTGTTCTATTTTTTTAAAGGTAAAAGAGCTGATTACTTTGGGGCAATGCCCCACAAAAGGCCCTTTTAAGGGCTGGTAATAGAGCTGATTACTTTTTGTAATTTAGATTAGGGTAGGGAATTTCTTTTATTTTGGGGGGCTTTGCTATTTTATATGGGGGGCTTAGATTAGGTGTAATTAGCTTAAAATTCTTGTAATCTTTTTTTTATTTTTTGTAATGTAGTGTTTGTTTTTTTGTAATTTTGTTTAGTGTATTTAATCGTATTTTAGTTTAGATATTTGTAGTTTATTTAATTAATTTATTGATAGTGTAGGTGTATTTGTAACTTAGGTTAGGATTTATTTTACAGGTAATTTGGTAATTATTTTAACTAGGTAGCTATTAAATAGTTAATAACTATTTAATAGCTATTGTACCTAGTTAAAATAAATACCAAGTTACCTGTAAAATAAATATAAACCCTAAAATAGCTACAATGTAATTATTAATTATATTGTAGCTATCTTAGGGTTTATTTTATAGGTAAGTATTTAGATTTAAATAGGAATAATTTAGTTAATATTATTAATATTATTTAGATTTATTTTAATAATAATTAAGTTAGGGGTGTTAGAGTTAGATAGGGTTAATATAGTTAATATATATATATATAATAACTATATTAATTATTAACTATATTAATAATATAGTTAATATAGGTGGCGGCGGTGTAGGGGGGTTAGATTAGGGGTTAATATATTTAATATAGGTGGCGGCGGTGTAGGGGGATTAGATTAGGGGGTAATACATTTATTATAGGTGGCGGCGGTGTAGGGGGATTAGATTACAGGTAAAAGAGCTGATTACTTTGTGACAATGCCCCGCAAAAGGCCCTTTTAAGGGCTGGTAATATAGCTGGTTACTTTGGGGCAATGCCCCGCAAAAGGCCCTTTTAAGGGCTAGTAATAGAGCTGGTTACTCCGGGGCAATGCCACGCAAAAGGCCCTTTTCAGGGCTATTTGTAGGGTTAGACTTAGGTTTAGTGGTAGGGAAATTTTAGTATTTTAGGGGTTAATAAATTTAATATCGGTGTCGGCGGTAAAGGGGGATTAGATTAGGGATTAATAATTTTAATATAGGTGGCGGCGGTGTAAGGGGGTCAGATTAGGGGGTAGTACATATAATATAGTTGGCGGCGGTGTAGGGGTCTCACATTAGGGGTTAATATAGTTTAAATAGGTGGCGGCGGTGTAGGGGGATCATATTAGGGGTTAATATAGTTTAAATTGGTGGCGGCGGTGTAGGGGGATCATATTAGGGGGTAATATAGTTTAAATAGGTGGTGGCGGTGTAGGGGGATTAGATTAGGGGGTAATACATTTATTATAGGTGGCGGCAGTGTAGGGGGATGCCCCGCAAAAGGCCCTTTTAAGGGCTGGTAAAAGAGCTGATTACTTTGGGGCAATGCCCCGCAAAAGGCCCTTTTAAAGGCTGGAAATAGAGCTGGTTACTTTGGGGCAATGCCACGCAAAAAGCCCTTTTATGGGCTATTTGTAATTTAGTTTAGGGTAGGGACATTTTAGTATTTTAGGGGGTAATACATTTATTATAGGTGGCGGCTGTGTAGGGGGGATTAGATTAGGGGTTAATCATTTTAATATAGGTGGCGGCGGTGTAGGAGGATTAGATTAGGGGGTAACATAGTTAACCCCTTAGTGACCACAGCACTTTTCAATTTTCTGACCATTTGGGACCAGGGCTATTTTTACATTTCTTTGGAGTTTGTGTTTAGCTGTAATGTTCCTATTATTAATTTACTGTACCCACACATTATAATGGACTTTCTAAATATACCATTATTGTTATCATATCTTATAATTTACTATAAAAAATATATATAAAATATGATGAAAAAATTGAAAAAAACACACTTTTTCTAACTTTGACCCCCAAAATCTGTTACACATCTATAACCACCAAAAAACACCCATGCTAAATAGTTTCTACATTTTGTCCTGAGTTTAAGCAAGACTTACACGGACATTCCAGTCAAAATTAAAATCCATATGGATGCATTTCAGTTTTAAATAGAAGCATTTTTGTAATATACGGGAATTAACAAAAATGCTTCTAATAAAAGATATAGCGATTTCAAATGTGTATTTAAGTATGCACAGTGCACCAGCATTTTAAAACACAGCACTTGCTCAGAGAGCCTAAGGTGCTGTGCCATCTGGTATTGACTCAATTAGTTAATTGCGGACATGATACAAGCCCCACTGGTGCACTGAGAATACCTAGCTATGCTTCACATGCATGTCCAGAGAAAAATGTTAACACTGAAACAGTGATAACGTTTACTAGAAGCATTTTTGCCAATACATGTATATTGTAAATATGTTTCTATTCAAAGATGTAATTCATCTGTGTGCATTTAAATTTTGACTGGGATGTCCCTTTAACTATTTTGTTAGTTATGCCTAGAATTACTGGTGCGTGGCCTGGAATTCAGATCAGGTTATCGAGCTCTACCCCTGCAGGGAGCGATGCTTGTTTAATCTGTCTCCATCTGGAAGGGTCTTAAACGCCCAGACTGCCTACGTGAGAGAGCGTTACTGCTTATAGCAGTAAACATTCAGCACTGAAAATCCTCCATATTTCAGCAGTATTTGAAATACTCATTCTCAATGAGGTCCTAGGAGGTTTTTGCTCCCAAATGTGTTATGTAAAAACAGCTTGAAATTGGTTAAGGTAGCGTACCGGGATTGTAAGTGGTAGACAGCGAAATAAATTATTACGTTTGGGGAGCAACATCATTTTTATAGCCGTCACCTTCTGATACAATTAAATTCCCTTAACAGAGGGTCAAAAAAGGGAGAACAAACTACTCCAAAGTCATGGGATAGTAGAGCATGAAGTTTTAAATGACTTTCCAATGAATTTCTAATTTAAATTTAGTTTTTATCCTTCTGGTATCCTTTGTTAAAGCGTAATTTTAAGTGTGTCTAATTATCTGGCAGCAGTGTTTGCAAATTGCAATAATGTTTATAGCAATGTTATACATTATTGCAAACACTGCTATGATAAAATGCTAAACACACACACACACTCTTAAAGGGACAGTGTAGTTGATTTGTTTATTGTTTAAAAAGATAGATAATTATCTCGTTCCCCAGCTTTGCATAACCAACACTGTTATATTAATATACTTTATAACCTCTCTTTATCTGTTTCTAAGCCCATGCAGGCCGCCCTTATCTCAGTGCTTTTTAATAGCTTTTTACAGCCAGACAGTGCTAGTTAATGTGTGCCATATAGATAACACTGTGCTCACTCAGTGGAGTTATGCAGAAACCAGCACTAATTGGCTAGCACTGAGATAAGCGGGCAGTCTGCAGGAGCTTAGATACAAGGTAATCGTGGAAACAAAAAGTAAATTAATATGTGTTGGTTATGCAAAACTGGGGAATGTATAATAAAGGGATTATCCATTTTTTTAAACAATAACAATTCTCAAGTAGACTGCCCCTTTAAGCTCCAATCAACCTACTTAGCTTTACTCTTCAACAAAGATCAAAGCAAATTTGATAGTAGAAGTAAATTGTAAAGTTGTTTACAATTGTATGCTCTAGCCGAACCATAAATGTTTAATTTTAACTTTACTGTCCTTTTAAGCTATAGGTAGTTAGATATTACACTATTTTGCAAATCGTTTTTGGAACCAAGGGTTTAAACAGATATTAAACCTAACTATTTATGAATAAATATTAGATATAAATTATTGAAAGGGAGTGAAAAGCAATTTATTTTTATAATCACATAAATAAGAGTGTACAAGTGTAATACTGTCACCCCATCCATCACAGAGAAAGTGAGATGAATAAAGTATTATAAAGCAACCACAACTGATATATTTAACCCAACTCATCCAGCAACAGCCAAATAAAACACATTACATCAGAAGTAGGATTAAAAGACCAAAAACAGAGGGTCTAGATTACGAGTTGTGCGTTAGCCTTAAAAAGCAGCGTTAAGAGGTCCTAACGCTGCTTTTTAATGCCGCTGGTATTACGAGTCATAAAGGTACAGGCTCACCGCTCACTTTTTTGGGCAGACTCGAAAATACCTCAAATCCACTTATGTCAATTGCGTATCCTATATTCTCAATGGGACTTGCATAGCTCCGGTATTAACCAAAAGTGAGCGGTAGACCCTCTCCTGTCAAGACTGGTACCACATTTTAAAGTCAGTAGTTAAAAGTTTTACACTACAATGCCGTAGCATAAAACTTTTAACTAAAGTGCTAAAAAGTACACTAACACCTATAAACTACCTATTAACCCCTAAACCGAGGCCCACCTACATCGCAAACACTAAAATACATTTTTTAACCCCTAATCTGCCGAACCGGACATCGCCACCAGTATAATAAACATATTAACCCCTAAACTGCTGCACTCCCGCATCGCAAAAACTAGTTAAATATTATTAACCCCTAATCTGCCGTCCCTAACATCGCCGCCACCTACCTACATTTATTAACCCCTAATCTGCCTCCCCCAACGTCGCTGCCACTATAATAAAGTTATTAACCCCTAAACCTAAGTCTAACCCTAACCCTAACACCCCCTAACTTAAATATAATTAAAATAAATCTAAATGAAATTACTACAATTAACTAAATAATTCCTATTTAAAACTAAATAGTTACCTATAAAATAAACCATAAACTAGTTACAATATAACTAATAGTTACATTGTAGCTAGCTTAGGGTTTATTTTTATTTTACAGGCAACTTTGTATTTATTTTAACTAGGTACAATAGTTATTAAATAGTTAAAATATAGACAAATTTACCTGTAAAATAAAACCTAACCTAAGTTACAATTACACCTAACACTACACTATGCTTAAATTAATTACCTAAATTTAATACAATTAATTACAATTAAATAAAATTATCTAAAGTACGAAACCCCCCCCCCACTAAATTACAGAAAATAATAAAATAATTACAAGATTTTTAAACTAATTACACCTACTCTAAGCAGCCCAAACCCTACACTAAATTACAAATAGCCCTTAAAAGGGCCTTTTGCGGGGCATTGCTCAAAAGTAATCAGCTCTTTTACCTGTAAAAAAAAAAGTACAAATACACCCCCCAACATTAAAACCCACCACCCACACAACCAACCCTACTCTAAAACCCACCCAATCCCCCCTTAAAAAAAACCTAACACTAACCCCTTGAAGATCACCCTACCGTGAGAAGTCTTCACCCAACCGAGCAGAAGTGGTCCTCCTGACGGGCAGAAGTCTTCATCCAACCGGGCAGAAGTGCCCCGCAAAAGGCCCTTTTAAGGGCTATTTGTAATTTAGTGTAGGGTAGGGCTTTTTTATTTTGGGGGGCTTTTTTATTTTGTTAGGGGGTAGGTGTAATTAGTTTAAAAATCTTGTAATTTCCTTATTATTTTCTGTAATTTAGTGTTTTGGTTTTTTTCGTACTTTAGATAATTTTATTTAATTGTAATTAATTGTATTTAATTTCGGTAATTCATTTAATGATAGTGCTGTGTTAGGTGTAATTGTAACTTAGGTTAGGTTTTATTTTACAGGTAAATTTGTCTTTATTTTAACTAGGTAGTTATTAAAGAGTTAATAACTATTTAATAACTATTGTACCTAGTTAAAATAAATACAAAGTTGCCTGTTCAACATAAGTATAATGTATGTGGCGGCGGTGTCCGGAGTGGCAGATTAGGGGTTAATAATATAATGCAGGTGTCGGCGATGTCGGGGGCGGCAGATTAGGGTTAAAAAGTGTAAGATTAGGGGTGTTTAGACTCGGTGTTCATGTTAGGGTGTTAGGTGTAGACATAAAATGTGTTTCCCCATAGGAATCAATGGGGCTGCGTTAGGAGCTATACGCTTTTTTTTTTTTTTATGGGAAAATCGTGCACAAGCACGTTTTACCAGCTCACCGCTAACGTAAGCAGTGCTAGTATTGAGATGAGATGTGGAGCTAAATTTTGCTCTACGCTCACTTTTTTGTGGCTAACGCCGGGTTTGTAAAATCCCGTAATACCAGCACTATCTGTAAGTGAGCGGTGAGCATAAACTGCTCATTAGCACCGCACAGCCTCTAACGCAAAACTCGTAATCTAGGCGAGAGATTGTACTTGACTGCCAGTAATATATACTGTATATAGTAACTGTCTAATTCTCACTGTGCTATTAAATGACCACTCAATGAAGTAGAATTATATAATTAACAAGTACATAATAAAAAGACAATACGTTAACACTTACTCTGAATTTCAAATAAGCAGTAGATTTTTTTTCTGACAAATTAATTTTTTCTACCATTTTCCGGCCCCCTGAATCATGTGACACAGACATCAGCCAATCACAGACTAGTATACGTATACCCTTGCACATGCACATGCTCATGCTCAGTATGCTCTTGTTCCCCAGAAAGTGTAACTATAAAAAATTGATGATGAAAGTAAATTGGAAATTGTCATGAAACTGCATGATCTTTCTGAATCATAAAAGTTTATTTTGACTTGATTGTCCCTTTAACAATTATTCTGATATAGACATATCATGAAGCCCGACAACTTTTTACACACATTTCAGATCACACTTTAAGACATTCAGTGCCTGTAGTAGTGGGATATGAGAGAGAAGAGAGAGGGGCCGATTTATCAAAGGCTCACCGGAAACAGCAGTTATGAAGCAATGGTCTTAAGACCTCTGCTCTTTAACTGGTCCGCTGCCTTTGAGGATGCGGACATCAATCTGCCCGATCCTAAATGATCAGGCTGATTGATACCCCCTGCTAGCGGCCCCGAATCTGCAGGGGGCGGCATTGCACAAGCAGTTCACTAGAACTGCTTGTTCAATGTAAAATGCTGACAGCGTATGGGGTTGCAGCGGTTTAGGGGTTAATACAGTAGGGTTTTTTTAGGGGGTTGTGGCTGTGGGTTTATGCAGTAGGGAATGTTTGCAATGGGGTTGCAGCGGTTTAGGGGTTCAGTAGTGTATGTTGTGTTTAGTGCAAGAGAGAGAAGAGAGATAGAGAGAGAGAGAGAGAGAGAGAGAGAGAGAGAGAAGAGAGAGAGAAGAGAGAGAGAAGAGAGAGAGAAGAGAGAAAGAGAAAAGAGAGAAGAGAGAGAGAGAGAGAAGAGAGAGAGAGAGAGAGAGAGAGAGAGAAGAGAGAGAGAGAGAGAGAGAGAGAGAGAGAAGGGAGAGAGAACAGATGAGAGAGAAGAGAGAGAGATGAGAGAGAAGAGAGAGAGAGAGAAGAGAGAGAGAGAGAGAGAGAGAGAAGAGATGAGAGAGAAGAGAGAGAGAGATGAGAGAGAGAAGAGAGAGAGAGAGATGAGAGAGAGAGAAGAGAGAGAGAGAGAGAGAGAGAGAGAGAGAGAAGAGAGAAGAGGAGAGAAGAGAGAGATCAAACTTTCAAGTCCTAAGCTACTAGTGTCACTCTCTACTTCTGATACCACCCATCACCTGCCCACACCATGCCCACTACCCGTCCACACCATACCAACTACCCCACGCACTACACCCACTACCTCACCCCCTCATTCATATGTTTAGCCATTCTGAAACACCTTATTGTGCAGTATTTTTTCATATTTTATTTATAACATATTAAGAGCTCTATCACTAGCGAGAGGATCGTAAACACGATCACGAGATCACAGTGTTCTTTACACTCAACGCCATATTACAAGTGGCACATGTTTAAATTTTACCCTCCCTGTATTTTCTATGGATGGCGTTGGGCGGTAATGTCTACTCATAGTTGAAAGTTGAAAGTAAATGCGATTGCACAAATGCAATCACATTTTACTTAACCTTAAAGGTTGTGTAAAGAGTTTGGCTGGAGGAATCAGTTGCACTAAACTATTTTATTTACCCCTAAACCGCCACACCCCCTACTACCAATACAGTGGTGTATTTAGGTTTTGTGCTGCCCTAGGCATTCAAAATTCTGCTGCCCCCCTTCCTCCCCCCAAGGTTTTAGGCCTTTTTTCCCTTAATATTTTTTGGGTCAGTGTGTAAAATGTTGTTGTTTTTTTTTCAACAATTCAAAAGAAAATGGGCTTGCAAAACACTTGCATCTAATACCATTTTCTCCCTGAGAGAAGGGAGAGAAAAGAAGGGGAGGGGAGAAAAGGGAGGGAAAGGAATGAAGGGAGGGAAAGAGAGAGAAGAGAAAAGTGGGGAGGGAGAGGGAAAAAAAGGGGGAGGGGAAGAAGGGACGGAAAAAAAGGAGTGAAAGAAGGGACCTCAGAGAGAGAAGGAAGGGAGAGAAAGAAGGTAAATAAAGAAGGGAGGGAGGGAGTTGAGGGAGGGAGGGAAGGGAGGGAGAAAGGGAAAGAAGGGAGGGAGGAAGGGAGGGAATTGAGGGAGGGAGTTGAGGAAGGGAGGGAGAAAGGGAAAGAAGGGAGAGAAGAAGGGAAGAAAATAAGAATACACTTGGAAACAATAACTGCCCTTCACATGCTTAACTGGTTTAAATCTTTCCTCGCTGGTAGATCACAGAGAGTAAAATCAGGATCAAGCTCATCAGCACCGACAGAACTGACCTGCGGAGTTCCACAAGGATTCATCCTGTCTCCCATGTTATTCACAATTTACTTGCTACCACTGAGGGACATCATTAGGCGACATTGTAATTTTAATAACATGTGATGTGTTTGTTAATTTGCATACAGAATATTGATAGGCTGTTGGTCTTTCTACCATACATGGTAACAAGTTCAGTTAGTATAATAAACAGTTAGTGACTAGATGCAGATCTGTGTTCTCTGAGTTATTCCTTGGTAAGACACTAATTTGAGTGACTACACAAGAACAATACATGGTGTCAGAAGCTGGTTTCTTTCTGCAAAATGGATTTATCATGTGTGCCTATGCCACAGATGGATAGGGACTCAAAAAAATGACCAGATGCATGGAGGAGATTTTGCCAGCATGTACAGCTCATGTTCTCCGGCCCGCTCTGTGACAAGCCTGAGGAAACCTTGTGCAGCTACTTGCTTCTCTGGGTAGGTGAAAAAGGGAGAGATGTTTATAAAACTTGGACATTAGCATTTGAGGAGTCTAAAAAGTTGAAGTCTTATTATGACAAATTTGAGGAATATGTTATGCCTAAAGCTAATCCAATTTTTGCAAGTTACAAGTTTCATGAAAAAATGCAGGGGGAACGTGAGATGTTTGAACATTTTGTAACAGAGCATAAATTGCTTGTAAAAGATGAGACTGCATTGTTTTTGCCACTAATTCTCCAAAGGTCAGAGAGAAATTACTTAATCAGAGTGCTGAAAAAGCCATTGACATAGCGCGGTCGTACAAAATTGCACAAGAGCAGCTTAAGACAATAAACTCACGTGCAATGGCAACCCAGAACCAGTCAGCTCATGCAGTGTTTTGTAAAAAAAAACAGCATTAGCCCAGCAAAAGCATTGGACAACTGTGAAAGGAAGTGACAGGATCATCACTAAAGACAGGCTATGCAGTCGTTGTGCTCTTCAACACAGCCAAGAAGACACGTGCCCTGCAAAAGGACGTCAGTGCAAAATATGCAATAAATATAACCACTTTGCAAAGGCATGTAAGACCGCCAGATACACGTAAAACTGTACATACAGTTCAAAACACAAATATTGAAGAGCTGGATGAACTGTTTATTGATGCAGTTAACAAAGAGCACAAAGACAAAGAATTAGAACAGGCTTTCGCAGAAATTGAGTTAGGTGCACAAGCAGATAAAGTCAAATTTAAATTAGATACTGGTGCTCAGGTAAATATAATTCCTACCAACAGATTTAAAAATTTCTTCAGTACTGTAGCACTGAAGCCCACAGCACACCGTCTTACAGGCTATGGTGGTGAGCCGCTTGATGTTAAAGGGACCTGTCAGTTAAAATGTAAATACAAAGACACTAAAACTGTGCTTGAATTCTACATTGTCAACACACACGCATCACCTATACTTGGTTTGAGAATATGTCTATACATGGGGTTAATTAAGCTTGTCTTTTCAGTGTGTGCAGATGTAGATAAACCCTGTGCTATAATACAGGAATTTTCTGATGTTTTTCAAGGCATTGGACAGTTTCCAGGTAAATGCACTATACACTTACACCCCACAGCCATCGCTGTTGTATAACCACCAAGGAGGATTCTATTCATGCTGCGTAGTTGCCTCAAGGAGGAGCTAAATAATATGAAAAAATCAGGTATTATTGCGAAAGTTCTTGAACCCACTGACTGGGTCAATGCCCTGGTAGTTGTGGAAAAAGCCTGCACTGGAAAACTCAAGGTTTGTTTAGATCACAGAGACTTGAATAAAGCAATCAAGATGCCACATTATCCTCTTCAAACTTTGGATGACATCACCCCAAAACTTGCTGGAGCACAATTCTTCAGTGTACTGGATGCAAAATCTGGATACTGGGAGATCAAAGAAGATACAGATTTCTCAGTTTACCCTTTGGAGTGATTTCAGCTCAAGACGAATTTCGAGAGAAACATTGATGAGACTTATGAAGGGCTTGAGGGGGTGACAGCCATGGTTGAAGACATACTTGTGTTTGGAAAAACAAAAGAGGAACATGATGCAAACTTGCACACCGTACTGAAAAAAACCTTTGAAAAAGAAGTACGCCTTAACTCAGAGAAAAGTGTGATATGTGTCTCAGAGGTCAGTTATTTTGGGCACAAGCTTACACGTGAATGCACCAAACCTGATCCAGAGAAGATTAATGCCATAAAAGATATGCATCCTCCCAAGAACAAGTCAGAGTTGGAGACTATCCTAGGTATGGTTAATTATCTGTCCAAGTTCGCACCAAACTTATCTGAGATTAATGCGCCATTGAGGCAGCTTCTGAAACAAACAAATGAGTTTGTATGAGACGAAACTAATGAAAAAGCATTTGATAAAATGAAAGAGCTGATTATAAAGGAACCTGGTCTTATTCTATGTTACTACAAACCTAGCAAAGAGCTCTGACTGCAGGTTGATGCGTAAAAGAGTGGCCTAGGTGCTGTATTGCTCCAAGAAGGTAAGCCAATTGCCTATGCTTCTAAATCTCTCACACCAACAGAAGAAAACTATGCTCAAATTGAGAAGGAGTTATATGCTGTGGCATTTGGATGCAAATGTTTTCACACGTATGTCTATGGCAGAAAGATTGTTGTTGAATCTGACCACAAACCTTTAATACCCATAACGAAGAAACCCCTTGCAGCTGCACCACCACGCCTTCAGAGAATGATCTTGCAGATACAGAGGTATGACATTTAAATAGTACATCGTTCAGGAAAAGATTTTCCAATAGCCGACACTCTGTCCAGGAAATCAATACCATACAGACTCAAATCACTGAATGAAGGAATGGATGCACAGATTCACACAGTCATAACCAATCTTCCTATTAGTGACAGGAAACCAACTGACATTCGAACAACTATAGAACAGGATCCTCAACTCATTATGCTGAAAAACGTAATCAAATCTGGGTGGCCTAACATAAGGAAAAGATGTCCTTCAAGCCTTGTTGAATACTGGAATCACAGAGATGAAATTTCAGAGATTGAAGGGATCATATTCAAAGGCAGGAAAATCATTGCCCCAGGTGTGCTTAGGCCAAACATGCTAGATCGTATACACACTGGGCATATGGGAATTGAGAAGAGTAAGCAAAGGGCCAGAGACATATTATTTTGACCAGGAATGAACAAACAAATTGAGGATATGGTAGAAAAATGCCCTACCTACCTAGAACGCCGAAAGTCTAACCCTAAATAGCCTATGATCTCTCATCAGATTCCAGAGCGTCCATGGCAAATCATTGCAACAGACCTTTTTATGTGGAATGGTCAGGACTACTTAATTGCTGTTGATTACTACAGTAGATTTTTTGAATTGGAAAGACTCCACTCAACCACATAAGCGACCATAATCCGCAAGCAAAAGGCTATATTTGCAAGACATGGTATACCTGAAAAGGTAATTATAGATAATGGTCCACAATATAAATCATGAGACTTTGAAAACTTTTCAGCTCATTGGGACTTTGCACATGTAACATCCAGTCCCCACCATCCACAAAGCAATGGTCTTTCAGAAAAGACAGTGCAAACAGCAAAGACCATACTAAACAAAGCAAAAGCTGAAGGAAAGGACCCATACCTCAGCCTGCTGGAACACAGGAATACCCCTGTTGATGGATTCAAGTCTCCCTCACAATTGCTCATGAGTAGACATCTACGTTCTATTCTGCCTACAACTGGGGAACAACTGCAGCCTCACGTAGTTGATCAAAAATGTGTGCGTGCCAAAAGAGAACATAAGCTAAACAAAGACATTACTATAATCACACTGCAAAGCCTTTGTCCACATTGACACAAGAAAATACTATTTGTTTTCAGCAAGTCAGTGGTCAGTGGGTGCCTGCCACTATTCTGCAGCCTGCAGACACAAAAAGATCTTACCTCATCCGCACCAGAGATGATCAAGTTCTGTGTTGCAACTGACGACACCTGATGGAAACTAAAGAACCGCAACAAGAAGCACAGGAGCCAACCCTTGAGAACCCCAGCACAACCACAAATACACCTGCAATCCCAGAACAACTGAAAGAAGACACTGACAACACTGACAACACAGCAGGTTTTCAATTCACACATTCTGGTCGTATGGTGAAACCTCGAAACATTCTGGACCTATAATATAAAATATAAATGTGATATTCTAAAATTTCATAAAAAGGGAGATGTACAGGGAGTGCAGAATTATTAGGCAAGTTGTATTTTTGTGGATTAATTTTATTATTGAACAACAACCATGTTCTCAATGAACCCAAAAACTCATTAATATCAAAGCTGAATAGTTTTGGAAGTAGTTTTTAGTTTGTTTTTAGTTATAGCTATTTTAGGGGGATATCTGTGTGTGCAGGTCACTATTACTGTGCATAATTATTAGGCAACTTAACAAAAAACAAATATATACCCATTTCAATTATTTATTTTTACCAGTGAAACCAATATAACATCTCAACATTCACAAATATACATTTCTGACATTCAAAAACAAAACAAAAACAAATTAGTGACCAATATAGCCACATTTCTTTGCAAGGACACTCAAAAGCCTTCCATCCATGGATTCTGTCAGTGTTTTGATCTGTTCACCATCAACATTGCGTGCAGCAGCAACCACAGTCTCCCAGACACTGTTCAGAGAGGTGTACTGTTTTCCCTCCTTGTAAATCTCACATTTGATGATGGACCACAGGTTCTCAATGGGGTTCAGATCAGGTGAACAAGGAGGCCATGTCATTAGATTTTCTTCTTTTATACCCTTTCTTGCCAGCCACGCTGTGGAGTACTTGGACGCGTGTGATGGAGCATTGTCCTGCATGAAAATCATGTTTTTCTTGAAGGATGCAGACTTCTTCCTGTACCACTGCTTGAAGAAGGTGTCTTCCAGAAACTGGCAGTAGGACTGGGAGTTGAGCTTGACTCCATCCTCAACCCGAAAAGGCCACACAAGCTCATCTTTGATGATACCAGCCCAAACCAGTACTCCACCTCCACCTTGCTGGCGTCTGAGTCGGACTGGAGCTCTCTGCCCTTTACCAATCCAGCCACGGGCCCATCCATCTGGCCCATCAAGACTCACTCTCATTTCATCAGTCCATAAAACCTTAGAAAAATCAGTCTTGAGATATTTCTTGGCCCAGTCTTGACGTTTCAGCTTGTGTGTCTTGTTCAGTGGTGGTCGTCTTTCAGCCTTTCTTACCTTGGCCATGTCTCTGAGTATTGCACACCTTGTGCTTTTGGGCACTCCAGTGATGTTGCAGCTCTGAAATATGGCCAAACTGGTGGCAAGTGGCATCTTGGTAGCTGCACGCTTGACTTTTCTCAGTTCATGGGCAGTTATTTTGCGCCTTGGTTTTTCCACACGCTTCTTGCGACCCTGTTGACTATTTTGAATGAAACGCTTGATTGTTCGATGATCACGCTTCAGAAGCTTTGCAATTTTAAGAGTGCTGCATCCCTCTGCAAGATATCTCACTATTTTTTACTTTTCTGAGCCTGTCAAGTGCTTCTTTTGACCCATTTTGCCAAAGGAAAGGAAGTTGCCTAATAATTATGCACACCTGATATAGGGTGTTGATGTCATTAGACCACACCCCTTCTCATTACAGAGATGCACATCACCTAATATGCTTAATTGGTAGTAGGCTTTCGAGCCTATACAGCTTGGAGTAAGACAACATGCATAAAGAGGATGATGTGGTCAAAATACTCTTTTGCCTAATAATTCTGCACTCCCTGTAATGTTATTAACATGTCATGGGATGTGTTTGTTAATTTGCATACAGAATGTTGATTGGCTGTTGGTCTTTCTACCATATATGGTAACAAGTTCAGTTAGGATACTAAACACTTAGTGACTAGATCTGTGTTCTCTGAGTTATTCCTTGGTAAGACACTAATTTGAGTGACTACACAAGAACAATACAACATGACCTAAGGTATCATTGTTAAGCTGATGACACACAACTCTACTTCTCTGTTGCTCCAAATACCACAGACCCAGCATGCAGCATAAACAGTTGCTTAACAGACCTCATAGAATGGATGAATGCTAGCTGGCTCACGGTGAACCTAGACAAAACAGAGTTACTCTTGGTAAGAGGGCCTGGGGCATCAAAAAATCCCATGATTGCCCAACTGGCCTGGAGCTAGAAGGCTCTGAATTCGTTAGTTCAGCAAAGATACAAAACCTCGGAGTGCTGATTAACGCAGAACTATCATTTAAACAGCAGATCTCCTCTGTAAATTTTTTTCATTTTTTTCATCTGAAAAACATAGCCAGGAATCAACACTTGATTCCACCGGATGATATGCCAACGTTAATCCATGCATTTATATCCTCTAGACTAGATTACTGCAATGAACTTTACTTGGGCCTCCCAAAAAAAGAACTCCATCACCTTCAGACGGTACAAAATGCAGCAGCCAGACTACTGACCAAGCAAAGTCGCTCCTGCCACATAACACCTGTTCTCCACTCCCTGCACTGGCTCCCAATTAAATGGCGAACATATTTTAAAATTGGCTTACTGACCTTCAAAGCCTTAAACAATCTAGGCCCACAGTACCTGAAAGAGCTCCTAACACCCTACATCCCTTCCCGCTCACTTCGGTCAGCCAACACATCCCTCCTGTAAGTGCCAAGAATAAAGACTCAGGCTCCAGGGCATTCAGCCACGCTGCCCCTACCTTCTGGAACTCTTTACCGTGCGCAATCAGAGAAGCACAGTCCTTACAGACTTTTAAAAAAAAAGCTAAAGACCCATCTCATCCATCAGGTATTCAGTCCACTTATCTAACCTTCAGACAGTCCTAACGTTTTTGTCTTATGTTTGTATATTTGTAAAGTGCTTTGAGTCTCACAGGGAGAAAAGCGCTATAAAAATCTCAAATTATTATTATAATTATAATTATTACATGCAACAACATACAGTAATTACCATCATTCAAGTAATGAAACTTTTTAAGTGTCTATTTACTATTTACTCTGTGGGTTCATGAATGCAGAGAAAGCTAGCTATTAGTAGCTAACATACATTAGCACTGAGAGTTTATGATTAGACATCACAAGCTGATCTAAGCAGTGCACAGATGCATCCAGTCTGTTAGTTACTAAGACCTGCAATAAGCACTGCACTCACAGATCCACCACAGCTGACAAGGGGAGGCAGCATATCGGCACAAGGTCTTCTCCTCCAGCCTCACCTTGTAAGCATATCCCCAGGAATGTTTCTCACCAAGAACATTTCCACTGCAAAAATTCTGGCATCTCTAAATGAAGCAATGGTTTAAAGGAGCACTGCCTGTGAAGAGCAACCTTAATCACCGCACGTGCCTTGTTTTCTCTGTAAAAACCTGCACTTTATCGCTCCCTGCACTATGTGATTGCTTTTAAGGCGAGGATAGGGCAGATGTGCTGCCCCTCCCAAATCTGTCGCCTAGGCACTGGCCTTGTTGGCCTAGGCAATAATATGCCCCTGCCACTACACTATTAATACCCAAATCACTACTCCCCCATCATAAAGTAACCCACTACACTATTAACCCCTAAACCACCACCCCCCTTGCAAAGTAACCCACTACACTATTAACCCCTAAACCGACACAACCCCACATTGCAAAGTAACTAACTAAACCCCCTAACCTAACACCCCGTAAGTTACCCCTAAATAGACTAACCTTACCTTTAAAAATAAAAAATTACATAAAATAACTACGATTACCAAAAAAACTAACATTATAAAAAAAAACTAACAATACAAAAAAAAAAAATTATTGAAAATAAGTTATGCCTATTCTTAAACCCCACTTAAAAAAACCACCCCAAAATAAAAAATCTATAATAACATTTAACTACAGAAATAGCCCTAAAAAGTGTCAGCCCTTTTTTTTTATTTAAAGGACCACAAAATGCAGTAGAAATGCATAATTAACAAGTGCATAATAAAAAGACAAGGCTATAACACCTACTCTGAATTTCAAATAAGCAGTAGATTTTTTTTCTTACAAATGTTTTTTTTCTCCCATTTTCTGGCTCCCTGAATCATGTGTCAGACATCAGCCAATCACAGACTAGTATACGTATACCTTTTGAGCTTGTGCACATGCTCAGTAGGAGCTTGTTCCCCGGAAAGTGTGTAATAGGGATGGGCAAATGTTTTACAACATTCGAAAATTGAAACGAATTTTAACACATTCATTTGTTTCGAATTTTGAATGCTTGTGCAACATTCTAACATTTGTTCTATGTAATAGTATTTCTAATGTTTTCTTAAAATGTAATATTCTATTTGAATTTTTCTAATAATTTGATTCAAATTGTGCAATATTCGAATTTGAAAATTCTAATTTATATATTTGTAATAGTATTTCTAATGCTCTCTGTAAATGTAATATTCACATTATGCAATATTCAAATTAAAAAAATTCCAATCTATTTATTTATTTTCTCTTTAAATGTAATATTCTAATTATGCTATATTCAAAAAAATTGATATATTTGTATCTATTATGTATCAATTTACTAAATTCCCTACCACATGAACTACTGAACTTCTGAATAGCATTTGTTAAATCGAATCTTATATTCAAATTTTCGAATGTGGATATTCAATTTTATTATGAAAATTTAAAAAAAAAATTAACATTCGATTACCGAATTTTAATGGATTTTCATTCTTATCAACATTCAATTATCCAAAATGAATGTTCACAGGACTATTCATTCTACCAAACACTTTCAGCAAATTCACTTTTCCTTAGTGTGTATCTAGAAAGACTGTGCAAAATGTAATAATTGCAATACATTGGAAAGTGTTTTAAAAGGCATGCTCTATCTAAATCATGAAAGTTTAGTTTGACTTGAGTGTCCCTTTAAAAAAAGTAAAAAAAAAAATAAGTCTACCAAACTCTACAATTAACCCCCCCCCCCCCAAAAAAAAACAAAAAAAACTTTAAAAATTGCCCTGAAAAGGCCATTTGGCTCTTTTTCTGCCCGTTAAAAAAACCTTAATCTAAAAAAAAACACACACAAAAACCAAACACTAAACTCACTAAAGATGAATCTGGGTGGCTGTGCTCCCAATGGCAAAATTCTTATCTTCATCCTGGCGGCGCTCTTCATCCATCTTCTTATCTTCCATCCCAACATCCTCTTTATGCAGTCACCAGCCACACACTGAATTTTGAATGCGAGGTACCACCCTTTATAAAGGGGTACCCTTGCATTTATTTTGGCTGATTTTCAAATTTAAATTCAAAACAGCCAAAAGAAAAATATTTCCTTCTATTCTATTGATTTGAATTTGAAATTGAAAATCAGCCATTAGGAATGCAAGGGTACCCCTCTATAAATGGGGTATCTTGCATTCAAAATTCAGCATGCGGTTGGTGACTCATGAAGAAGACGTCGGGGACGGAGGATAAGATGATGGATAAAAGCACCACCAGGATGAAGATAGATAGCCACCAGGATGAAGATGGAGTACCGCCAATCAGATTGTGGTTTAGTGTTAGGGTTTTTTGGGTATTTTTTTTTTAATAGGCAGCAATAGAGCTGAATGCCCTTTTCAGGACAATTTTAAAAGTGCTGACACTTTAGAGCAATGTCCTACAAAAGGCCCTTTTAAGGGCTATTTCTGTAGTTTAGTGTTAGTATAAGTTTTTTTTTATTTTAGGTTATTTTTATTTAAGCAGGGTTTTAGAATATGCATAACTCTTTTTTTATTTTTGGTAATTTGTTTGTTGTTTTTTGTAATGTTATTTTTTTTTTTTTTTTTAAATGTTGTTAGTTTTTTTTTGTTATGTTAGGTTTGTTTTTTTCTGTAATGTTACGTTTGTTAGTTTTAAGGTACTGTAATAGGAGCGCACAGGCCCAGAAACCACAACATATGCTCCTAATGCTGTTTTATATTTGGATCTTAAATAATCACTCAAATCCAATATAGATCCCTTTATATATAAGTGGTACGATAATCTTACCTTCCTTTTTTTTTGGTGGAGTAAATGGAGGAGTTCAGGGAAAATTTTGATCAGACAAGGCCTTATGTTGAGTGGAAACTTGCGAGGTGCATTCAAATTAACCAAAGTAGGCCTGAAGTAATTATTCATTTTGGGAACTGGCGTTTCTAATGTGAGTAACAAAAGTAAGTAACATCTTTGAGCATATAATTTTATGTTTATTATTACAAAACGTATGTAGCTATGCACTTAGAAATACATTTAATAAAGGAACATATTTCAACTAGCCATAAATGTATTTTAAGGAGTAGTTGTGTCATTTCAGTTAAGTCACACGGTGCGCCTGAAGGGAATACACATATATTGAAACATTCTGTCCTTGTCAAGGAGATAGGCTTCAGACCTCAGGCTTAAAACACGTATGACATAAAATTTGGGATGCTAAACAATGAAAATCTCTAAAACAAATGTTTTTCAATCCCTATAAATCTGTCATGACAGACAAACATTAAGAAACCATAATAATGGCAGAGTGGCGCATTTAACAAATATTTTTGCTAAGTTAAAGGGCCTAGTGGTAAATGTATAATTTTATTCCTTTCTAGAGTCCCGTAACATGTTTTGGAGATGCAGTTATAGGCCTAGATTACTGTGGAGCGTTATTGATAGTGTAGGGTGCGCTATCAATATTGCTGGACTGTTAGGATTAAATCTGGTAGAACAAGTCCTTGGATGGAATGTACACTGAGCGCCAGCTATATAAGACCCTTAGCTCTAATATATTGACCCCTAGCGGTCAGAAATGTATGGAGAATCAGAAGAAATAATATCAAAGCGCCAAACAACACTGGCAGGGTCTGGGTGGTGTACTTTGAGTGTTAATCAAGTATAAATTGTAGAACAATGTGACATTTTTAAGACACTTTATTATAATAAACAATTTAAAACAGTATAAGAATATAAAACAATGTTGATTTAAAACAATGTTACATTAAAAACAAATAATCAAGGATCCAAGATTTTACAAAGGATGACAAAAATACAAAGGATGACAAAAATACAATACAATATTTATAGACTAAAATGTCGGCCTATGAGCGTGATACAGCAGTATAATATATAACTGATGTCTGTAAATGAAGGTGTTTACTTAGTGTTAGATGTTTACTTGATATTGAAAGGTGTGTTCCTAGTATTGAGATGTATATACAATAGATAAGCAGGTTGGTGAAAAATAAGTGTCAAAATCAAAATCTTAAAAAATAATAATGTAAATTTGACAAATAAACAATGTGAAAGAACTGTTCAAAAAAAAGGATAAGCAGAGAACAGTGTAAACAAAAAAAATTTTTTGAAATGTTTCCCAAAAGGAAGTCCAAACTGTGTTCGTTAAAATGTCAATAAAAAGTGAATCAGCAGTTTCCAAAAATGGTGAAAATGTATCCAGTGAGGTGCAAAAAAATATAAAAATGTATCCGGTGAAAAAACGATTACAAAACCAGAAAGCAAGTAGTTAAAAAGTAGTAAAAAAGGAGAAAGTCTGTTCAAATTTGTGTTGGTTAGTCACACAATCCAAACGAATATTAAATGTGGGTGTGGGAGTTTTCTCCAAAGTTGAGGGAACTAATGTGTCTTCAAAAATAGATACAACTTGTTGCAGATGAAAATCCTTCTGCCAAAAAGAAAAATAACAATAGTGTAGATGGTTTTTTTAAAATTAGTATTATCAGAATGTCACTCACCAGTCGACGCGTTTCGGTCATCCACTGACCTTTATCAAGACTGTTTTTTTAGTGTTGTTGGGGTCTTTATATACCTTATTTTGTGATTGTTCAATTATCGTGTGTACCGGAAGTGCACCTTGCCACTTCCGGTTTCGCGTTACTCAAATTATCCCTATATTTTTTGGTTACCGTATGTCCATTATAAGTCTTTATTTTCTGTCTGCATATTTGTTTTGCTCTTTGCCTGTCTTGTCACTTATCCCTTTCTTATATATATGTGCTTCGATATATTGGTCTTAAACTCATAGACCTTTCTGATTGGCTAGGTGGGGGGCGGGCTTTAGGGTTTGAATATTCTGTTATCCCAGGTGGTATTATTGGTAACCAAGGTGACTGGACGCTAACCAGTTTCATGGATGTCTGAGGCGTCCATACTCCTTAGCGATTGGTTCAATTAAAGGGTGTGTGAAATTCTAGAGATTTCTATTGGTTGCTATTATTATGAGAGAGATCAAGATACTGCATTTTCTTTAGTGCCGATGGTGATACATAAAAACAACCTGTGATTTGTTGTGTGAATCTTTAGAAAAACTTGGGTTATACTTTGTATTACTACGATATGTGCAATACAACTTATATCACTTATAAGTGTGCTAGCTCGATTATATCTAATCGTTACATATGGTTCTCTTGTTGTAAAGAAAGGTTCAGTTTTTCGAAACATTACAGTATTCTAAAAATAGACCCTTTACAGTGTTCCTTGTGTATTATGATCAAACTTAAGCTGATCTTTTGGCCAAATTTGTGAATGGTTTAATCACTTTTAATCCCGGTTTCCTACTGATTCTCCAATCTATATTAAAAGATTTACAAACTTTTACAGACTTCATATTTTGTGGTCTAGAGGTGCTATATGTCAATTTTTGTAGGTCTTGAATTTTCTTAGGGTATTTGTTATTTCAAATATTTATTTGACATGAAAGGTGATGGAACTAATCTGCATAGATTTGTTATAATTTTTGTGATAGGGTTGGGTAATTTCTAACTTTCAAGAATGAATTAAATATGTTCATTTCGAATGGTTATTCCATACAAACTTTCCTTAGTGAACTAAACTTTTGTTTGCGCCAAAAAATAAATAAAAATTATTCTATGCGAAGAATAATTTTATTGTTTTTATATTTATTTCTAGTGGACACAGGCAAGTCTGATTTGTCTCTGTGACCTCTAGTTAGCTTTATGTTGCTATAAATATATTCCCTCCTAAGTCAAGGGCAGGATTCTTATAGGTAGCATTTACTTGCGGATCGTATTCCTGTTCTTATAACTTGTAGGGTTAAGGGATGTCTGTTGTTACAACAGATGTCTTTTGAACTCAGGAGCAGCTTGCCCCCTAGGGTCACTATTTCAGTGTGAATTACTATTGTTAAATACACATCTACGTGAGAGAGGAGATGCAGAGGGAGAGAGTTTATTTACACAGCTTGTGTTTGATTTGATTTTTGGCGAATCAAGTTAAATTGATTTTTGGCAGATCAAATTTAAAAAAGATATATAAATATATATATATCTCATCTCTTGTTGTTATTTACATCAGGGACCATCAGTTTTTTTATTTGATGGGATGGTCTCACCTGTTCTTCAGATTTTCATTCAAAAAGTGGAAAGCTTAATTCTGTTCATGTCCCTTGTCTTTCAAGGGGCGGCTATGGTTGGCAAAAAGTAGATGTTTTAAAATTCGCTTTAGTTCAGATTTAATAAGTGGGACAAATCTTCTTTATTATTTAGTCCTCTCGGGAAAAGACAATCCAGACGAAATATCCATTTTGATTCTTCTGTAAGTATTCTTTTCTCTTGATTGCCTCCTCTCCAGTCTTTTGGTACTTTTTGTATTCCCATGTATTTCAGTGTTCTAATATCTCCGAGATGTTTTTCGGAGAAATGTTTATACAATGCGGTCTCCTTATTGAGTTTCTCAATACACAGCAGGTGCTCACGTATTCTGTCCCTCAATGTCCTGGAAGTTTGCCCCACGTATTGGAGACCACAAGGACATTGGAGTAGATACACAACGTTTTTATCTTGACAGTGTATGAGATCCTTGATTTTATATTTTTCTTGGTTGTTATGTGACTGGAATTCCGTGGATTTACTACCACATTTGCATGCCTTGCATGTGTGGCAGGGAAAAAAACCTTTTACAGTTTTCCCGAATGCATCTTTTATTTCAGATTTTTTGACTTTCTTTGTGCTTGGGGCTAATTTGTTCTTCAAGTTATTAGCCCTTCTATACACAAATTTCGGTTTTTGGGGTAGTTTTTCTCCAAGGATGTCATCATCCTTCAAGATGTTCCAATGCTTCTGAAAGATGTTCTCAATGATATGGCTGTTTGCACTATACTCCGTTATTAATGGTACATTGAGGATTTCACTGTTTTCGTTCCCACTTATCTTATCTTTATATTTAGTTAATTCTTTTCTTTCAGTTTTCTCTACTTCTTCTATCTTCTGATCCAAGAATTTTTCATCATAGCCTCTTTCGACGAATTTTGCCTTGATTATTTGGGCTTGTTCTTCCCATTTTTGGGGGTCTGAACAGTTCTTCTTCATCCTTAGAAGTTGTCCCTTTGGGATGTTTGCTTTCCAATTTTTGTGATGACAGCTGGTTTGGTGGACATAGTTATTACTGTCCACCTTTTTAAAATGAGTTGATGTTTCAATGACATTGTCCTTGATTTCTATTTTTAAATCGAGGTATGTTAGGGATTTTTGACTACACTCATATGTGAAATGGAGATTTGCTTCATTTTGATTCATCACCTTAAAGGTGTATTCTAGATCTTCTTGTGTTCCTTTCCATATCAGTATGATATCGTCGATATAGCGGCGATAAAAGACCAGGTCCGCGCCCGCTGGGCACGATTCCCAGAAAATTTCTTCCCATTTAGCCATGTACAAGTTAGCATAGCTGGGCGCGAACCTGGTCCCCATCGCCGTCCCACAGATCTGCCTATAGAACTTCCCTTCATTACAGAAATAATTGTGGTGAAGAATGTAATGAATACTCTCGAGTATGAAATCACATTGTCTTGCCGGAATTTCTTCATCTCTCTCTAGATAGAATTGTACTGCTCTCATTCCTTCCTCATGAGGAATACTTGTGTATAATGCTGTGACATCACTCGTTGCCATGATGTAGTTCTCTTCCCAGCTTATTTCTTCAAGTAGGTTAATGATCTGGGTGGAATCTCTTAGATAAGATGGACGTTCCTTGACTATTTTTTGGAGGTGTCTGTCCACATACTCCGACAAATTGCTGCTCAAAGATCCTATCCCCGAAATAATTGGTCTTCCCGGGGGATTATTCAGATTTTTGTGGATCTTTGGAAGGTGATATATTATGGGAGTCTTAGGGAACTGTACATTTATGTAGTTGTACTCCTTTTCATTTAGGATGTTGTCCTCTTTTGCCCCCTTTAGGAGATCTGTTAGTCTTTTTTTATATAGATTCACAGGATTCTCTCTTAGTCTTTCATATGTGGTTTTATCACTCAGGATCCTTTCTGTCTCATTGTTGTAATCCATTCTGTTCATTACTACAATCCCACCTCCTTTATCAGCAGACTTTATGGTGAGATTGTGGTTTTCTTCCAATTGTTTGACAATTCTCAGTTGTGAATCCGATAAATTCCTGTTTTTTAGTTTTAACTTGTTCTTAGTGATATCTCGTATTTCTCTACAGACTACGGTCTCGAAGGTTTCGACCGCTGTCCCCTTGTATGTTAATGGGTAAAATGTAGACCTTGGTTTAAGGTTTGTATGTTTGTAGCCATCATCTTGCTGAGTTTGGTTGTATTCTTGAAATCCACAACCCATCCTTTCAGTCGGTGTCTTCAAAAAGAACCTTTTCAGGGTTAATTTCCTGATGAATTCCTTTGTATTTACGAATGTTGTAAATTTGTCAAGACTCTTTGATGGAGCGAAAGATAGACCAAGTTTTAGAATAGATTTCTCCTCTTTGTTTAGTTTATAAGAACTCAAGTTGAATATCCCTTTTTCGCTCACCTCCTCTTCCTGATTCTCCTCTTGACTCACATTCTTTTTTGTTCTTGCACCTCCTCTTTTCCCTCTGTGGGTCTTGTTTTTGCCCGAGTGGTAGATTGGTTTTGTTCTCCCTTTTTGTAGTTGTGGTGATCCAACTCTAAAAAAGAGGAGGAAAAGTGAGGTACTTGTATATTTGTTGGTGTTTGAATGTTTACTCGATTCATTATATTTTCCTTTTCTCCAGCTTTTGGTTGTCCCCCAGATTTTTCTTTCGGCCTCTCATTATGAGGTTCTTTTCTTGATCCTTGTTGTCTTTTATCTTGTATGGGGGTCTCATATGTATTCCTGTTTCTGGAGTGTTGATCATATGGTCTTTCATCATCATAGTTTCGTTTCCGTTGGTAATTTCTCGTATCCCGATAATATTCCCTTTCCTGATGGTTCTGGTATCTCCAATTTCTTTCTGGGTAGTGGGAATTATTCCAATTTTCTTGTGCAAATCTCCCCTTATAATCTCGTTCTCTCTCTCTCTCGCCATAGGGATTTGTATAGTATTCCCTTCTTTCCCTTCTCTGTTCAAATCGGTCATTGCCCATTCTATTATTGTATGACCTTCCATACATATTCTGTCTATTATATGTATGTTGCCCCCTGTAATTGTTTTCAAAGGTTGTATGTCTCTGATTGTAGTGTTCATTTCTAAAGTCTGTATGACCAAATCTGCGTACTGATTTTTCATTATAGTGGTCTGACATATTGTTCCTATAATATGGAGTATGTTGTTGTATTTCAGAATATTGTGTTTCAGAATATTGTGGATTAAATCTATCTTTTTTGGCTTTCTTATCTTTTTTGTGTGTTACTGTTGTCCATGTATTGGACTCATTAATTTCATTTTCTGTGTTAGGATTTACCTCATTTAGATTCTCTTCAAATTCTTGATCTCCTTTTTCATCAATATTTTTCTTTTCTAATTCCCTTATTAATTTCTTGGTTTTCTTCTTTATAATATCCTCCTTTATTTTACTCACTTTTTTTACTAAAATTTCCTTTTTATCTGCTATTTCTTCACATTCTGGACCGGAATTTTTCAAATTTAGGATAATAACTTCGTTATCCTTAATTTCTAGATCTATCTCTGTGATTTGTGTTTCTCTATATTCTATAATCAGCTTTATTAGCTGTTGAGAAGTCTGTATTAGTATATTTTTCCATTTTTCGGCTAGGGTGCCAGAGAGTGGAAATGCACACTCTTTGTTCACTAATAACCCTTTTGGGATGATTTCTAATTCTAAACATTTCTTAAGGAAGGATATTTCTCCTTTATATTTCACCTCTGAAATAATCAGTTTTTCTAATTCTTTAAAAATTAGATGTATGTCTATAGTTTCTTCTTCATTCTCTAATATATGCTCTTCTCTTCCTATATCAATAATATTGATATCAATCGGCTGTCTTAGACTCTGAAATGAGTTCATTTTCTAATATACAATAATGTGTATAGATGATGTTTGTAGTGGCTGCTCTGTGTGTGCTAGGAAAAGTTAATCAGTGAATGGAATGTACACTGAGCGCCAGCTATATAAGACCCTTAGCTCTAATATATTGACCCCTAGCGGTCAGAAATGTATGGAGAATCAGAAGATATAATATCAAAGCGCCAAACAACACTGGCAGGGTCTGGGTGGTGTACTTTGAGTGTTAATCAAGTATAAATTGTAGAACAATGGGACATTTTTAAGACACTTTATTATAATAAACAATTTAAAACAGTATAAGAATATAAAACAATGTTGATTTAAAACAATGTTACATTAAAAACAAATAATCAAGGATCCAAGATTTTACAAAGGATGACAAAAATACAAAGGATGACAAAAATACAATACAATATTTATAGACTAAAATGTCGGCCTATGAGCGTGATACAGCAGTATAATATATAACTGATGTCTGTAAATGAAGGTGTTTACTTAGTGTTAGATGTTTACTTGATATTGAAAGGTGTGTTCCTAGTATTGAGATGTATATACAATAGATAAGCAGGTTGGTGAAAAATAAGTGTCAAAATCAAAATCTTAAAAAATAATAATGTAAACTTGACAAATAAACAATGTGAAAGAACTGTTCAAAAAAAAGGATAAGCAGAGAACAGTGTAAAAAAAAAAATTTTTTTGAAATGTTTCCCAAAAGGAAGTCCAAACTGTGTTCGTTAAAATGTCAATAAAAAGTGAATCAGCAGTTTCCAAAAATGGTGAAAATGTATCCAGTGAGGTGCAAAAAAATATAAAAATGTATCCGGTGAAAAAACGATTACAAAACCAGAAAGCAAGTAGTTAAAAAGTAGTAAAAAAGGAGAAAGTCTGTTCAAATTTGTGTTGGTTAGTCACACAATCCAAACGAATATTAAATGTGGGTGTGGGAGTTTTCTCCAAAGTTGAGGGAACTAATGTGTCTTCAAAAATAGATACAACTTGTTGCAGATGAAAATCCTTCTGCCAAAAAGAAAAATAACAATAGTGTAGATGGTTTTTTTAAAATTAGTATTATCAGAATGTCACTCACCAGTCGACGCGTTTCGGTCATCCACTGACCTTTATCAAGACTGGTTTTTTAGTGTTGTTGGGGTCTTTATATACCTTATTTTGTGATTGTTCAATTATCGTGTGTACCGGAAGTGCACCTTGCCACTTCCGGTTTCGCGTTACTCAAATTATCCCTATATTTTTTGGTTACCGTATGTCCATTATAAGTCTTTATTTTCTGTCTGCATATTTGTTTTGCTCTTTGCCTGTCTTGTCACTTATCCCTTTCTTATATATATGTGCTTCGATATATTGGTCTTAAACTCATAGACCTTTCTGATTGGCTAGGTGGGGGGCGGGCTTTAGGGTTTGAATATTCTGTTATCCCAGGTGGTATTATTGGTAACCAAGGTGACTGGACGCTAACCAGTTTCATGGATGTCTGAGGCGTCCATACTCCTTAGCGATTGGTTCAATTAAAGGGTGTGTGAAATTCTAGAGATTTCTATTGGTTGCTATTATTATGAGAGAGATCAAGATACTGCATTTTCTTTAGTGCCGATGGTGATACATAAAAACAACCTGTGATTTGTTGTGTGAATCTTTAGAAAAACTTGGGTTATACTTTGTATTACTACGATATGTGCAATACAACTTATATCACTTATAAGTGTGCTAGCTCGATTATATCTAATCGTTACATATGGTTCTCTTGTTGTAAAGAAAGGTTCAGTTTTTCGAAACATTACAGTATTCTAAAAATAGACCCTTTACAGTGTTCCTTGTGTATTATGATCAAACTTATGGAATAACCATTCGAAATGAACATATTTAATTCATTCTTGAAAGTTAGAAATTACCCAACCCTATCACAAAAATTATAACAAATCTATGCAGATTAGTTCCATCACCTTTCATGTCAAATAAATATTTGAAATAACAAATACCCTAAGAAAATTCAAGACCTACAAAAATTGACATATAGCACCTCTAGACCACAAAATATGAAGTCTGTAAAAGTTTGTAAATCTTTTAATATAGATTGGAGAATCAGTAGGAAACCGGGATTAAAAGTGATTAAACCATTCACAAATTTGGCCAAAAGATCAGCTTAAGTTTGATCATAATACACAAGGAACACTGTAAAGGGTCTATTTTTAGAATACTGTAATGTTTCGAAAAACTGAACCTTTCTTTACAACAAGAGAACCATATGTAACGATTAGATATAATCGAGCTAGCACACTTATAAGTGATATAAGTTGTATTGCACATATCGTAGTAATACAAAGTATAACCCAAGTTTTTCTAAAGATTCACACAACAAATCACAGGTTGTTTTTATGTATCACCATCGGCACTAAAGAAAATGCAGTATCTTGATCTCTCTCATAATAATAGCAACCAATAGAAATCTCTAGAATTTCACACACCCTTTAATTGAACCAATCGCTAAGGAGTATGGACGCCTCAGACATCCATGAAACTGGTTAGCGTCCAGTCAACTTGGTTACCAATAATACCACCTGGGATAACAGAATATTCAAACCCTAAAGCCCGCCCCCCACCTAGCCAATCAGAAAGGTCTATGAGTTTAAGACCAATATATCGAAGCACATATATATAAGAAAGGGATAAGTGACAAGACAGGCAAAGAGCAAAACAGATATGCAGACAGAAAATAAAGACTTATAATGGACATACGGTAACCAAAAAATATAGGGATAATTTGAGTAACGCGAAACCGGAAGTGACAAGGTGCACTTCCGGTACACACGATAATTGAACAATCACAAAATAAGGTATATAAAGACCCCAACAACACTAAAAAACCAGTCTTGATAAAGGTCAGTGGATGACCGAAACGCGTCGACTGGTGAGTAACATTCTGATAATACTAATTTTAAAAAAACCATCTACACTATTGTTATTTTTCTTTTTGGCAGAAGGATTTTCATCTGCAACAAGTTGTATCTATTTTTGAAGACACATTAGTTCCCTCAACTTTGGAGAAAACTCCCACACCCACATTTAATATTCGTTTGGATTGTGTGACTAACCAACACAAATTTGAACAGACTTTCTCCTTTTTTACTACTTTTTAACTACTTGCTTTCTGGTTTTGTAATCGTTTTTTCACCGGATACATTTTTATATTTTTTTGCACCTCACTGGATACATTTTCACCATTTTTGGAAACTGCTGATTCACTTTTTATTGACATTTTAACGAACACAGTTTGGACTTCCTTTTCGGAAACATTTCAAAAAAAATTTTTTGTTTACACTGTTCTCTGCTTATCCTTTTTTTTGAACAGTTCTTTCACATTGTTTATTTGTCAAGTTTACATTATTATTTTTTAAGATTTTGATTTTGACACTTATTTTTCACCAACCTGCTTATCTATTGTATATACATCTCAATACTAGGAACACACCTTTCAATATCAAGTAAACATCTAACACTAAGTAAACACCTTCATTTACAGACATCAGTTATATATTATACTGCTGTATCACGCTCATAGGCCGACATTTTAGTCTATAAATATTGTATTGTATTTTTGTCATCCTTTGTATTTTTGTCATCCTTTGTAAAATCTTGGATCCTTGATTATTTGTTTTTAATGTAACATTGTTTTAAATCAACATTGTTTTATATTCTTATACTGTTTTAAATTGTTTATTATAATAAAGTGTCTTAAAAATGTCCCATTGTTCTACAATTTATACTTGATTAACACTCAAAGTACACCACCCAGACCCTGCCAGTGTTGTTTGGCGCTTTGATATTATTTCTTCTGATTCTCCATACATTTCTGACCGCTAGGGGTCAATATATTAGAGCTAAGGGTCTTATATAGCTGGCGCTCAGTGTACATTCCATTCACTGATTAACTTTTCCTAGCACACACAGAGCAGCCACTACAAACATCATCTATACACATTATTGTATATTAGAAAATGAACTCATTTCAGAGTCTAAGACAGCCGATTGATATCAATATTATTGATATAGGAAGAGAAGAGCATATATTAGAGAATGAAGAAGAAACTATAGACATACATCTAATTTTTAAAGAATTAGAAAAACTGATTATTTCAGAGGTGAAATATAAAGGAGAAATATCCTTCCTTAAGAAATGTTTAGAATTAGAAATCATCCCAAAAGGGTTATTAGTGAACAAAGAGTGTGCATTTCCACTCTCTGGCACCCTAGCTGAAAAATGGAAAAATATACTAATACAGACTTCTCAACAGCTAATAAAGCTGATTATAGAATATAGAGAAACACAAATCACAGAGATAGATCTAGAAATTAAGGATAACAAAGTTATTATCCTAAATTTGGAAAATTCCGGTCCAGAATGTGAAGAAATAGCAGATAAAAAGGAAATTTTAGTAAAAAAAGTGAGTAAAATAAAGGAGGATATTATAAAGAAGAAAACCAAGAAATTAATAAGGGAATTAGAAAAGAAAAATATTGATGAAAAAGGAGATCAAGAATTTGAAGAGAATCTAAATGAGGTAAATCCTAACACAGAAAATGAAATTAATGAGTCCAATACATGGACAACAGTAACACACAAAAAAAGATAAGAAAGCCAAAAAAGATAGATTTAATCCACAATATTCTGAAACACAATATTCTGAAATACAACAACATACTCCATATTATAGGAACAATATGTCAGACCACTATAATGAACAATCAGTACGCAGATTTGGTCATACAGACTTTAGAAATGAACACTACAATCAGAGACATACAACCTTTGAAAACAATTACAGGGGGCAACATACATATAATAGACAGAATATGTATGGAAGGTCATACAATAATAGAATGGGCAATGACCGATTTGAACAGAGAAGGGAAAGAAGGGAATACTATACAAATCCCTATGGCGAGAGAGAGAGAGAACGAGATTATAAGGGGAGATTTGCACAAGAAAATTGGAATAATTCCCACTACCCAGAAAGAAATTGGAGATACCAGAACCATCAGGAAAGGGAATATTATCGGGATACGAGAAATTACCAACGGAAACGAAACTATGATGATGAAAGACCATATGATCAACACTCCAGAAACAGGAATACATATGAGACCCCCATACAAGATAAAAGACAACAAGGATCAAGAAAAGAACCTCATAATGAGAGGCCGAAAGAAAAATCTGGGGGACAACCAAAAGCTGGAGAAAAGGAAAATATAATGAATCGAGTAAACATTCAAACACCAACAAATATACAAGTACCTCACTTTTCCTCCTCTTTTTTAGAGTTGGATCACCACAACTACAAAAAGGGAGAACAAAACCAATCTACCACTCGGGCAAAAACAAGACCCACAGAGGGAAAAGAGGAGGTGCAAGAACAAAAAAGAATGTGAGTCAAGAGGAGAATCAGGAAGAGGAGGTGAGCGAAAAAGGGATATTCAACTTGAGTTCTTATAAACTAAACAAAGAGGAGAAATCTATTCTAAAACTTGGTCTATCTTTCGCTCCATCAAAGAGTCTTGACAAATTTACAACATTCGTAAATACAAAGGAATTCATCAGGAAATTAACCCTGAAAAGGTTCTTTTTGAAGACACCGACTGAAAGGATGGGTTGTGGATTTCAAGAATACAACCAAACTCAGCAAGATGATGGCTACAAACATACAAACCTTAAACCAAGGTCTACATTTTACCCATTAACATACAAGGGGACAGCGGTCGAAACCTTCGAGACCGTAGTCTGTAGAGAAATACGAGATATCACTAAGAACAAGTTAAAACTAAAAAACAGGAATTTATCGGATTCACAACTGAGAATTGTCAAACAATTGGAAGAAAACCACAATCTCACCATAAAGTCCGCTGATAAAGGAGGTGGGATTGTAGTAATGAACAGAATGGATTACAACAATGAGACAGAAAGGATCCTGAGTGATAAAACCACATATGAAAGACTAAGAGAGAATCCTGTGAATCTATATAAAAAAAGACTAACAGATCTCCTAAAGGGGGCAAAAGAGGACAACATCCTAAATGAAAAGGAGTACAACTACATAAATGTACAGTTTCCTAAGACTCCCATAATATATCACCTTCCAAAGATCCACAAAAATCTGAATAATCCCCCGGGAAGACCAATTATTTCGGGGATAGGATCTTTGAGCAGCAATTTGTCGGAGTATGTGGACAGACACCTCCAAAAAATAGTCAAGGAACGTCCATCTTATCTAAGAGATTCCACCCAGATTATTAACCTACTTGAAGAAATAAGCTGGGAAGAGAACTACATCATGGCAACAAGTGATGTCACAGCATTATACACAAGTATTCCTCATGAGGAAGGAATGAGAGCAGTACAATTCTATCTAGAGAGAGATGAAGAAATTCCGGCAAGACAATGTGATTTCATACTCGAGAGTATTCATTACATTCTTCACCACAATTATTTCTGTAATGAAGGGAAGTTCTATAGGCAGATCTGTGGGACGGCGATGGGGACCAGGTTCGCGCCCAGCTATGCTAACTTGTACATGGCTAAATGGGAAGACATTTTCTGGGAATCGTGCCCAGCGGGCGCGGACCTGGTCTTTTATCGCCGCTATATCGACGATATCATACTGATATGGAAAGGAACACAAGAAGATCTAGAATACACCTTTAAGGTGATGAATCAAAATGAAGCAAATCTCCATTTCACATATGAGTGTAGTCAAAAATCCTTAACATACCTCGATTTAAAAATAGAAATCAAGGACAATGTCATTGAAACATCAACTCATTTTAAAAAGGTGGACAGTAATAACTATGTCCACCAAACCAGCTGTCATCACAAAAATTGGTAAGCAAACATCCCAAAGGGACAACTTCTAAGGATGAAGAATAACTGTTCAGACCCCCAAAAATGGGAAGTACAAGCCCAAATAATCAAGGCAAAATTCGTCGAAAGAGGCTATGATGAAAAATTCTTGGATCAGAAGATAGAAGAAGTAGAGAAAACTGAAAGAAAAGAATTAACTAAATATAAAGATAAGATAAGTGGGAACGAAAACAGTGAAATCCTCAATGTACCATTAATAACGGAGTATAGTGCAAACAGCCATATCATTGAGAACATCTTTCAGAAGCATTGGAACATCTTGAAGGATGATGACATCCTTGGAGAAAAACTACCCCAAAAACCGAAATTTGTGTATAGAAGGGCTAATAACTTGAAGAACAAATTAGCCCCAAGCACAAAGAAAGTCAAAAAATCTGAAATAAAAGATGCATTCGGGAAAACTGTAAAAGGTTTTTTTCCCTGCCACACATGCAAGGCATGCAAATGTGGTAGTAAATCCACGGAATTCCAGTCACATAACAACCAAGAAAAATATAAAATCAAGGATCTCATACGCTGTCAAGATAAAAACGTTGTGTATCTACTCCAATGTCCTTGTGGTCTCCAATACGTGGGGCAAACTTCCAGGACATTGAGGGACAGAATACGTGAGCACCTGCTGTGTATTGAGAAACTCAATAAGGAGACCGCATTGTATAAACATTTCTCCGAAAAACATCTCGGAGATATTAGAACACTGAAATACATGGGAATACAAAAAGTACCAAAAGACTGGAGAGGAGGCAATCAAGAGAAAAGACTACTTACAGAAGAATCAAAATGGATATTTCGTCTGGATTGTCTTTTCCCGAGAGGACTAAATAATAAAGAAGATTTGTCCCACTTATTAAATCTGAACTAAAGCGAATTTTAAAACATCTACTTTTTGCCAACCATAGCCGCCCCTTGAAAGACAAGGGACATGAACAGAATTAAGCTTTCCACTTTTTGAATGAAAATCTGAAGAACAGGTGAGACCATCCCATCAAATAAAAAAACTGATGGTCCCTGATGTAAATAACAACAAGAGATGAGATATATATATATTTATATATCTTTTTTAAATTTGATCTGCCAAAAATCAATTTAACTTGATTCGCCAAAAATCAAATCAAACACAAGCTGTGTAAATAAACTCTCTCCCTCTGCATCTCCTCTCTCACGTAGATGTGTATTTAACAATAGTAATTCACACTGAAAGAAATAGTGACCCTAGGGGGCAAGCTGCTCCTGAGTTCAAAAGACATCTGTTGTAACAACAGACATCCCTTAACCCTACAAGTTATAAGAACAGGAATACGATCCGGAAGTAAATGCTACCTATAAGAATCCTGCCCTTGACTTAGGAGGGAATATATTTATAGCAACATAAAGCTAACTAGAGGTCACAGAGACAAATCAGACTTGCCTGTGTCCACTAGAAATAAATATAAAAACAATAAAATTATTCTTCGCATAGAATAATTTTTATTTATTTTTTGGCACAAACAAAAGTTTAGTTCACTAAGGAAAGTTTGTATGGAATAACCATTCGAAATTAACATATTTAATTCATTCTTGAAAGTTAGAAATTACCCAACCCTATCACAAAAATTATAACAAATCTATGCAGATTAGTTCCATCACCTTTCATGTCAAATAAATATTTGAAATAACAAATACCCTAAGAAAATTCAAGACCTACAAAAATTGACATATAGCACCTCTAGACCACAAAATATGAAGTCTGTAAAAGTTTGTAAATCTTTTAATATAGATTGGAGAATCAGTAGGAAACCGGGATTAAAAGTGATTAAACCATTCACAAATTTGGCCAAAAGATCAGCTTAAGTTTGATCATAATACACAAGGAACACTGTAAAGGGTCTATTTTTAGAATACTGTAATGTTTCGAAAAACTGAACCTTTCTTTACAACAAGAGAACCATATGTAACGATTAGATATAATCGAGCTAGCACACTTATAAGTGATATAAGTTGTATTGCACATATCGTAGTAATACAAAGTATAACCCAAGTTTTTCTAAAGATTCACACAACAAATCACAGGTTGTTTTTATGTATCACCATCGGCACTAAAGAAAATGCAGTATCTTGATCTCTCTCATAATAATAGCAACCAATAGAAATCTCTAGAATTTCACACACCCTTTAATTGAACCAATCGCTAAGGAGTATGGACGCCTCAGACATCCATGAAACTGGTTAGCGTCCAGTCACCTTGGTTACCAATAATACCACCTGGGATAACAGAATATTCAAACCCTAAAGCCCGCCCCCCACCTAGCCAATCAGAAAGGTCTATGAGTTTAAGACCAATATATCGAAGCACATATATATAAGAAAGGGATAAGTGACAAGACAGGCAAAGAGCATAACAAATATGCAGACAGAAAATAAAGACTTATAATGGACATACGGTAACCAAAAAATATGGGGATAATTTGAGTAACGCGAAACCGGAAGTGGCAAGGTGCACTTCCGGTACACACGATAATTGAACAATCACAAAATAAGGTATATAAAGACCCCAACAACACTAAAAAAACAGTCTTGATAAAGGTCAGTGGATGACCGAAACGCGTCGACTGGTGAGTGACATTCTGATAATACTAATTTTAAAAAAACCATCTACACTATTGTTATTTTTCTTTTTGGCAGAAGGATTTTCATCTGCAACAAGTTGTATCTATTTTTGAAGACACATTAGTTCCCTCAACTTTGGAGAAAACTCCCACACCCACATTTAATATTCGTTTGGATTGTGTGACTAACCAACACAAATTTGAACAGACTTTCTCCTTTTTTACTACTTTTTAACTACTTGCTTTCTGGTTTTGTAATCGTTTTTTCACCGGATACATTTTTATATTTTTTTGCACCTCACTGGATACATTTTCACCATTTTTGGAAACTGCTGATTCACTTTTTATTGACATTTTAACGAACACAGTTTGGACTTCCTTTTGGGAAACATTTCAAAAAAAATTTTTTGTTTACACTGTTCTCTGCTTATCCTTTTTTTGAACAGTTCTTTCACATTGTTTATTTGTCAAGTTTACATTATTATTTTTTAAGATTTTGATTTTGACACTTATTTTTCACCAACCTGCTTATCTATTGTATATACATCTCAATACTAGGAACACACCTTTCAATATCAAGTAAACATCTAACACTAAGTAAACACCTTCATTTACAGACATCAGTTATATATTATACTGCTGTATCACGCTCATAGGCCGACATTTTAGTCTATAAATATTGTATTGTATTTTTGTCATCCTTTGTATTTTTGTCATCCTTTGTAAAATCTTGGATCCTTGATTATTTGTTTTTAATGTAACATTGTTTTAAATCAACATTGTTTTATATTCTTATACTGTTTTAAATTGTTTATTATAATAAAGTGTCTTAAAAATGTCACATTGTTCTACAATTTATACTTGATTAACACTCAAAGTACACCACCCAGACCCTGCCAGTGTTGTTTGGCGCTTTGATATTATTTCTTCTGATTCTCCAGAACAAGTCCTTGGTAAAGATGAATTTCTAGATAATGTGCCCAATATACTTTCAGTAGCAAAACATTGCTCATTTTACAAGTTGAACATTGTGCTTTGCACCCGAACACAACACATAACATTGCTAAAAGTCAGTGGCCTAGATTACGAGTTGTGCGTTAGGGTTAAAAAGCAGCGTTAAGAGATCCTAACGCTACTTTTTAATGCCCGCTGGTATTACGAGTCTTGCAGGTACAGGTGTACCGCTCACTTTTTTGGCCAGACTCGGAAATACCGCAAATCCACTTAAGTCAATTGCGTATCCTATATTTTCAATGGGACTTGCATAGCGCCGGTATTACGAGTCTGACCAAAAGTGAGCGGTAAACCCTCTCCTGTCAAGCCTGGTACCGCATTTAAAAGTCAGTAGTTAAGAGTTTTACACTACAACGCCGTAGCATAAAACTCTTAACTAAAGTGCTAAAAAGTACACTAACACCCATAAACTATCTATTAACCCCTAAACCGAGGCCCCCCACATCGCAAACACTAAAATAAATATTTTAACCCCTAATCTGCCGAACTGGACATCGCCGCCACTATAATAAACATATTAACCCATAAACTGCTGTACTCCCGCATCGCAAACACTAGTTAAATATTATTAACCCCAATCTGCCGTCCCTAACATTGCCGCCACCTACCTACATTTATTAACCCCTAATCTGCCTCCCCAACATTGCCACCACTATATTAAATGTATTAACCCCTAAACCTAAGTCTAACCCTAACCCTAACACCCCCTAACTTAAATATAATTACAATAAATCTAAATAAAATTACAATTAACTAAATAATTCCTATTTAAAACTTACTGTTTAATACTTACCTATAAAATAAACCCTAAAATACCCTACTAATAGTTACATTGTATCTAGCTAAGCGTTTATTTTTATTTTACAGGCAAGTTTGTATTTATTTTAACTAGGTAGAATAGTTACTAAATAGTTATTAACTATTTAATAACTACCTAGCTAAAATAAATACAAAAGTACCTGTAAAATAAAACCTAACCTAAGTTACATTAACACCTAACACTACACTATAATTAAATTAATTACCTAAATTAAATACAATTAATTACAATTAAATAAAATTATCTAAAGTACGAAAACCCACCCACTAAATTACAGAAAATAATAAAATAATTACAAGATTTTTAAACTAATTACACCTAATCTAATCCCCCTAACAAAATAAGAAAGACCCCCAAAATAAAAAAATGCCCTACCCTACACTAAATTACAAATAGCCCTTAAAAGGGCCTTTTGCGGGGCATTGCCCCAAAGTAATCAGCTCTTTTACCTACCATGTAACTATTAGTTATATTGTAGCTAGCTTGTTTATTTTATAGGTAAGTATTTAGTTTTTAATAGGAATTATTTAGTTAATTGTAGTAATTTTATTTAGATTTATTGTAATTATATTTAAGTTAGGGGGTTTTAGGGTTAGGGTTAGACTTAGGTTTAGGGGTTAATAACTTTATTATAGTGGCGGCGATGTTGGGGGCAGCAGATTAGGGGTTAATAAATATAATGTAGGTGGCGGCGATGTTGGGGGCGGCAGATTAGGGGTTCATAAGTATAATGTAGATGGCGATGGTGTCCAGAGCGGCAGATTAGGGGTTAATAATATAATGCAGGTGTCGGCGATGTCGGGGGCAGCAGATTAGGGGTTAATAAGTGTAATATTAGGGGTGTTTAGACTCGGGGTTCATGTTAGGGTGTTGGTGTAGACATAAATTTTATTTCCCCATAGGAATCAATCGGGCTGCATTCGGAGCTTTGCGCTGCTTTTTTGCAGGTGTTAGGTTGTTTTTTAAGCCGGCTCTCCCCCATTGATTCCTATGGGGAAATCGTGCACAAGCACGTTTTACCAGCTCACCGATAACGTAAGCAGCGCTGGTATTGAGGTGAGATGTGGAGCAAAATTTTGCTCTACGCTCACTTTTTTGCGGCTAACGCCGGGTTTGTAAAAATCCGCAATACCAGCGCTGTCTGCAACTGAGCGGTGAGCATAAACTGCTCGTTAGCACCGCACAGCCTCTAATGCAAAACTCGTAATCTAGGCGAGTATGACTTGAGATTTGAAGTAAAGTGTTAGGGCTAGAATAAAATCACAAAATGCATGTAAAACAAATTAAAACAAAGTATTATACCCAAATATATAAATATAAAGTATAAGTTTTTTATTACAAGAATATGTATTAAAAGGGTTTAATACACACACATATATATATATTTACACACACACACACACAATTTTGAGCCCTTCCCAGTGGAACACCTCCAGATGTTAGCGTCCCTGAGTATTTTGCTTGCGTGCTTACTTTTTACTTTCAATTTATAGTACAAGCACAAGAATAGGAGTGCTATTTATTTAACGTGAGTGCAGTTAGTGCTCAAAAGTGCTAATATGTTTAGTATGTGTTGAGAAAAGTCTCTGATTTAATATTTACAGAAACAAGACTATTATAATTTGGTGCTATGGGTACTGTGGATCAAATGTTGGAAGCTTTAGGTGGTAAGGAAAAACACTGTGGAGGACTTCAGGAATACCTCAAATATGCATAAGCTATCCTACAAAATAAGTAGAACATTTTGTGCAGACTTTTTGGGTCTAAGGTTCTTTGCTGACATCAAAATCTATGTTTCATTTAAAATATATAAAATAAAAAATAAAAATTAGAGACTGTGATGTTCAGGAAAAACTGAAAACTGATAAAATAAATAATTTAACAAATAAACACAAAAACATAGCCCTTTTCTTAAGTACAGTTAAACAAATGTATGTTTTGCTGTTGCCTCTTCCAGACATTCAGGACCAGGACCCCCATCTTTTTCTTCCACACCGAGATCTTGTGCAAAATACCAGTAGATATATGTATACAGATATACAAATATACTACTTATGCTTCCATGCTAGTGAGTTTTCTGGAGCACCAGGTGTAAATAATAATAATAAAAATAATAGAAAAAATGAACCTTACCTACATGTTTATTTGCTGCTACTTTTTTTTTTTTTTTTTGGCAGCCAAATCCCAGGACCTGGCACAGCTCAGAAATAGCACAGGTCTTAAGTCTACTGTTTTGGAAATATTACTTGGAAAACTTAGTGAATAGGTGACAGTGAGTTCAACATTTCTACGTGACCACCCACATGTTGCCAGTTTCAAGCAGGTGCTAGAGCTTGGGTGAAATCTTTAGCTGCCACGCTGGAGACTTCATACACTTTTCTTGTGTATTTGTGAGAGAAAGTTGTTTAAAAATGTATTCTCTATCTAAAGCAAAACTTCAGTTATTTAAATAAAAAAAACTATATTGGTGGTCTCATGAAGGTTTCATCTTTCAAGCAAAGGAAAAGAATGTTTGGGGTTCTAACTCAGATCGCATATCTACTATGAGGCCTATCTTTAAAAAAAAAGTCTGTTACAGGAATATTAATAAATAAACTATGTGATTTGTTTTGTATTGTGTAGACTATATTTTTTATTAAAACAGAAACAACAAGGATACTTTAATAAGGAAGAGACAAAGACCTTTAATATGAAATACATAACGGAACATTATTAATAAAATAAAAAGAAACTTTTTATCTTAAATTATTCTGAAATTGTTTAAGTGCCTGCACAGAGATAAAAATCAAAAGTATTCATCAAAAATAAAAAACGTATCACATATGAAACTGTAACAGGAATAGTACTCAGATTTCATGCTTCCAAAGAAAAGAAAGTCACTATGGGGCCGATTTACCATGCCACAAATGCACCTGTTTCCACTGGAGCCTTCTTAAGACCGCTGCTCCTTAACTCGTGATCGTATTGATTGACACCCCCTGCTCGCGGCCGATTGGCTGCGAATGTGCAGGGGGGTAGCATTGCACAAGCATTTCACTAGAAATGCTTATGCAATGATTAATGCCGACAACGTATGCTGTTGGCATTTATCGATGTGCAGCAGACATGATCTGCTACATCGGATCATGTCCGCCCGGACAATGGTAAATCGGCCCTTATATGTTTGTTACAGCATTTTTTTTTCAATTAAAAATAGTACTAGATATTGTTTTTAGATTTTATACACAATATTAAATAGGATCATGAGTTTGCCTAGATTAGAAAATATTCATAAGAGATTTTTCTGTATTGTTCATTTTTGTTATTTATTTTGCTTATTCGTAGGCGACTGCCTTTTTTCTTTATTTGTGATTGATAGTAATGAGATTTCTATCAGTATGTAAGGTTGTGTAGCTGACTACAACACAAAGGTATGTATATGGCAGTTTAATCTAATATTGCACAACTGCAGTGATTAGCAACTAACATGGTTCTGCTGGATGGAGAAACATTTAATTATACAAGATATTTTGCTGTGATTGAGAGGTTGCTTTGCAATGGAAAATACTTTGATCAGCTGACTATAACTTGCTATGTACCTGGTATAAAAATATCTCAAATATTTCAGCAGGCATAAAACGGTCAAAGTATATTCAGCCCACCTGCAAGCACAGGATGATTACTTCATACCATGATAATATTTTATGTTTCATAACAGAGTTTTAGTCTATTTATCACACAATATACCTCAAATACACACAGTACAGTAATATTTCTATTGTATTGGCATCTTGGAGAAAACAAACTTACACCTAGATTACCAGTTTTGCGCTATAGAGGATGCGAAACAAAGCAACAAAAGTTGCGTTATTTCATCCTCCATAGCGCTGCTATTACGAGTTTTTGAAAAGCCGCCTTATGCATGCGATATGGTTGCATTAAGCTCCATACCGCACAAAATACAAGCGCTACTTTGACGTGCTCATGCACACTTTCCCCATAGACATCAATGGGGAGAGAGTGTTAGAAAAAAAACTAACACCTGCGATCGCGGAATGAAAAGCTCTGTAACGCAACCCGATTATTGTCTATGGGGAAAAAAAGTTACGTTTAAGCCTAACACCCCAACGTAAACCCCAAGTCTAAACACCCCTAATCTCCTGGCCCCGACATTGCCAACACCTACATAAAGTTATTAAACCTTAATCTGTCACTCCTGACATCGCCGCCACTGAAATAAAGTTATTAACCCCTAATCTGCCGCTCCTGATATCGCCGCCACTATAATAAAGTTATTAACCCCTATTCCCCCGCACACCAACATCGCCCACACTATAATAAAGATATTAACCCCTATTACGCCGCTCTCCAATATCGCTGCCACTAAATAAAGTTATTAACCCCTAAACCTCTGGCCTCCCACGTCACTACCACTAAATAAACCTATTAACCCCTAAACCTAACAACCCCCTAACTTTAAATTAAAATTACAAGATCCCTATCTTAAAATAAATAACTTACCTGTGAAATTAAAAAAACCTAATCTTAAACAATATATTAAACTAACATTACTATTATACTAAAATTAAAATAAGTATTAATTAAATTACAAATTAAAAAACCTAACCCTACTAAAAAAAATGAAAACTAAAATTGCAAAAAATAAAAAAATATTAAAGTACAAAAAATAACAAACACTAAATTCCGAAAAATAACAAATAAAATTATCCAAAATAAAAACAATTACACCTAATCTAATAGCCCTATAAAAATAAAAAGCCCCCCCAAAATAAAAAAAACCTAGTCTACAATAAACAAAAAAATGCCGCCTGGATGGATGAAGACCTCGCCGCCTGGATGAAGACTTCTTGCCGCCTGGATGTCCGGACTTCAAAAACTGTAAGTGGATCATTCGGGGTTAGTGTTAGGTATTTTTAATCTTTTTTGTGTTTTTTTTTAGATTACGGTTTTGGGCTTTCTTAAAAGAGCTAAATGTCCTTTTAAGGGCAATGAAAAAGAGCTGAATTCCCTTTTCAGGGCAATGGGTAGCTTAGGTTTTTGTTTTTTAATTTTGGGGGATGGGTTTTACTGTTGGGGGGGGTGTTTGTATTTTTTGTTACAGGAAAAAAAGCTGATTTTTTTTAGGGCAATGCCCTACAAAAGGACCTTTTAAGGGCTATTGGTAGTTTATTGTAGGCTACGTTTTTTTTTATTTTGGGGGGCTTTTTTATTTTTATAGGGCTATTAGATTAGGTGTAATTGTTTTTATTTTGGATAATTTCGTTTGTTATTTTTTGTAATTTAGTTTTAGTTATTTTTTGTACTTTAGTATTTTTTTATTTTTTGTACTTTAGTATTTTTTATTTTTTTATAATTGTAGATTTAATTTTATTTAGTAGGGTTAGTTTTTTGAATGTGTAATTTAATTTATTTAATTTGTAGTTATTTTAATTTTAGTATAATAGTAATGTTAGTTTAATTTATAGTTTAAATTTAGTTTTTTTTAATTTCCCAGGTAAGTTTTTATTTATTTTAAAATAGGGATCTTGTAATTTTAATTTAAAGTTAGGGGGTTGTTAGGTTTAGGGGTTAATAGTTTAATTTAGTTTTTGGCGATGTGGGGGGCTGGTGGTTTAGGGGTTAATAGGTTTATTTAGTGGTAGTGATGTGGGAGGCCAGAGGTTTAGGGGTTAATAACTTTATTTAGTGGCGGCGATGTCAGGGAGCGATGGAATAGGGGTTAATATCTTTATTATAGTGTGGGCGATGTTGGGGTGCAGGAGATTAGGGGTTAATAAATGAAGAGACCAAGCGGTGCTTATAAGCCTTGGTGTTCCGTGACCAGCGTGTCTTCGGCGTGTGCACAATATCACGCCCCCTCCAACAATGTTGATCTGACTCCAGGAGCCAAGGAAAAAGTGTCTCCGCCCAAGACACTAGATTCAGCTGAAAGCCATATGTGAAAAACAAAGTATCCGGCTGCACTAAATGTGAAGAAATCCTCCAGAGAATAGATAAAAAAATCAGCGTGTTTATTAGTTACGTGCACATAAAAACAAACAAAAATATATAACGAGAATTACAAAAACTGATCACTCAAGCATAGAGATGATACTACTGGTCTCAGATTGCGAAACGGATTGTGTTGGTATAGGCTGTAACGCAAGCTTTTTAGCCTAACCGCAAAACTTGTAATGGCAGCGCTATGAAAATCCCATGCAAAAACGTAATTTTTTGGAGTGCGGAACTAATGTTGCGTTACAGGCTAAAAGGCTTGCGGTACAGCTATACTGACAAGACTCGGAATGGCTGCGTTGCTGTTTTAACGCTGAAATGGCTATTTTTTCAGCTTTAAAACACGAACGTAAAACTCATAAATCTAGGTGTTATTTTTTTTTAAATGTTTCACAAATTTGATTTTGAGCAATCAATCAATTTTAGAATTAAAAGAAATCATACTAATAATGAAAAATACATGCTTTGTACAGTAATGCTATAACTCTCTAATTTTGTTAAACCTTTACCAATAAATAGAAAGTTAAACATGGTATATTCTTAGACCAGGGGCTGATGAGTCCAAAATCAGTTTTTCTGATTACTATTGATTGAGTGTATTAAGGGAGTATGTTCCTAAAAATTAGATTATTATTGAGAGATAGACAAATTAGATTTTGAACACAAAATTGTCTTTCAAAGAATCTTAGTAGATGTTTATAACGTGATAGAAAATCTAATAATAATTTGGAATTTGATTCGAATTATGCAAAATTCATATTAGAAAAATTAGAATCAATATTTTTGTAATAGCATTTCTAATGCTCTCTTTAAATGTATTCAAATTATGTAATATTCTAAATAGAAAAAATGGAATCAATATATTTGTATCATTATATATCAATTTACTAAATTCCCTACCACATGAACTATTGAACCTCTGATTAGTATTTGTTAAATCCAATGTTACATTCAAAATTTTGAATGTGTGGATATTCAATCTAATTATGAACATTTTAAAAACCAAATGTAACATTCAAAAACCTCAAAAAATATTTGAATGACCTATTTTTAATGGATTTTCCTTCTTATCAACATTCATTTGTCCACAGGACTATTCATCCACCAATCGAATTGCACTTACAGCACATTCGCGCATCCCTACTCAGTTCACATATCTACTATGAGGCCTTTCTTTATAAAATGTCTGTTATAGAAATATTAATAAATAAACTATGTGATTTGTTTTGTATTGTGTAGACCACATATTTTATTAAAATGGAAAAAAACAAGGATACTTTAATAAGCAAGAGACAAAGACCTTTAATATGAAATACATAAAGGAACATTATTTATAAAATAAAAAGGAACATAAACTTTTTATCTTAAAATATTCTGAAATTGTTAAAGTGCCTGCACATAGATAAAAATCAAGAGTAAAAATGCATCAAAAATAAAAACATATATGAACTGTAACAGGAATACAAGTACTCATATTCCAAGCTTCCAAAGGAAATAAAGTCACTATATGTTTGTTACAGCACTTTGTTTTCATTTTAAAATAGTAATAGATATTGTTTTTTAGATTTTATACAAAATATTAAATAGGATCATGAGTTTGCTTAGTTTATTCGTAGGCATGGTTGCCTTTTTTCTTTATTTGTGATTGATAGTAATAAGATTTCTATCAGTATGTAAGGTTGTGTAGCTGACTACAACACAAAGATATATATATATGGCAGTTTAATCTAATATTGCACAACGGCAGCGGTTAGTAACTAACATGGTTCTGTTGGTTAGATGAATATATACATGAAAAATACACACTAATATTAAGAAAATATTTTTCTGTGATTGAGAGGTTGCTTTGCAATGGAAAATACTTTGATCAGTTTACTATAGCTTGCTATGTACCTGCTGTAAAATATCTCAAATATTTCAGCAGGCATAAACTGTCAAAGTAAATGCAGCCCCCCCCCCACCCCTGCAAGCACAGGATGCTTACTTTGTACCATGATAATATTCTCATTCTGATGATGGAGTTTTGGTCTATTTATCACACAATATATATCAAATACATAAAGTATATTAACATTTCTATTGTATTTGCATTTTTAAATGTTTCACAAACATAATCTCATTAATCAATTTTAGAATTAATAGAAATCATACTAATAAGGACAAATACATACTTTGTACAGTTATTTTTTAACTCTGATTTTGTAAAACCTTATCCAATCAATAGAAGGTTAAACATGCTATTTTCTTAGACCAGGGCCTGATGAGTCCAAATCAGTGTTTCTGATTACTATTGATTGAATTTATTAAGAGAGTATGTAGCTGAAAATTAGATTATTATGGGAGAAAGGCAAATTAGATTTTGAACAGAAAATTGTCTATCAAGGACTCTCAGTAGATGCTTATAACATGTGGCAGGTAATCTCTTTCTTGTTCCAGAAATAATTGTGCCTAGTGTCCAGTAAGAACAGGAAATTATGTTTTATACATTTAATATGCGATGACTGATTGCACCAGGCAAAGTATATACAAACAATGCAAGGAACAGAGCGAGAATGAGTAAAACAAAAGCAATGATAATGTACTTCTTGTAGTTTCTCCAGATCAGGTGATAAAGACATTTGAAGGGATTCACAAACCAGGAAAAGGAGGTGTCAGGTCGGCTGAAAAACAAATAAATTGTATGTTAGGACAAGTGAATATAAGCAGGATACCACTGTCACACTACAAGGATTTAGGGTCTCCTATGTAAAGAACAAAATGTATGCCCATAAGAATCACATTTAGAAAAAATATATTTAATGTGGAATATGGACTCATAACTTTACATATCTCTTGTGTATGTGTATTACTGTGTGACTACTAAATCAGACCAATAAGATTGTCACAAATAATTTCTAAGGGGATGTGAACTTTTGAACAAATGTTTCCCTATACACTTATGCTATTTAAATGATTTTTCAAGAAGAGTAGTTAAAGGGACAATACGGTGAACATTAACCTTTAATTGATTGGATAGACCATGCCATTTTAAACAACTTTCTAATTTACTTCTATTAATTTTGCTAAGTTGTCTTTATATTCCTTGTTAGAGAGTAACCCTTGGTGAGCTCAGGAGCATGCATGTGTCTATAGCCATCTGGCAGCTGTGTTTGCAACATTATTTATAGCAATTTTATAGAAAGTTACAAGCTTTGCTGTCATATACTGCTATTGACACTCTCCTAAGCTCCTTTCTGCCTAGCTAGGTTTAGTTTTCAACAAACCATACCAAAAGAACGAAGCACATTTGATACTAGAAGTAAATTGTAAAGTTGTTTAAAATGACATGCGCTTTCAGTCATGGCAGTTTAATTTTGACCTTACTGTCTCTTTAACATTTGAATATTTACTGGTTCCCATAAACTTCCATTGAAGTAAACATTTAGATATTGATGATATATGAATTAAAATATAGGAACATTTGAATTGTGTTAATTTAGCAATGGGATCTTACATTGCATATTCAATATTACATTAGATAAATGGGAAATAAACAATATTTTTGTAATGCAAATATTCAACTGCCTAGCATTACCCTTTGTCAGGGGTGCACCTTTCTGAGTGGTCAATTCAAATTCAAGTTCGGCACACAAACTTTTAAACACATTGCTCTAGGCCAGTGATGGAGAACCTTGGCACTTCAGATGTATCAGAACTACATTTCCCATGATGCTGGACTGCAGACTGCCCAAGCATCATGGGAAATGTAGTTCTGAAACATCTGGGGTACCAAGGTTTACCATCAATGTTCTAGGCCAATTAAATCTATTTACAAAAAAACAGTGATGAACTTGTTCCATAAAATAGGAATATATTTGGTTAGTTTGCCCTTAGTCATGCAATGATGCTGATATTGAAATTGCCAGGTATAACTTGGGTTTAAAATTTTAGGATTATTTATTTAAGATTTACTTATGAGTACTTTACGCAAACTGCCATCTATGAATATCTTATGATATTAAAGATTTCTCAGCGGTATGGACTTTCTGGTGATTTACAAATAAGCAATACTAATAATCATAATTTTTCTGGAGTCTCATATTAGCTTTTGGGCTTTCTGCTCTACTGATAAAATAGTTAATTTGTTTGTATATACATTCACAAGGGAACAAAACAATAATAAAGGTTGTAAGTTAATTTAATTGGCAAGTTTTAAGTCTAATAAAACAATGAAGGTTGAAGTAATATAATACATATATTAGTATTGTACTTTCTAGGGATTTTCCATTTTAAGAACATCTTACACGGCGCATATATAAATATATACATATATACATATATATATATATATATATATATATATATATATATATATATATATATATATATATATATATATATATATAAAGAGGGGTGTGAAAATATCACTACTATAATTTGCTAGTCATGGGAGAAAAGTTACTAGTGTAGATTCTGCTGGCGCTCTACAAATAACTGATAATGCTAATAATAATAATACAATAACTGTGTTACAAAAATATAATTAAATATAATATAATTATAATACTGTGCAATTTGTAACTTGTTATTTAAATTACATTTTCCATATAGTACTCATTATAAAGTTACAAAGACATGAAACCCTAAATTGTCCCTTTGTGATTCAGACAGAGTATACAATTTTAATCAACTTTTAATTTACTTCTATTATCTATTTTTCCTCTTCCTATTGGTATCTTTTTTTGAAAAGCAGGGAGGTAATCTCACGAGTGTCCACGTGTCTGGAGCACTATATGGCAGCAGTTTGGCAAGAATGTTATCCATTTGCAAGAGCACTAAATGGCAGAACTATTTCCTGTCATGCAGAGCTCCAGACCCCTACCTAGGTATCTCTTCAACAAAGAATACCATGGGAAAGAAGCAATTTTTTAAAATGGTATGCTCTGTCAGAATCATAAAATAAAATGTTTGGGTTTCACATCCCTTTAAAGCTGGAAAGGGAATTTATTGACAGTAGCGCACATTTCCAAGTCAATGGAGACATTATCTTCAATGTAACTTTATTATTTCCAGGTCAATGCAGACATTATCTTCAATGTAACTTTATTATTTCCAGGTCAATGCAGACATTATCTTCAATGTAACTTTATTATTTCCAGGTCAATGCAGATATTATCTTCAATGTAACTTTATTATTTTAAAAAACAAATGCCCTTTATGCGTCTCTGTGGGTTTAATGTCCCTTTAATTTATTGACAATTTGTTTCTTTAACATCACTGTACACACCATTCAGATAGCAAACTAAAACATAAATATATATATAAAAAAAAAAAAAAGAACAATGCATTCTGACACAGTTTTGATGTACAATTATTTGAGGCTTCAAAACCTCCCTACATTAGATATAAACCACTAGTATAAATGTTTTTCTAGTCTATATGTCCAATGTATTTTTATGCGGAAGTTTTGAAATGTTTAGTAAATGGTGCATAGAAACCCTGATAATTTCTGCCTTGATAGTTGGATGCCCTGGACCGTGTTATGGACAGAATTAAATTTGCTTCTTGATCATTAGCTGCACAGATAAATTGCCAGAATCCTACATCCAATGCACACTATTGATATAAATTTGTGCCACACGGATCGAATCTCAATTTGTTGTGGCCTTTATTTCTCTGGTAGTTCATTATACATAAATAGAAAAACAGAAATGACCTTCATAATATATAAACTAGAACATGCCTCTAAGTATTGCTTTCTTTGTAACATTGCCATCAATAAATTAATTCTTATTTAAAGCTGAGGAAAAGAAAATTGAATTTGAATTAACCTTTATCTGGGGATTTTTTTAAAGGATGCGTTTTAAATGAAATAGGAATCATAACTTATTGCTATTTAAAACTGATTAATAAAACAATACATTTCAGATGAAATTTGTTATCTATTTTTAATTGCAATAAGCTGACATTTGTCCATTTCAATTAATTATTTCAGTATGGAAGGAAGATTTTTTCCCCCCTACAAATTGGACATGATTCAAAGCATAGTCAAAACAAATATAAACTTTTTTCTTTTTTGGCATGGATACAGAAGTGGAGGCTTTTAAATGTGTAATAGTTAATTTTACTTATTTAAAGTGACACTCAAGGCAAAATTAAACTTATGATTCAGATAGAAAATAGAATTTACTTCCATTAACAAAATGTGCACAGTCTTTTTATATTTACACCTTTGAGTCACCAGTTTTTACTGAGCATGTGTAAAAATTCACAGAATAAACGTATATGCATTTGTGATTGGGTGATGTTTGTCACATGATACCATGTGGAAATAGACAAAACTTTTAAATTTGTCAGAAAAAAATCTACTACTCGTTTGAAGTTTATACTAAGGGGCATATTTATCAATGTGCGAGCGGACATGATACGAAGTAGCGTATTATGTCCGCCGCACATCAATAAATGCCGACAGCATACACTGTCTGCATTTATCATTTAACAACTGTTATAGCTATAGCGGATCATGTCTGCCCGACATCACTAAATGCCAACAGCATATGCTGTCTGCATTTAACATTGCACAAGCATTTTTAGTGAATCGGCCGCTAGCAGGGGGTCAATCATCCCAATCATATCCGATCGGGATGATTGCTGTCCGCCGCCTCAGGGGTGGCAGATAAGTTAAGGAGCAGTGGTTTTACGACCGCTGCTTCTAAACTTAAGTTTTAGGTGGACCTGAAACTTTGGAGGTAGATTGCAGCATCCGCTGCTTGTTAAATCTACCCTCAAGTGCTATTGCATTGTCTTTTTATCATGCATTGTTTGATTATGCAAATCTACTTTATTTACTGGTCCTTTAAACAATAATGCAAAATACAGCTGAAGTATTGTGTACTATGGGAATTAATTTCATGAAATTAAAATTTTAAAAAATTGGCTACAGTCACTCCTCCAAACATTTTTTTAAAAGCTTTTGCAAACTGAGAACAAAAAAGTTGCAATTAGACTTGAATGATTCAGATAAAACATGCACATTAAATAAAAAAAAAAACCTTTCTAGTTTACTTAGTTCTCCTGGTATCCTTTGTTAAAGACTATACCTGGGTAAACTCAGGAGAGTGCATGTGTATTGAGCACTATTTGACAGTAGTGTATTTACGTATGCTCTTCAAATTAAAATAAATAAAGGTCAAAGTAAATTTTATAATAGAAGTGAATTGGACATTTTAATTAATTGCATCCTCTATTTGAATCATGAAAGTTTAATTTTGACTCTCACGTCCATTTATAATTTTGTGCAAAGACCAATGAGCAAAAAGGTACATTACCTAGACAAGACTCTAATTGCCAGTGGAGAGCCAAATTAGTGATTGCATTAAAGATTCCTGATGAGTGACGGATATCTATAGATGCTAGTTACATGATAGCATTGTTTTTGGAGCACTGTTTCCCATCTCAACACTTGTGAGTGATACATTTTTATTCCTATTTTACAATCTTATAAAATTATGTTGCACGAAGTAGACATATACAGTATTTTGTTCATTTTTTCATTTTCTTGTTTTTTTCTTGTTTTGAATTCAAAAATTCCTTTTGTGTTTACAACAAACGTTTCCCCTAATGTAATGGTAAAATGAAAGTATTTGATAAGAAAATGATAAATATTAGGTCATTCTTAAATAACTTTTTATGATATATTTGCCGCTTGGAGTTTAGAAAATGAATATTCTTCTTTTAACTGAGAACAGGGAATTATACATTAGAGTATAATTTATCTCTAACCAGGGAGAGATGTCAAAATGATAAAATGGTAAATACAACTCATAAGATCCCAATCTCCTTTGAGACTTCATTTTTTTTATACTTGATTTGTTACGCCGTGTTTTATCAGTCACAACTGTTCAATGGAATGAAACCAAATCAAAAGCATTTTTTCTGTGCTTTAAACGTAATTTTCTGATGCATCGATGGAAAAGAAGCATGAAAATTGAATTTGTGGATTCATTTTCCATTACAAGAAGCAGAGATTGGCTAAAGCTGAATTTCTCTACTTTCAATGGAACTGATATTGTAACATACAATTGTGAAACAGAATTAACTATTTAATTCAATGTAACTCTGCTTTCCATTTCGTCCATAGAATTGTGACGTTAATTTGCCATTATAAAGTTTTTTTTGTTCCAAATTGGTTTGTCATATTTGTTTAAAATGGTATAAGATATGCTTGATCTAGTAATTATTCATATAGCTATTAATAACAGAAACATTTATCAATATCTCTTCTGTATTAAAGGTTAGGCCTATGTTCATGGTTACGTGAAGGAACATTCAGGGCTGGATTTGTCTACCAGGATACCAGGAGATTTCCCGGTGGGCTGCAGCAGCTGGGGCTAGAAAGCTACAATTTAAAGGGGTGATTAATGGATGCAATTGGGTTGTAGGGTGCATATATAACTACAATCTGGCACTTTTATTTAATACAAAGTTATATAATTTAATTATGAAAAAAAATATTGGGGAAGGAGTCTATCCCAGTAATCCCTTTGAGAAAAACTAGGCATGTGTATTCTACCGACTCAATGGAAAATAGGGCTGGTCTTCATATTTTTCCAGGGCTGCTTTTTTTTCCCAGTCCAGCCCTGGGAACATTAATGCCTTTTGTATGTGCACAGTGTCATTAATTCTCTCTCTATAATGGTATGCATGGGAACCTAATAATGCTCTTACTTATGATAGTATGCACTGTAAAAATGGCCCATCAAAGCCGGAGAATTCATCATTGACGCTTTATACATGAGATCAGCAGTGTTGCTGATTTTCAAGGTTGTGTCTGCTTTTGTACACAGTCTCTGATTGGTCATAGTAATGTAGGATATTTAGGGGCACTGAAAGAGGGTCAGTTAATGTAAATGATAACTATTTATATTGCACCAATTGTTTATTTAAATGCAACAAATACAAGTTCCAACATAAGGAAATTTAAATCAAATTAATATACTTTTAAATGCATTTAAAATATAATGAGACTTTTAAATATAATCACAAGCCCCCAGAAGGTAAAAAATAAAATAAAAAAATAGTAATTGTTAGTGTATGGGTATATTCGCTTACAGTCTCGACAACTCTACTCAGTCTCACCAATGCTTTTCTACTAAGTAGCTTTAGCAAAGAATGGCGAAACTGAAAGGCAGCATAAAATACCAAAGCAATTGGAGAAGATGTTGGTGAATCTAACTTGTGTTCCCTTTATTCTCTGCAGAAATTGTGGTCATGACACTTACTTTGGTTTCTCTAATGGTTCTGGCTCTTTCCTCGCACGCCCAACAGGATTCTTCTCAGCTTCCTCAGCTGATACTAAGTGGAACTCAGCTTCCACTTTTCCCTGTAATTGTGTAAGGAGAAAATGTACATAATTAGGTCATTCCAACAAAGCTTTCTATAATTTCTGTTTTGTGCTTGTGACATTATTGGAGAACACTCAAATTCACTAAAACTTTATGAGATCAGAAAGGTACAAACTAGAGATGGGTTTTAGGAGAGATGCTCTCATCTTTATTTACTATAGGACATTTTGTTTTGGGTTCGCTGTTCTCAGAAAATGACTCTGACTGTCTATCAAACACCCCTACATTGAAACATCACAGCATTGGATTTTGTGTTCAAAGGGAAATGAAACCCAAAACATTTATTATTTGATTCAGACAGAGCAAACCATTTAAAAAAATAAATTTCCAATTTACATCTATTATCAAATTTGTGTTGTTCCCATGATATTCTGTGTTGAAGAGATACCTAGGTAGATGTCTGGAGCACTAAATGGCAGGAAAAAGTGCTGTCATCTAGTGCTCTTGCAAATGGACAACATTGTTGCAAAACTGCTGCCATATAGTGCTCCAGAAATGGGCCGGGTCCTAAGCTTATGCCCTTGTGTTTCAACAAAAGATACCAAGAGAACAAAGCAAAATTAATAATAGAAGTAAATTAGAAAGTTATTTAAAATGGCCTGCTCTATCTAAATAATGAAAGAAAGATTTGGGGGTTTCATATCCCTTTAATAGAATGTACTATTTTGTCAGTGAAGCCTAAAAGAAATCATTTTAAATTTTCCAGTTCTAGTAACTGATATCCGTTGCATAAAAGTAAAATGGCTAAAATTATGGAGTAAATAATGCACCATGTTAGATTTATGTCTAATATTTTGTTATATATAACGTATGTATGAACTGGATTTTTACATCTAGCTTGACGCTGTTAAACTTTAATAAATTACTTCTATAATATTTTCAATCTAGTATTTAGGATTTCATTTGATACCATGATTGAAAATCTGCTGTAAAACAGTATAGAATCCCATTTAACAGAACAAAAAAAAGACTTTTTTTATAGTAGTATTAACGGTTTAACTGCCTTAAAGGCACATTAAACTCAGAACTGGATTCCCCATAAAAAGTTCAAGATAGTGTTTTAAAGAGAACTCTGTAATGTACTTAATTTATTTTAAAAAAATTGCCTGCTTTTTCTTTAAAATGTCCCGTTCTGAGGGTGGATTTTTTAGGATCCAAGACCCTGCCCTCCTACATTCTGCTGAGTGGTTTCTTGATCAGTTGAGGCAGATCAATTCTTTTGTTCCCTTATTGGCCACATTACATGAGATAATAGATAAGCATTATAGGTGGCAAGCCCATGGACTACAAAACAATGCACATTTTGCTCACAAAAATGTCAAAATACCTTTGTAAATACATAGAGATTAGATCATTTTTGAGAATTCTTGTGATGTTCTGAAAATAATCATTGGATACTTTACAAATAATGTACTCAGAAAGTTGTATTCTGTTGCTAAATATTTCCATGTCAGCCATTAATGCACCACTAGTCCTTATTATTTCCATATAAACAGAATAGTCACATATACCTATGCCCATATAAACTTAGGGATATATTATAATTCTTTAGAAAAGTTTATCTTATTATTTTTCTGCAGATTTCTCAGTTGAATTCAATGGGACTTTATGAAGATAAATTATTTGATACGTTTTTTTTTAAAGAATTCAACTTTACCATTACTTGGAAAAAAATATACCATAAGTAATGTAAAACAGTATCTAAAATATCAGCCGCCTTTTTAATAAATTGTTTTGTAGAAATATATACAATATGCCATAAGATGCCCCATTTAATCAAAATAAAAACAATGTTATTGCAGATAGAACACTTGGCTTTAATGTGTGTTTTCCTTAAAATATGCCCTAACTTCACTAGCACTGCTTACCTGGCTTCTGTAGCACATTGGTGTGTCCTGCCAACAGTCCATGTGTGACCTGAGCTAAAGGCATTTAGCCAGTCACTCCACAACTTTTCAGATTTTATCATAATTATAGTTATCAAATTGGAATTAAACCATTTAATCCTTGTTTAGCTTGTTCTGTACAATTCATGGAACATTCTGTGGTAAGACTAGATTTACCAGATGAACAAAAACGTACTGGTTGACCATTGGGTGAAGCAGTAAGTCATTTTGTAATCAAACCTCCGCTCAGACCCTATAACCCTATGGCTTCTGTCAGCCATATTGGTACATCAGACCTCAGTGCAAACCCCATATCCTGCAACTGTCATCTGTTTGTATCAGACCTGTAGCCCAGGTCAGCCATATGCCCTCATCAGACCTCAGATCAGACCCATAACCTTGTAGCCTCTGACAGCCACATCAGTCACATGACCATTTTTATTACATGGTTTCAAATGGGCATACACCTGGCAACCAAAGGCAAGATATATTCTTTATGATCAAAAGTTTGTGGAAACCTCTACTAATTATTGAGTTTAGGTATTTCAGCCACAAACATTGCTTAGAGGTGCCAAAAACCCAGCACATAGCCATGAAATCTCCATAGACAAACACTGTCAGTACAACTGGTTGTATTAAAGAGATCAGTGTCTTTAAACAAGGCACTGTCATAGGATAACACCAGTGCCACAATTCAGTTTGTATAATTTTTGCTTTACTAGATTTGCCCAAATCAACTGTAAGTGCTATTATAGTGAAGTAGAAGCAACAACAGCCCAACCATAACATGGTAGACAATGCAAACTCATAGAGCAGTGCCCCAGAGTGCTAAAGTGTTATGTCTGTATTGGAAGTTTAGTTATTGAATTAACCAACCTCTATGTAAAGATGTGCTGGTCTTTAGCTTTCATCCTCCGCTTTTATTTCATATAAGTGCCACACTTAGCACTTGTGGGGCACTGAGCAAGAAAAAATTGTTGGAACCACCCAGCACAACTCCTTTATTTCCCTACACCTGTATGATCTGTCCCCTGTATGGCCCACCCCTGTACCAACACCCAGTGTGTCCTATATAGAGAATAATTCTATATATTATACCTCCTGATGCCATAAACACTTCTTTATAAACTGAATACAAGATGAAAATTGCACCTTCTCATACCCTTAACCCCAAAAGTGTTGAGTCCATCAAAACGCAGGGCCCAGGGCGGGTGCCCCTCTTGCTTGCCCAAAGGGCAGATCTGCTTCCTATGGCTGTGTATATATTCATGTGTATCAGTAGACTGACATTATGCCAATACAATTCCAATTTTGTGAAATACAATTAGTGATCTGTAGAAGCGAAATAGTATGAAACCAGTTTTAAACACCATTCATTGTATAGTACTTACAGTGAGTTCTCCAGCTTTTACAAAAGGCCACCAGCCACGGATACGCTTCTGTTGGAAGATGGATATCTTATTTTCATCCTTCAAAACAGTAGCCATACTCAAGTCACAGCTCTTTGCAGTCTTAGCTCCTCGATGGAAACCATTGAGGTTCAATTCCATAGAACCTAGGAGAAACAAGTTAATTTTTCCTTCACATTCATTCGGAATTCAAATGTTTGTAGAAAAGAACAAAATTTATGCTTACCTGATAAATTTCTTTCTTTCCAGATATGGAGAGTCCACAATGTCATTCCAATTACTAGTGGGAATATCACTCCTGGCCAGCAGGAGGAGGCAAAGAGCACCACAGCAAAGCTGTTAAATGTCACTCTCCTACCTATAATACCCAGTCATTCGACCGAAGGGAAATGGAAAAAGGAATAACACAAAGGTGTAGAGGTGCCTGAGGTTAAAAAATAACTGTCTTAATTAAGGGTGGTGTCGTGGAGTCTCCATAACCGGAAAGAAAGAAATTCATAAGGTTCTTTCAGAAGATATGGAGAGTCCACACACGGAATGAATAGGGAGGGAGAACAAGACAGGCAGACCTAAACAGAAGGCACCACAGCTTGAAGAACCTTTCTCCCAAAAGAGGCCTCAGCTGAGGCAAAATTATCAAATTTGTAAAATTTAGAAAAAGTATGCAGAGAGGACCAAGTTGCAGCCTTGCAAATCGGTTCCACCGAAGCTTCATTTTTGAAAGCCCAAGAAGAGGAGAAAGCCCTAGTGGAATGAGCTGTAATACTCTCAGTAGGCTGCTGACCAGCAGTCTCATAGGCAAAACGAATTATACTTCTCAACCAGAGGGAAAGAGAAGTAGCGGTAGCCTTCTGACCATTACCCTTTCCTGAGAAACAAACAAACAGGGCAGAAGACTGGCGAAAATCCTTAGTCGCCTATAGGTAGAATTTTAGAGCAGGCACAACATCCAAGTTGTGCAACAGACGTTCCTTATGAGAAGAAGGATTGGGACAGAGAGAAGGAACAACAATTTCCTGATTAATATTTCTATCCGAAACCACTTTCGGAAGAAAACCCAATTTAGTACAAAGAACCGCCTTATCTGCAAACGGAGCCTGCTGCAAAACTTTAAGAACAAGGTTAAAGCTCCAAGGAGGAGCAACAGGTTTAAACACAGGCCTGATTCTGACCGGGGCCTGACAAAACGTTTATGTAAAACATTAGATAAAGCAGAAATCTGACCTTTCAGAGAACTGACTGACAACCCTTTCTCCAAAACTTCCTGGAGAAAAGACAAAATCCTAGGAATCCTGACCCTACTCCAAGAGTAACCTTTGGATTCACACCAATAAAGGTATTTATGCCATGCCTTATGGTAAATGTTTACCAGTAACAGGCTTGCGAGCCTGTAGCATGGTTTTAATGTCCGACTCATAAAACCCACGCTTAGCCAGAACTAAGCGTTCAATCTCCAAGCAGTCAGTTTCAGAGAAACAAAATTTGGATGGAGGAATGGACCCTGAGTTAGAAGGTCCTTCTTCAGAGGCAACCCCCAAGGTGGCAGAGATGACATATTTACAAGGTCTGCATACCAGATCCTGCAAGGCCAAGCAAAAGCTATTAGAATTACCGATGCTCTCTCCTGTTTGATACGAGCAATGACTCGTGGAAGGAGTGCAAACGGATGAAACGGGTATGCTAGACCGAAAACCCAAGGAAATGCCAGAGCATCTATCAGAGTGGCCTGCGGATCTCTTGACCTTGAACCGTACCTTGGAAGCTTGGCGTTCTGCTGAGATGCCATCAGATCCAGCTCCGGCACCCCCCACTTGAGCGCTAACCTGGAGAACACCTCCGGATGGAGAGCCCACTCCCCGGGATGAAATGTTTGTCTGCTCAGGAAATTCGCTTCCCACTTGTCCACTACTGAAATATGGTTGGCAGATAGACATCAATTGTGAGCTTCTGCCCACTGAATAATCCGAGCCACCTCCTTCATAGCTAAGGAACTCCAAGTTCCTCCCTGGTGGTTGATGTAAGCCACTGAGGTGATGTTGTCAGATTGGAACCTGATGAACTAGGCTAAGAACAATTGAGGCCAAGCCATCAGAGCAATGTAAATCGCTCTCAACTACAAGATGTTTATTGGAAGAGCAGACTCCTCTTGAGTCCATAGTCCCTGAGCCTTTAACGAGTCCAAGGCTGCTCCCCACCCTAGCAGGCTGGCATCCGTGGTCACTATCACCCAGGAAGGTCTCCGGAAGCATGTGCCCTGAGACAAATGCTCCTGAGCAAGCCACCATGGGAGAGAGTCTCTTGTCGACTGGTCTAGATCTATCCTCTGAGACAGATCTGAATGGTTTCCATTCCATTGTCTGAGCATGCATAACTGTAGAGCTCTCAAATGGAATCGAGTAAAGGGAATGATATCCATGGAAGCGACCATCAGACCAATTACCTCCATACATTGAGCTACTGATGGACGAACAGTAGACTGAAGAGACAGGCAAGAGGAAAGAATCTTGGATTTTCTGACCTCTGTCAGAAATTTTTTTATAGATAGGGAATCTATTATGGTTCCTAAGAAAACCACCCTTGTAGCTGGAACAAGGGAACTGTATGAGAGTTTGCTTGTTGAAAAGATTGCGCCTGAACCAATATGTCATCCAGATAGGGAGCCACTGCAATTCCCCGAGACCTGATCACTGCCAATAAAATTCTGGGAGCTGTGGCAAGGCCAAACAGGAGAGCCACAAACTGAAAGTGTTTGTCTAGAAAGGTTAATCTCAGGAACTTGTGATGATCCTATGCGAACATGAAGATACGCATCCATCAGGTCTATGGTCGACATGAACTCTTGAACCAAAGGAAGAAGGGAACGAATGGTTTCCATTTTGAAGGACGGTACCCTGAGAAAGTTGTTGAGACACTTTAGGTCTAAAATGGGTCAAAAAGTTCCCTCTTTTTTGGGAACCACAAACAGATTTGAATAGAGTCCTAGACCCTGTTCCCTTACTGGAACTATCACTCCCAGGGAGGAAAGGTCATGAACGTAGTTCAAGATTGCCTCTCTTTTTACCTGGTTTGCAGATAATCTTGAGAGGTGGAATCTACCCCCGGGAGGGAAAGTTTTGAATTCTATTTTGTAACCCTGAGATACTATGTCCACAGCCCAAGGATCTGGGACATCTCGTATCCACGCTTGACAAAACAGGGAAAGTCTTCCCCCCACTTGTTCCGATCCCGGATCAGGGGCCGACCCTTCATGCTCACTTAGACTCAGATGAGGGTTTCTTTGATTGCTTCCCCTTATTCCAAGATTGATTGGGCTTCCAAGAAGACTTGGACTGTTCCTGCTTGGAAGAGGAAGACTTTTGACCTTTGAAGTTCAGAAAGGAACGAAAATTACTTTGATGTCCTTTAGGTCTGTTCTTCTTGTCTTGTGGTGGAAAAGACCCTTTTCCACCCGTTATATCATAAATTATTTTTGTCAGACCAGGTCCAAACAAGGTCTTACCCTTGTAAGGAAGTGCCAGAAGCTTGGACTTGGAGGTAACATGAGCTGACCAAGATTTTAGCCACAAAGCCCTACAGGCTAAGACAGTGAAGCCAGACATTTTGGCTCCCAGTCTAATAACTTGCATGTTAGCATCAGAAATAAAGGAATTGGCTAGTTTGAGAGCCTTAATCCTATCTTGGATCTCCTCCAGCGGAGTCTCTACTACAATTGATTCAGGCAAGGCGTTGCACCAATAAGATGCCGCACTTGCTACTGTGGCAATACAAACTGCAGGTTGCCATTGAAGACTTTGATGAACATACATCTTTTTCAAATAAGCCTCCAGCTTTTTGTCCATAGGATCCTTAAAGGAGCAGCTATCCTCTATAGGGATTGTAGTTCTCTTAGCCAAAGTAGAAATAGCCCCTTCTACTTAAGGCACTGTGTGCCATGAATCTTTAATGGAGTTAGCAACAGGAAACATCTCTTTAAAGACGGGGAGAAAGATATACCTGGCTTCTCCCATTCCTGTGAAATAATCTCAGTCACACGGTCTGGAATAGGAAACACTTCCACAGAGGAAGGAACATCATAGTATTTATTACGTTTACTAGACTTCTCAGAGTTGACAACGACAGAAGTATCGGAGTCGTCCAAAGTAGCAAATACCTCCTTTAACAGTATACAAAGGTGTTCAAGCTTAAATCTGAAGTTTACTTCTTCAGTATCAGATAAATGAATGATACTGTCTGAATCTGAGATTACACCCTCAGAGGCTAACGATGTATCCTCCTCATCAGACTTATGAGGGAGGGCAACCTGCGTAGCAGCAGATGGGACAGATACCTTACTATCTGAAAAATGTTTAATTTTCCTCTTGCGTTTCCCCAACATAGGAAAAGCAGATAATGCCGCAGATACCGCAGAAGATACCTGTGCAGCAAAATTTGCAGGCAAATAAACTCCTCCAGGAGGCTGAGAGGAAATGTAGGGCACTGTATGTGACACCACAGAGGCTTGGGACGTTTGAGGAGAAAGCTGTGGCATTGCCTGAACAGCATCATCCTGAGAGACATTGGGCTCAGAGGGCAACAATTTATCTTTAAATTGAAGTGTTCTACCTAAGCATGCAGCACATAATTCCATAGGCAAAACAATTTGTGCCTCAAGGCATAGCAAGTATTTGTCAAAAGACACAGAGTCTTGGTCCATATCCATAATACTAAATAAAAAAATCCCCAAATTGTAGAAATTTTTACGTACACTGTCACTTTAAGAATTTTTAATACCACAGCCACTTAACGTTATGCAAAAATTATTTAAAATAATAAACAAATCAAGTCCCCCTACACCTCAGACAGGCCTTACTGTAACACTTATACACAATTTGGCTGCTAGAAGTCTCTAAAAAGATCATATAGTAGATCGACACTGAAGAGACTGAGATTCAATTACGCCGCTCCGTTCCGTGAATATCCAACAGCAGAGAGAAATCACATGAGGAAACTACGCAGCAAGTAAAAGGCGCACGTTTCCCTCAGCCTACAACACCGGAGCTTAATTTTCACAAACGCTCAAGCAGTCTGTCAGTTAGCCAGTTCTAGCTAAGCAAGAAAAGGAAACCAACTGCCAAATTTTAAGTTTATACATAAATCCCTGTATAAAACATAAACCACACACATACTAATAAAGTATTTCAACAAAATTAGCCCAAAGAGGAAAAAACGTCCCAATAAAGGGAAGCTTAACCCCTAGTCTTAACATACATAATGTGCCTGCCCACTGCCAAAGAAAATCTTGTATAAAGGATTTTAAAAATGTCCCCATCTACTGCATATGACATATTCTTCTGAAGTGCAAGTCTCCAAGACCAAGAAGACAAAGCACTTACCTGCAGTCTAGCTGTCCAGCAGGAAGACAGCTCACAAGGCATGAAAGGACACATACTCCTTATGTAGCAAAAAGAAAGAACAGAGTAACAACTCTGGTTTTCTGTACCATGGGCAGCAATGTGTTAGGAAACAAAGCAAGGACAACCTCACAACTTTCTAAATGCTTAAAAGTCACCACTATTCTACTGAGATTGACGTGGATCCAGCTAAAACCAAATCCTTGCTTGCAGGGAAAAGTACCCGAAAAAGGAATTCATTTCTTCAGACACCAAACTTCACCTCCTCCATTGACAGAGGCAAAGAGAATGACTGGGGATTATGGGTAGGGGAGTGACACTTAACAGCTTTGCTGTGGTGCTCTTTGCCTCCTCCTGCTGGCCAGGAGTGATATTCCCACTAGTAATTGGAATTATGTTGTGGACTCTCCATACCTTAGGAAAGAAATGGTAATTACATTTAGGTAACAAAAGTGTAACATGCCCTGAATCTAGATTTCCAATAACAGTCCTAAAAAGAATAAATCTTAGACTTAAAAAATAAAACAACTTATGAACATGTTAGTTCTGTAACTGGGCTTCATTGAATTAAAATTTCCTGCCATTTTAAATTGTATTATTAATATTATTATTTATTTATTATTTTTCTAGCTTTCTGAGCTTCAAACATTGCCTTCTAACACTACTATTCAGCAACACTTACAACCTACATAGCCCTATCTCTTAGCTTTCTCAACTTAAACCCTCTCCTCTTCTCAACTGCTCCCACTACTCTCCCTTTAGAGTTTAAGGTCACAAGCACACCTGTCCCGTATACCACCTTAATGCAAGGTAACCTACATCACATGGCAACTCAAGTATGGGGCCTTCTACCCCTCCATCACATTTGTCTTTATGTAAATTTGACCATGGAATTATGCATTTATGTTTAAAGCACTGTAGAATATGTTGTGGGTCTACAAATAAATAAATAATTAATTTTAACAATCCTTATAAAAATGTGCTCAGGCTAAAAATTTGTGTTGGACAAATTGCGTGTCATGAAAAAAATATTTTGTTTCACCTGATTTCTATAAGTCATTTCAAATTTGTTAATGCTATTTCCTATGTTGAACCTCATCAGGGCAGCATCACAAAGAAAATATCCCTATTTTTAATTTCTTTTGTAATAGTGTCGGGACTTGCTAAGAACAAAATGGGAAGGTGACATACTTATTGGCTGACACAGTCAACTGGCAAGGACATAGCTAAATCATTATTGAATAGTGTAATTTTGAACTTTTAAAGCCTTTCTTTCTTAAATGTGTATATTTCAGCAGTTCTCACATCTACAGACGAGCATTTCCCTCCTTTAAAATTAATGGTTTTAACTGCACAAATGAACTATATTTTTTGTTGCATGTATTTGTGTGTTTTTTTCATGAACGGAGTGTTCATTTATTGTTTTTGAACAAAAACAACAAATATTGAAAACATGTTTACATTTGTCCACAAACTAATACACGTCTAAATCCTACACATTACTACTGATAACACCTAAACCTAAAATTTAGAGTACTTACCCAGAAAGTCATCTGAAGATAATCTTTCAAAGTCCCAGACTTGAAGAAGAAGTACAGATGGAATTTTACGCTCTGTCTTCTCCAATGAAAATATGTTTTCTCGTTTAGTGACGACCATTTGTTTTTCAGCTGGTAGATAAAAAAATGGAAACACGAATCGCCAGTTGAAGTTTCCCTCCCCTGTCAAAGAGTTGTAATGAACATCGGTTTCTTGGCTGTCATCTTCAAGTCCTTTCAGCCACCTAAAATGAGTTCAAGCAATTTACATTCATAGAGTAAACAAAGCGCAGTTCAATAATACAGATCAGTAGTGTTTTTGAAATATGTTTTTAATAAGCGATTGTTTTTTTAAATACTTTATTTTGGAATATAAAATTGGATAGTACATTTGACCAATTTTTTTCTGCTCTCAAAAAGTGTAATTTGATTTATGTTTAAAGGGACATTGTACTTTAATTTTTTTCCCATTTAGGCCAGATTACAAGTGGTGAGCTAACTGTTGTGCGCAAGCGATATTTGGTTTATCTCAGATGTTTGCGTGCAAAGAAAGTAGCATGCGTATTATAAGTTGAAAGTAAACGTGTTTGCTCAAGCGCAATTGAATTTAATGCTTGTCGGGTTAGGGTGACCTCATAACTCTTTTACTGTATATTTCCTATACATGTTTCACATTCTAATATTATTTACTTACAGGATAATGTCCTTTTTATTCTTAAATACATATTTATATATATATATATATATATATATATATATATGTATATATATATATATATATATATATATATATATATATATATATATATATTTATATATATATGTGTGTGTGTGTGTGTGTGTGTGTTAGATATGTGCAATTCGGTTCGATTCAGAAATTCGGAAAATTCGGCGATTCGGATAGAACCGAATTTCCGAATTAAAATACTGCCGAATTTCACGAATAAATCCGAATTACTTTGGATTTATTCGGTAAATTCGGATGGCCATGGATTACACTAGTATTGTACAGTATATTGGGTTATATCACTCTGCTATGGGTTACACCTAATATACAGTACATAATACTAGTCTAATCCCACCTAACACCTACCGAAATTCTGAATTTCCGAACCGAACCGAATCCAGCCGAATTTCTTCGAATCCGAATGAATCCGAAACGAATCTATTCAAAATTTTCCGAATTCGAATCGATCCAAACTTCGAAAAATTCTGAATCGTTCCGAACCGAATTTTTTCGCCATGCACATGTTTAGTGTGTGTATACCTATACCTGCATATCTATTCCTATAGTTATATATACTGTAGGTATAGATATGTATTTTACATGAACAGTATCAAATATATAGAAATATATATTTAATAATAAAAAGTACATTATTTGAAGGGCATAGGATTGTAAAATATGCGTTTTGCGCATTGCATTTCTCAATTTAGATCTCAACATAGTAGGGTTAGTGCACATGAAAATGTAGTATTCTTTAGGCACGTTATTGAAATATTACATATAAAATATAAAAAAATTAATAATAATTATTAAAAAATATTAAACATACTGTAAAATATTCTAAATAATCCATCGAATTTACAGTATCTATATTATTTACAGTCTGTTTATTAATTTTTAATAGTTTATATAATTTATGTAATATTTAAAAAAAAACATGCGTGAGCAAAACCTTTTTACTTTGTAATATGCCTGAAATCCGAAGCGCACAAAAAGCCGACGAGCACAGTTAGTGTGTGATCGAGTAATTAGGGACCCACTCGTAATCTAGCCCTAAGTGTGTTCCCAATGGTCTATTTTACCTGCTGAAGTGCATTTAATTGTTTGCAAACAGCTACATTACCTTTATTTGTTATTAGAAATAGCTAATTTTGCCAGTTGTATCCCCACCTATACTGATAATATGAGTAACATACATTTTATCTGTAGAAAAGCTATGTAAATAGGAGATAATAACACTGATTAATCTCTTAGTGGGGTTATGAGGGAGAGAGAGAGTTAGTATGTGAAATAGCAGCTTGTTTGTATTCAACCCTCAGCCATAATTAACATTTCAATCCCTAACATAAATAACATTAGCAAGTCTGCTTTACTTGGAGGTTCAGCCAATTGTTATGGGCCTATCCAAGTTGAGGGTTTTCATGAGACAAAACCAGCTATTTCAAATACAGAAATATATATGAAGGAACCATTTCCCATACATTTAATACTCTGCAGTAACTATTAGAAGTCATTTGGAACACATTAAAGGGACATGAAACCCAAATGTGTTATTTCATGATTTAGAAAGATGTAATTGTAAACAACTTTCCAATTTACTTCTGTTATCTAGTTTCTTTAATTCTCTTGATATCCTTTGTTGAAAAGCATATCTAGATAGGCTCAGTAGCTGTTGATTTGTTGATTGGTGGCTGCACATAGATGCCTTGTGTGATTGGCTCACCCATGTGCATTGCTATTTCTTCAACAAAGGATATCTAAAGAATGAAGCAAATTAGTTAATAGAAGTAAATTTGAATGTTGTTTAAAATTGTGTTCTCTATCTGAATCATGAAAGAAAATCTTTGGGTTGTATGTCCCTTTTAGGGGAAACAAAACAGTGTCCTTTTAAGGCAGTAACTTGTATGTGTTGCTATGTAAAGTCAAAGAACTTTGGGAGGGATTGCAGATTTCCATTAGGTTTAAACCAGGAATTTTCCTGCATTCTCACACATTTAACAATGTCACATTTAACTGCGCTGTGTTGTGCACGTTGATGTGAGGCTACAGCTGCTCAGGTTTAAACCAGGAATTTTCCTGCATTCTCACACATTTAACAATGTCACATTTAACTGCGCTGGAATATTACACAATTATTAATAATATATAATAAATCTTAATAACTTTATCTCTGAATTATTTCCCATGAATGATTGTTTACATTTTTTACACCAAAATATGTAGGCGTGTTAAAGAGTCTGTATATATGTGAGCATGTACATAGTATATAGCCAAACGTATGTGGACACTAGACCATCACACCTATATGAGTTTGTCGGACATCCTGTTCTAAAACCATGGGCACTAATATGGAGTTGCCCCCTCCTTAGTGGCTGAAACTGCCTCTACTCTTCTCTGAATGCTTTCCACATTATACTATTTTGGAGTGTGTATGTGGGAATTTGTGCCCATTCAGCCAAAAGAGCATTTGTGAGGTCAGATACTCACGTTAGATGAGATCTGGCTTGCAATGGGCGTTCAAATTAGTCCCAAAAGGTGTACAATAGGTTTGAGGTCAGGGCTCTGTGCAGGCCACTTGAGTTCCTCCACACCAAACTTGTCAGACCATGTCTTCATGGACCTTACCTTGTACACAGGGGCACAGACATGCTGGAACAGGCTCTTCTCTAAACTGTTCTCACAAAGATGGAAACACCCAAATTTCTAATATGTCTTTTGCAGACCGTAGCATTAAGATCAGTCTTCAATGGAACTAAGGGGCCTAGCACAAACCTTGAATAACAGCCCCAGTCCAGCAAACTTTACAGTAGGCACTATGCATTCCTGTAGGTTGCATTTTCCTGGCATCAGCCACTCCTGACTTCTTCCATCAGCATACCAAATAGTGAAGAGTAATTGATCATTCCAAAGAACGCTACTCCAGAGTCCAGTGGCAATGTGCTTTACACCACTCCAAACGGCACTTAGTGTTGTGCATGTTGATGTGAGGCTACAGCTGCTCAATCATGGAAACCCATTTCATGAAGCTCCTGATGCACAGTTATTATGTTGCTTACAGAGGCAGTTTGGAACTCTGTAGTGAGTGATGCAACAGATGATAGGTGATTTTTATGCTCTACGATACTCATTGTGTGGCTCTGCTCTGTCAGTTTGTGTTGTCTACTACTTTGTGGCTGGGCTGTTGTTGCTCCTATTCTCTCAACTTCACAATAATAGCACTTAAAGTTGATTAGGGCAAATCTAGTAGGGTAGAAATGTTATCAACTCACTAGTGGTAAAGGTGGCATCCTACGACAGTGCCACATTTAAAGTCACTGAGCTCTTCAGAAAGACCCATTGTGATGCCAATGCTTGTGTATGGAGATTTCATGGCTATGTGCTCGATTTATTCACCTGTTATAAATAAGTGTGCCTGATACACCTGGACTCAATAATTAGTAGGAGTTTCCACATACTTTTCGCCATACAGTTTACTAGACATGTGCATGGACAAAAAATTGCTTGGGATGTTTCTTGGGTCATTTTTATAAAAAATCAATTTGTCCACTGTTTCCTATTGGAAAGTAGTAGAGAAGCAGCTAAATAGCAACTTAAACTTCAATAAAGTAGTAACTAGTGTTAGTGCTACAGGCCATCATCAGAAAAAAAGGAAAAATATTTTTGAATTCTTTCCCAGAAAAGTCTTTTCCTACCTTAAGAGCAACTGGTTTAAGAGAACGAACAAATCAGCTATTTTTTTTCTTGAATGCATTTTGGTTTGTTCTTTTTTTAAATATATATCTACTGTATATAAAGGGCCATTTGTTTTTTATTTTCAGATGAATGTAAAGAATATGGAAAAAACATAATTTATGCTTACCTGATAAATTTATTTCTCTTGTGATGTATCGAGTCCACGGATTCATCCTTACTTGTGGGATATTCTCCTCCCCTACAGGAAGTGGCAAAGAGAGCACCCACAGCAGAGCTGCCTATATAGCTCCCCCCTTAGCTCCACCCCCCAGTCATTTGACCGAAGGCTAGGAAGAAAAAGGAGAAACCATAGGGTGCAGTGGTGACTGAAAGTTTAAAAATAAAAATATATATGCCTGTCTTAAAAAACAGGGCGGGCCGTGGACTCGATACATCACAAGAGAAATAAATTTATCAGGTAAGCATAAATTATGTTTTCTCTTGTAAGATGTATCAAGTCCACGGATTCATCCTTACTTGTGGGATACCAATACCAAAGCTTTAGAACACGGATGAAGGGAGGGACAAGACAGGGACCTTAAACGGAATGCACCACTGCTTGTAGAACCTTTATCCCAAAAATAGCCTCTGAAGAAGCAAAAGTATCGAATTTGTAAAATTTGGAAAAAGTATGAAGCGAAGACCAAGTCGCCGCCTTACAAATCTGTTCAACAGAAGCCTCATTTTTAAAAGCCCATGTGGAAACCACAGCTCTAGTAGAATGAGCAGTAATCCTTTCAGGAGGCTGCCATCCAGCAGTCTCATAGGCCAAACGGATGATGCTTTTGAGCCAAAAGGAAAGAGAGGTAGCCGTAGCCCTTTGACCTCTCCGTTTACCAGAATAAACAACAAACAAAGAAGATGTTTGACAGAAATCTTTAGTTGCTTGTAAGTAGAAATTTAAAGCACGAACCACATCAAGATTGTGTAACAGACGTTCCTTCTTAGATGAAGGGTTAGGACACAAAGAAGGAACCACAATCTCTTGATTGATATTCTTATTAGAAACAACCTTAGGAAGAAACTTAGGAAGAAACTCAGGTTTTGGTACATAAAACCACCTTATCAAGGTAAGGGGAATCACATTGTAAAGCAGATAGCTCAGCAACTCTTCGAGCCAAAGAGATAGCTACTAAAAACAAAACTTTCCAAGATAGATAGCTTAATATCTATGGAATGCATAGGTTCAAACGGAACCCCTTGAAGAACTTTAAGAACTAAGTTTAGGCTCCATGGTGGAGCAACACGTTTAAATACAGGCTTGATTCTGACCAAAGCCTGACTAAATGCTTTAACGTCTGGGACATCTGCCAGACGTTTGTGAAGTAGAATAGACAAAGCAGATATTTGACCTTTAAGAGAACTAGCAGATAATCCCTTCTCCAAACCATCTTGGAGAAAAGACAATATTCTAGGAATCCTAATCTTACTCCACGAGTAACCTTTGGATTCACACCAATAAAGATATTTGCTCCAAATCTTATGATAAATCTTCCTGGTGACAGGCTTTCTAGCCTGAATCAGGGTATCAATGACCGATTCAGAGAAACCACGCTTTGATAAAATCATGCGTTCAATCTCCAAGCAGTCAGACGCAGAGAAATTAGATTTGGATGCGTGCACGGCCCTTGAATTAGAAGGTCCCGCCTCATTGGCAGAGTCCACGGTGGAACCGAGGACATGTCCACTAGGTCTGCATACCAAGTCCTGCGTGGCCACGCAGGAGCTATCAGAATTATCGAAGCTCTCTCCTGCTTGATTCTGGCAACCAGACGTAGGAGGAGAGGAAACGGTGGAAATACATAAGCCAGATTGAAGGACCAAGGCACTGCTAGAACATCTATCAGTACCGCCTTTGGGATCCCGGGACCTGGACCCGTAATGAGGAAGTTTGGCATTCTGACGAGACGCCATCAGATCCAATTCTGGTGTGCCCCATAGCTGAATCAGCTGGGCAAATACCTCCGGATGGAGTTCCCACTCCCCCGGATGAAGAGTCTGACGACTTAGAAAATCCGCCTCCCAGTTCCCTACTCCTGGGATGTGGATTGCTGATAGATGGCAAGAGTGATCCTCTGCCCACCGGATTATTTTGGTTACCTCCATCATCACTAGAGAACTCCTTGTTCCTCCCTGATGATTGATATAAGCTACAGTCGTGATGTTGTCCGACTGAAACCTGATGAATTTGGCCGCAGCAAGCTGAGGCCACGCCTGAAGCGCATTGAAAATCGCTCTCAGTTCAAAAATGCTTATCGGGAGGAGAGCTTCCTCCCGAGACCATAAGCCCTGTGCTTTCAGGGAGTTCCAGACTGCACCCCAGCCTAGCAGGCTGGCATCTGTCGTTACAATGAGCCACTCTGGCCTGCGGAAGCACATTCACTGAGAGAGGTGGTCCTGAGACAACCACCAGAGAAGAGAATCTCTGGTCTCCTGGTCCAGATGCAGTTGAGGAGATAAGTCTGCATAATCCCCATTCCACTGTTTGAGCATGCATAGTTGCAGTGGTCTGAGGTGTAGACAGGCAAAAGGAACTATGTCCATTGCCGCTACCATGAGTCCGATTACCTCCATACACTGAGCCACTGATGGCCAAGGAATGGAATGAAGAGCTCGGCAAGTGGATAAGAGTTTAAACTTTCTGACCTCCGTCAGAAATATTTTCATTTCTACCGAGTCTATCAGAGTCCCTAGGAAGGAAACTCTTGTAAGAGGGAAGAGAGAACTCTTTTTTATGTTCACCTTCCACCCGTGAGATGTCAGAAAAGCCAACACGATGTCTGTGTGAGACTTGGCTAGCTGGAAAGTCGACGCCTGAATCAAGATGTCGTCTAGATAAGGCGCCGCTGCTATGCCCCGTGGTCGTAGAACCGCCAGAAGGGACCCTAGCACTTTTGTGAAAATTCTGAGAGCCGTGGCCATCCCGAAAGGAAGGGCCACAAACTGGTAATGCCTGTTAAGAAAGGCGAATCTGAGGAATTGATGATGATCTCTGTGAAAAGGGATGTGTAGATACGCATCCTTTAAGTCCACGGTAGTCATATATTGACCCTCCTGGATCAGAGGTAGAATAGTCCGAATAGTCTCCATCTTGAATGATGGAACTTTGAGGAACTTGTTTAGAATTTTGAGATCCAAGATTGGTCTGAAAGTTCCCTCTTTCTTGGGAACCACAATCAGGTTTGAATAAAACCCTAGCCCCTGTTCCTCCTTTGGGACTGGGCGAATCACCCCCATGGTATGTAGGTCTACACAGCGTAAGAATGCCTCTCTCTTTGTCTGGTTTACAGACAATCGAGAAATGTGAAATCTCTCCCTTGGAAGGGAGCCCTTGAATTCCAGAAGATATCCCTGGGACACAATTTCTAAAGCCCAGGGATCCTGAACATCTCTCGCCCAAGCCTGAGTGAAGAGAGAGAGTCTGCCCCCTACTAGTTCCGGTCCCGGATCGGGGGCTACCCCTTCATGCTGTCTTAGAGGCAGCTGCAGGCTTCTTGGCCTGTTTACCCTTGTTCCAAGCCTGGTTAGGCTTCCAGACTGACTTGGATTGGGCAAAATCCCCCTCTTGCTTTGTAGCAGAGGAAGCTAAAGCGGGACCACTCTTAAAGTTCCGAAAGGAATGAAAATTATTTTGTGTGGCCCTCATCTTATTTGATCTATACTGAGGGAGGGCATGACCTTTCCCTCCAGTAATGTCTGAAATAATCTCCTTCAGTTCAGGCCCGAATAGGGTCTTACCTTTGAAAGGAATGTTCAAAAGTTTAGATTTAGATGACACATCAGCAGACAAGGACTTAAGCCATAATGCCCTGCATGCTAAAATGGCAAAACCTGAGATCTTTGCCGCTAATTTAGCCAGTTGAAAAGCGGCATCTGTAATAAAAGAATTAGCCAACTTAAGTGCCTTAATTCTGTCCATAATTTCCTCTAATGGAGTCTCCATTTGAAGAGCCTCTTCTAGAGCCTCAAACCAGAAAGCAGCTGCAGTCGTTACAGGAACAATGCACGCAATAGGTTGGAGAGAAAAACCTTGATGAACAAAAATTTTCTTCAGGAGACCCTCTAATTTTTTATCCATAGGATCTTTGAAAGCACAACTGTCCTCGATAGGTATAGTTGTACGCTTAGACAGAGTAGAAATAGCTCCCTCCACCTTAGGAACTGTCTGCCATGAGTCCCTTATGGTATCAGATATGGGAAACATTTTCTTAAAAACAGGAGGGGGAGTGAACGGAATACCTGGTCTATCCTCCCACTCCTTAGCAATAATATCGACAATCCTCTTAGGGACTGGAAAAACATCAGTGTAAACAGGAACCTCTAAGTATCTATCAATTTTACACAATTTCTCTGGGACCATTATAGGGTCACAATCATCTAGAGTTGCTAATACCTCCCTAAGCAATAAGCGGAGGTGTTCAAGCTTAAATTTAAAGACCGTCATATCAGAATCTGTCTGAGGAAGCGTCTTTCCTGAATCAGAAATTTCTCCCTCAGATAACAAATCCCTCGCCCCTTCAAAGCATTGTGAGGGCATATCAGAAACGGCTACTAAAGCGTGAGACGGCTCAGCATTTTTCCTTAACCCAGAGCAGTCCCGCTTTCCTTGTAAACCAGGCAGTTTGGATAAAACCTCAGTGATGGTTGTATTCATAACTGTGGCCATGTCTTGTAAAGTAAATGAATGTGACACACTAGAGGTACTTGTCGTCACTTGTGCGGGCGTTACTGGTTGTGACACTTGGGGAGAGCTAGATGGTGAACCCTCATTTACTTCTGACTGAGAATCATCTATTGCTCTATTTTTAAGTGCTAATATATGTTCCTTATAATTTATAATAGCAAATAAGGAAAAGGTGAGCACCACTGCTAGATAAAAACAAAAATGTATTCCATATATTTAAAATGTAAATACAGGACAGCAGTATCTGGAGATATTGGGTTTAGGAAAGGAGAAGCATATTAAAGGCTTACGCGTTTCAGCATAAAGCTGTAATCATAGCCTGGCTATGATTACGGCTTTATGCTGAAACACGTAAGCCTTTATATGCTTCTCCTTTCCTAAACCCAATATCTCCAGATACTGCTGTCCTGTATTTACATTTTAAATATATGGAATACATTTTTGTTTTTATCTAGCAGTGGTGCTCACCTTTTCCTTATTTGCTATTGTTACTTGCCGGTTACTTTGCACCATGCTAGAACTTTGCTATAACTATGCAAAACGAAGCCTTCCACTGATTGGACGGAGAGCGCACACACCCCCAACACTAACGTGATGGAACCCGGCGTGGGAGATCCAGACAGAGGAAATTTCTTGGGGTGAGCGGAAGAAAAAGGAGGGGGATCTGGTTCCTGCGAGACTCCAGTCATACCCGCACACCGCCATCCGGAAGGAAGAATAGAAAGCCGCTGAAGAATCTTCACCCGACGGAGAGGTATGTGAGTTGGGCCCGCCGAGGCATTTAACTACACCTCTCAAGCACGCCAATATTAACATATATATACCGTGTAACCTACCTGGTTGGGATTGACACACACAGGGGTTAGTGCTTGTAGGAAACGCCTATATATACAAGCAAAACTGTGGACAGAGACATTTGTGATTCCCTTATAATCCCCCAGTATACCCCTAAGTCCATTCTTTCTACTAACCCTTATAATTTATAGACATATCAGTACATTTGGGACACATTCTAAGAGGGGGTTCCACAATGGCTTCCAAACATATTGAACAAGAATTTTCCTTGGTAACAGACATGTTAAACAGGCTAGTAATGTAACAAGCAAGCTTGGAAAACACTGTAATCAAAGTAAATAACACTTAGAAATAAAACGGTACTGTGCCTTTAAGAGAAAAAAAGCTGCACAAGTTCTGCAAAACAGTGTAAAAAAGCAGTAAACTTAACGAAATTTTTACAGTAGTATCTTACAGCCTTAGTAACTTTGCACAACTATGCAAATAAACAATTAACCCCTTAATGGCAAAACCGGATTGAAAAAACATCAAAACCGATAAAAAAGACTTTCAGCACCTTGCCACAGCTCTGCTGTGGCGCCTACCTGCCCTTCAGAACGATTTGTGGGGAAAAAACATAATTTATGTAAGAACTTACCTGATAAATTCCTTTCTTTCATATTAGCAAGAGTCCATGAGCTAGTGACGTATGGGATATACATTCCTACCAGGAGGGGCAAAGTTTCCCAAACCTCAAAATGCCTATAAATACACCCCTCACCACACCCACAAATCAGTTTAATGAATAGCCAAGAAGTGGGGTGATAAGAAAAAAAGTGTGAAAGCATAAAAAATAACGAATTGGAATAATTGTGCTTTATACAAAAAAATCATAACCACCACAAAAAGGGTGGGCCTCATGGACTCTTGCTAATATGAAAGAAAGGAATTTATCAGGTAAGTTCTTACATAAATTATGTTTTCTTTCATGTAATTAGCAAGAGTCCATGAGCTAGTGACGTATGGGATAATGACTACCCAAGATGTGGATCTTTCCACGCAAGAGTCACTAGAGAGGGAGGGATAAAATAAAGACAGCCAATTCCGCTGAAAAATAATCCACACCCAAAATAATTTAAATTTTATAATGAAAAAAACTAAAAATATAAGCAGAAGATTCAAACTGAAACAGCTGCCTGAAGTACTTTTCTACCAAAAACAGCTTCAGAAGAAGAAAACACATCAAAATGGTAGAATTTAGTAAAAGTATGCAAAGAAGACCAAGTTGCTGCTTTGCAAATCTGATCAACCGAAGCTTCATTCCTAAACGCCCAGGAAGTAGAAACTGACCTAGTAGAATGAGCTGTAATCCTCTGAGGCGGAGTTTTACCCGACTCGACATAAGCATGACGAATTAAAGATTTCAACCAAGATGCCAAAGAAATGGCAGAGGCCTTCTGACCTTTCCTGGAACCGGAAAAGATAACAAATAGACTAGAAGTCTTTCGGAAAGTCTTAGTAGCTTCAACATAATATTTCAAAGCTCTAACTACATCCAAAGAATGCAATGATTTCTCCTTAGAATTCTTAGGATTAGGACATAATGAAGGAACCACAATTTCTCTACTAATGTTGTTGGAATTCACAACCTTAGGTAAAAATTCAAAAGAAGTTCGCAACACCGCCTTATCCTGGTGAAAAATCAGAAAAGGAGATTCACAAGAAAGAGCAGATAATTCAGAAACTCTTCTGGCAGAAGAGATGGCCAAAAGGAACAAAACTTTCTAAGAAAGTAATTTAATGTCCAATGAATGCATAGGTTCAAACAGAGGAGCTTGAAGAGCCCTCAGAACCAAATTCAAACTCCAAGGAGGAGAAATTGACTTAATAACAGGTTTTATACGAACCAAAGCTTGTACAAAACAATGAATATCAGGAAGATTAGCAATCTTTCTGTGAAAAAGAACAGAAAGAGCAGAGATTTGTCCTTTCAAGGAACTTGCAGACAAACCTTTATCCAAACCATCCTGAAGAAACTGTAAAATTCTCGGAATTCTAAAAGAATGCCAGGAAAAATGATGAGAAAGACACCAAGAAATGTAAGTCTTCCAGACTCTATAATATATCTCCCTAGATACAGATTTACGAGCCTGTAACATAGTATTAATCACAGAGTCAGAGAAACCTCTTTGACTAAGAATCAAGCGTTCAATCTCCATACCTTTAAATTTAAGGATTTGAGATCCTGATGGAAAAAAGGACCTTGCGACAGAAGGTCTGGTCTTAACGGAAGAGTCCACGGTTGGCAAGAAGCCATCCGGACAAGATCCGCATACCAAAACCTGTGAGGCCATGCTGGAGCTACCAGCAGAACAAATGAGCATTCCTTCAGAATCTTGGAGATCACTCTTGGAAGAAGAACTAGAGGCGGAAAGATATAGGCAGGATGATACTTCCAAGGAAGTGACAATGCATCCACTGCTTCCGCTTGAGGATCCCTGGATCTGGACAGATACCTGGGAAGTTTCTTGTTTAGATGAGAGGCCATCAGATCTATTTCTGGAAGTCCCCACATTTGAACAATCTGAAGAAATACCTCTGGGTGAAGAGACCATTCGCCCGGATGCAACGTTTGGCGACTGAGATAATCCGCTTCCCAATTGTCTATGCCTGGGATATGGACCGCAGAAACTAGACAGGAGCTGGATTCTGCCCAAACCAGAATTCTTCTTTCATAGCTAGAGGACTGTGAGTCCCTCCTTGATGATTGATGTATGCCACAGATGTGACATTGTCTGTCTGAAAACAAATGAACGATTCTCTCTTTAGAAGAGGCCAAGACTGAAGAGCTCTGAAAATTGCACGGAGTTCCAAAATATTGATCGGTAATCTCACCTCCTGAGATTCCCAAACCCCTTGTGCCGTCAGAGACCCCCACACAGCTCCCCAACCTGTAAGACTTGCATCTGTTGAAATTACAGTCCAGGTCGGAAGAACAAAAGAAGCCCCCTGAACTAAACGATGGTGATCTGTCCACCACGTCAGAGAGTGTCGTACAATCGGTTTTAAAGATATTAATTGAGATATCTTTGTGTAATCCCTGCACCATTGGTTCAGCATACAGAGCTGAAGAGGTCGCATGTGAAAACGAGCAATGGGGATCGCGTCCGATGCAGCAGTCATAAGACCTAGAATTTCCATGCATAAGGCTACCGAAGGGAATGATTGTGACTGAAGGTTTCGACAAGCTGAAATCAATTTTAGACGTCTCTTGTCTGTCAAAGATAGAGTCATGGACACTGAATCTATCTGGAAACCCAAAAAGGTTACCCTTCTCTGAGGAATCAATGAACTTTTTAGTAAATTGATCCTCCAACCATGATCTTGAAGAAACAATACAAGTCGATTCGTATGAGATTCTGCTAAATGTGAAGACTGAGCAAGTACCAAGATATCATCCAAATAAGGAAATACCACAATACCCTGTTCTCTGATTACAGACAGAAGGGCACCGAGAACCTTTGTAAAAATTCTTGGAGCTGTTGCTAGGCCAAACGGCAGAGCCACAAACTGGTAATGCTTGTCTAGGAAAGAGAATCTCAGAAACTGATAGTGATCTGAATGAATCGGAATATGCAGATATGCATCCTGTAAATCTATTGTAGACATATAATGCCCTTGCTGAACAAAAGGCAGGATAGTCCTTACAGTTACCATTTTGAATGTTGGTATCCTTACATAACGATTCAATATTTTTAGATCCAGAACTGGTCTGAAGGAATTCTCCTTCTTTGGTACAATGAAGAGATTTGAATAAAACCCCAGCCCCTGTTCCAGAACTGGAACTGGCATAATTACTCCAGCCAACTCTAGATCTGAAACACATTTCAGAAATGCTTGAGCCTTCGCTGGATTTACTGGGACACGGGAAAGAAAAAATCTCTTTGCAGGAGGTCTTATCTTGAAACCAATTCTGTACCCTTCTGAAACAATGTTCTGAATCCAAAGATTGTGAACGGAATTGATCCAAATTTCTTTGAAAAAACGTAATCTGCCCCCTATCAGCTGAGCTGGAATGAGGGCCGCACCTTCATGTGGACTTAGGAGCTGGCTTTGATTTTCTAAAAGGCTTGGATTTATTCCAGACTGGAGATGGTTTCCAAACTGATACCGCTCCTGAGGATGAAGGATCAGGCTTTTGTTCCTTGTTGTGACGAAAGGAACGAAAACGATTATTAGACCTGAATTTACCTTTAGACTTTTTATCCTGTGGTAAAAAAGTTCCTTTCCCTCCAGTAACAGTTGAGATAATAGAATCCAACTGAGAACCAAATAATTTATTACCCTGGAAAGAAAGGGAAAGCAGAGTAGACTTAGAAGACATATCAGCATTCCAAGTTTTAAGCCATAAAGCTCTTCTAGCTAAAATAGCTAGAGACATATACCTGACATCAACTCTAATGATATCAAAGATGGCATCACAAATAAAATTATTAGCATGTTGAAGCAGAATAATAATGCTATGAGAATTATGATCTGTTACTTGTTGCGCTAAAGCTTCCAACCAAAAAGTTGAAGCTGCAGCAACATCCGCCAAAGATATAGCAGGTCTAAGAAGATTACCTGAACACAAATAAGCTTTTCTTAGAAAGGATTCAATTTTGCTATCTAAAGGATCCTTAAAGGAAGTACCATCTGCCGTAGGAATAGTAGTGCGCTTAGCAAGAGTAGAGACAGCCCCATCAACCTTAGGGATTTTGTCCCAAAATTCTAATCTGTCAGATGGCACAGGATATAATTGCTTAAAACGTTTAGAAGGAGTAAATGAATTACCCAAATTATTCCATTCCCTGGAAATTACTTCAGAAATAGCACCAGGAACAGGAAAAACTTCTGGAATAAATACAGGAGATTTAAAAACCTTATCTAAACGTTTAGATTTAGTATCAAGAGGACCAGAATCCTCAATTTCTAATGCAATTAGGACTTCTTTAAGTAAAGAACGAATAAATTCCATTTTAAATAAATATGAAGATTTATCAGCATCAACCTCTGAGACAGAATCCTCTGAACCAGAAGAACCACTATCAGAATCAGAATGATGATGTTCATTTAAAAATTCATCTGAACAATGAGAAGTTTTAAAAGACTTTTTATGTTTACTAGAAGGAGGAATAACAGACATAGCCTTCTTAATGGATTTAGAAACAAAGACCTAGATTTGGAGTTTGGCGGTAGCCGTGAAAACCAGCGTTAGAGGCTCCTAACGCTGGTTTTAGGCTACCGCCGGTATTTAGAGTCACTCGAAATAGGGTCTAACGCTCACTTTTCAGCCGCGACTTTTCCATACCGCAGATCCCCTTACGTCAATTGCGTATCCTATCTTTTCAATGGGATCTTCCTAACTCCGGTATTTAGAGTCGTTTCTGAAGTGAGCGTTAGACATCTAACGACAAAACTCCAGCCGCAGAAAAAAGTCAGTAGTTAAGAGCTTTTTGGGCTAACGCCAGTTCATAAAGCTCTTAACTACTGTACTCTAAAGTACACTAACACCCATAAACTACCTATGTACCCCTAAACCGAGGTCCCCCCACATCGCCGCCACTCGATTACATTTTTTTAACCCCTAATCTGCCGACCGCAAAGCGCCGCCACCTACATTATAGCTATGTACCCCTAATCTGCTGCCCCTAACACCGTCGACCCCTATATTATATTTATTAACCCCTAACCTGCCCCCCTCAACGTCGCCGACACCTGCCTCCACTGATTAACCCCTAATCTGCCGAGCGGACCGCACCGCTACTATAATAAATGTATTAACCCCTAATCCGCCTCACTAACCCTATCATAAATAGTATTAACCCCTAATCTGCCCTCCCTAACATCGCCGACACCTAACTTCAATTATTAACCCCTAATCTTCCGACCGGAGCTCACCGCTACTATAATAAATGGATTAACCCCTAAAGCTAAGTCTAACCCTAACACTAACACCCCCCTAACTTAAATATAATTTTAATCTAACAAAATTAATTAACTCTTATTAAATAAATTAATCCTATTTAAAGCTAAATACTTACCTGTAAAATAAATCCTAATATAGCTACAATATAAATTATAATTACATTGTAGCTATTTTAGGATTAATATTTATTTTACAGGCAACTTTGTATTTATTTTAACCAGGTACAATAGCTATTAAATAGTTAAGAACTATTTAATAGTTACCTAGTTAAAATAATAACAAAATTACCTGTAAAATAAATCCTAACCTAAGTTCTAATTAAACCTAACACTACACTATCAATAAATTAATTAAATAAAATACCTACAATTACCTACAATAAAATCTAACACTACACTATCAATAAATAAAATAAATACAATTCCTACAAATAACTACAATGAAATAAACTAACTAAAGTAAAGTAAAGTACAAAAAATAAAAAAATATTTACAAACATCAGAAAAATATTACAACAATTTTAAACTAATTACACCTACTCTAAGCCCCCTAATAAAATAACAAAGACCCCCAAAATAACAAAATGCCCTACCCTATTCTAAATTAATAAAGTTAAAAGCTCTTTTACCTTACCAGCCCTGAACAGGGCCCTTTGCGGGGCATGCCCCAAGAAAATCAGCTCTTTTGCCTGTAAAAAAAAACATACAATACCCCCCCCAACATTACAACCCACCACCCACATACCCCTAATCTACCCCAAACCCCCCTTAAATAAACCTAACACTATGGCGTAATTTTGTTATTATTTTAACTAGGTAACTATTAAATAGTTCTTAACTATTTAATAGCTATTGTACCTGGTTAAAATAAATACAAAGTTGCCTGTAAAATAAATATTAATCCTAAAATAGCTACAATGTAATTATAATTTATATTGTAGCTATATTAGGATTTATTTTACAGGTAAGTATTTAGCTTTAAATAGGATTAATTTATTTAATAAGAGTTAATTAATTTCGTTAGATTAAAATTATATTTAAGTTAGGGGGGTGTTAGTGTTAGGGTTAGACTTAGCTTTAGGGGTTAATCCATTTATTATAGTAGCGGTGAGCTCCGGTCGGAAGATTAGGGGTTAATAATTGAAGTTAGGTGTCGGCGATGTTAGGGAGGGCAGATTAGGGGTTAATACTATTTATGATAGGGTTAGTGAGGCGGATTAGGGGTTAATACATTTATTATAGTAGCGGTGCGGTCCGCTCGGCAGATTAGGGGTTAATCAGTGGAGGCAGGTGTCGGCGACGTTGAGGGGGGCAGGTTAGGGGTTAATAAATATAATATAGGGGTCGGCGGTGTTAGGGGCAGCAGATTAGGGGTACATAGGGATAATGTAAATTGCGGCGGTTTACGGAGCGGCAGATTAGGGGTTAATAATATAATGCAGGGGTCAGCGATAGCGGGGGCGGCAGATTAGGGGTTAATAAGTGTAAGGTTAGGGGTGTTTAGACTCGGGGTACATGTTAGAGTGTTAGGTGCAGACGTAGGAAGAGTTTCCCCATAGGAAACAATGGGGCTGCGTTAGGAGCTGAACGCGGCTTTTTTGCAGGTGTTAGGTTTTTTTTCAGCTCAAACAGCCCCATTGTTTCCTATGGGGATATCGTGCACGAGCACGTTTTTGAGGCTGGCCGCGTCCGTAAGCAACTCTGGTATCGAGAGTTGAAGCTGCGTTAAAAATGCTCTACGCTCCTTTTTTGGAGCCTAACGCAGCCTTTATGTGGACTCTCAATACCAGAGTTATTTTTATGGTGCGGCCAGTAAAACGCGGGCGTTAGTTTTTCGGGTCGTTACCGACAAAACTCTAAATCTAGCCGAAAATCTCTTATGTTATCAGGAACACTCTGAGTATTAGATGTTGACGGAACAGCAACAGGTAATGGAACTTTACTAAAGGAAATATTATCTGCATTAACAAGTTTGTCATGACATTCAATACAAACAATAGCTGGAGGAATAGCTACCAAAAGTTTACAGCAGATACACTTAGCTTTGGTAGCTCCAGCACCAGGCAGTGATTTTCCAGAAGTATCTTCTGACTCAGTTGCAACGTGGGACATCTTGCAATATGTAATAGAAAAAACAACATATAAAGCAAAATTAATCAAATTCCTTAAATGACAGTTTCAGGAATGGGAAAAAAATGCCAGTGAATAAGCTTCTAGCAACCAGAAGCAATAAATAATGAGACTTAAATAATATGGAGACAAAAGTGACGCCCATATTTTTTTAGCGCCAGATAAGACGCCCACATTATTTGGCGCCAAAAGCATTTAGCGCCAAAAATGACGCCACATCCGGAACGCCGACACTTTTGGCGCAAAAGAACGTAAAAAAAACGCAACTTCCGGCGACACGTATGACGCCGGAAACAGAAAAAAAATTTTGCGCCAAAAAAGTCCGCGCCAAGAATGACGCAATAAAATGAAGCATTTTCAGCCCCCGCGAGCCTAACAGCCCACAGGGAAAAAGTCAAATTTTAAGGTAAGAAAAAAATGATTGATTCAAATGCATTATCCCAAATATGAAACTGACTGTCTGAAATAAGGAATGTTGAACATCCTGAGTCAAGGCAAATAAATGTTTGAATACATATATTTAGAACTTTATAAAAAAGTGCCCAACCATAGCTTAGAGTGTCACAGAAAATAAGACTTACTTACCCCAGGACACTCATCTAGATGTTGTAGAAAGCCAAACCAGTACTGAAACGAAAATCAGCAGATGTAATGGTATATATATGAGTATATCGTCGATCTGAAAAGGGAGGTAAGAGATGAATCTCTACGACCGATAACAGAGAACCTATGAAATAGACCCCGTAGAAGGAGATCATTGAATTCAAATAGGCAATACTCTCCTCACATCCCTCTGACATTCACTGCACGCTGAGAGGAAAACCGGGCTCCAACCTGCTGCGGAGTGCATATCAACGTAGAATCTAGCACAAACTTCACCACCTCCATAGGAGGCAAAGTTTGTAAAACTGATTTGTGGGTGTGGTGAGGGGTGTATTTATAGGCATTTTGAGGTTTGGGAAACTTTGCCCCTCCTGGTAGGAATGTATATCCCATACGTCACTAGCTCATGGACTCTTGCTAATTACATGGAAGAAAACCTCCTTTACAGCCCTCAAACACATCAGGAAGCTCTAGAAAAGCAGTTGGATGACTCTTAAGGAAAAGAAACTGCGCAACTGAGGCGCGAAAATAGGCTCCTCCCACCTCACTCAATGTTTTGAGGCCTATTAAAAAAACACCTGAGTGTCTCTTAATTAACCATGTGGGTTAAAAAACTCTAACACAAGCCACAATGACCCCTTCAGTCCCTTCAAAAAACGTTATAATTGCATCATTTACTGAACAAACAAAAAAAGTTTTTCCTAACAGTGTCACCAGTAACAAATGAGCCCCTCAAGCAAGCTGAAATTCCTAAGTGTCTGAATACAGCTTACCCTTTCCCCATGGGGATATTGCCAGCCTTAACTAGAATAAACACAGTCTGTCTAGAAAAACATAGACTGAACATTAGTGATGTCGCGAATAGTTCGCCGGCGAATAGTTCCCGGCGAACATAGCATGTTCGCGTTCGCCGTGGCCCCTATTTGTCATTATTGAGTAATACTTTGACCCTGTACCTCACAGTCAGCAGACACATTCCAGCCAATCAGCAGCAGACCCTCCCTCCCAGACCCTCCTACCTCCTGGACAGCATCCATTTTAGATTCATTCGGAAGCTGCATTGTTAGTGAGAGGAGGGACAGTGTAGCTGCTGCTGAGTTAATAGGGAAATCAATAGCTAGGCTAGTGTATTCAGTGTCCACTACAGTCCTGAAGGACTCATCTGATCTCTGCTGTAAGGACAGCACCCCAAAAAGCCCTTTTTAGGGCTAGAACATCAGTCTGCTTTTTTTTTTTTCCTGTGTAATCTAATTGCAGTTGCCTGCCTGCCAGCGTGCCTGCCTGCCAGTGCCACCACTCATATCTGGTGTAACAGTAGTGTAGATTTAAAAAAAACAACACTTTTTTGACTGTGTTAAAAAATAGCAGTCAGTTTCCTTCACACGTGTGCGTTTCAGTGCCTGCCAGGGCACAGTGTCACCCCAGTGCAACTCATATCTGGTGTAACAGTAGTGTAGATTTAAAAAAAACAAGACTTTTTTGACTGTGTTAAATAATAGCAGTCAGTTTCCTTCACACGTGTGCGTTTCAGTGCCTGCCTGCCAGGGCACAGTGTCACCCCAGTGCAACTCATATCTGGTGTAACAGTAGTGTAGATTTAAAAAAAACAACACTTTTTTGACTGTGTTAAATAATAGCAGTCAGTTTCCTTCACACGTGTGCGTTTCAGTGCCTGCCAGGGCACAGTGTCACCCCAGTGCAACTCATATCTGGTGTAACAGTAGTGTAGATTTAAAAAAACAACACTTTTTTGACTGTGTTAAATAATAGCAGTCAGTTTCCTTCACATGTGTGCATTTCAGTGCCTGCCTGCCAGGGCACAGTGTCACCCCAGTGCAAATCATATCTGGTGTAACAGTAGTGTACATTTAAAAAACAACAACACTTTTTTGACTGTGTTAAATAATAGCAGTCAGTTTCCTTCACACGTCTGCGTTTCAGTGCCTGCCAGGGCACAGTATCATACCAGTGCAACTCATATCTGGTGTAACAGTAGTGTACATTTAAAAAAAAAAAATTTTTTTTGACTGTAATAGATTGAATAGCATTTAGTTGTCTGCAAGCGTGTGTGTCAGGCCTACAGCGTCTACTCTGCCAACTTCTGCCAGTGCACAGTGCCACTCATATCTGTTGTCACAGTAGCTTGCACGCATAGTACCACTAATCGAAAAAAAAATGACAGGCAGAGGCAGGCCACCCCGCAGGGGCTGTCGTGTTCATGGTGCTGTGATTCCCTTTGGCCCTAGAATAATGCCCAGTGTTCAGAGGCCACGTACCCCAAACTCGAACATTTCTGAGGACATAGTTGACTGGCTAACACAGGACACCCAATCTTCTACAGCTTCCGCTCGGAACCTAGCTTCGGGCACCTCTCATGTTACCACTCGCCCGCCTGCCGCCACCACCAACACTAGCACCACAGCCGCTTCAGTTGATCTGTCAGAGGAGTTATTTACACATCAGTTGGAAGAAATGAGTGATAGTGATGCGCAACCATTATTGCCAGAGGATGTAGATAACAGGGATTTGTCTCAGTCAGGCAGCATTACACACATGGATGTAACAGGGATTAAACTGATAAGAATAGAACTACTTAACACACCACTCCTATCTGGTGGCACATTAGATTGCACGCGCAGTGCCCCAAATTTGAAGTAGGAGGACCGACCAAGAATCTTTTTCCATCTCCCGGTTCCTAAAATCGATGCCATATACACGTCTCCTGATAGGGGATGTAACAGGGATTAAACTGATAAGAATAGTACTACTTCACACACCACTCCTATCTGGTGGCACATTAGATTGCACGCGCAGTGTCCCAAATTTGAAGTAGGAGGACGGACCAAGAATCTTTTTCCATCTCCCGGTTCCTAAAATCGATGCCATATACACGTCCCCTGATAGGGAACGTAACAGGGATTAAACTGATAAGAATAAAACTACTTAACACACCACTCCTATCTGGTGGCACATTAGATTACACGCGCAGTGCCCCAAATTTGAAGTAGGAGGACCGACCAAGCATCTTTTTCCATCTCCCGGTTCCTCAGAGGAGGAAGGTGGCTTTGAGGAGGTGGAAGACCAAACACAGCAGGTGTCCCAGGGGGCTTGTTGTCACCTTTGGGGACCCTTGGTGTTGTACGTGGCTGGGTGGAGGAAGAGACCTTCAATGACATTAGTGAGGACAAGGAACGGGACATGGCTAGCTTGGTATCGAATCTTGTGCAAATGGGGAGTTTGCGGTTGTGCAAATGGACTGTTTGCGGTTGTTTGCGGTGCATTAAAGGGACAGTCTAGGCCAAAATAAACTTTCATGATTCAGATAGAGCATGCAATTTTAAACAATTTTCCAATTTACTTTTATCACCAATTTTGCTTTGTTCTCTTGGCATTCTTAGTTGAAAGCTTAACCTAGGAGATTCATATGCTAATTTCTTAGACCTTGAAGCCCACCTCTTTCAGATTGCATTTTAACAGTTTTTCACCACTAGAGGGTGTTAGTTCACGTATTTCATATAGATAACAATGTGCTCGTGCACGAGAAGTTATCTGGGAGCAGGCACTGATTGGCTAGACTGCAAGTCTGTCAAAAGAACTGAAAAAAACATAATTTATGCTTACCTGCTAAAATTATTTCTCTTGTAGTGTATCCAGTCCACGGATCATCCATTACTTGTGGGATATTCTCCTTCCCAACAGGAAGTTGCAAGAGGATCACCCACAGCAGAGCTGCTATATAGCTCCTCCCCTAACTGCCATATCCAGTCATTCGACCGAAACAAGCCGAGAAAGGAGAAACCATAGGGTGCAGTGGTGACTGAAGTTTAATTAAAATTTAGACCTGCCTTAAAAGGACAAGGCGGGCCGTGGACTGGATACACTACAAGAGAAATAAATTTATCAGGTAAGCATAAATTATGTTTTCTCTTGTTAAGTGTATCCAGTCCACGGATCATCCATTACTTGTGGGATACCAATACCAAAGCTTAAGTACACGGATGATGGGAAGGACAAGGCAGGAACTTAACGGAAGGAACCACTGCCTGTAGAACCTTTCTCCCAAAACAGCCTCCGAAGAAGCAAAAGTATCAAATTTGTAAAATTTTGAAAAGGTATGAAGCGAAGACCAAGTCGCAGCCTTGCAAATCTGTTCAACAGAGGCCTCATTTTTAAAGGCCCAGGTGGAAGCCACAGCTCTAGTAGAATGAGCTGTAATTCTTTCAGGGGGCTGCTGTCCTGCAGTCTCATATGCTAAACGGATTATACTCCGAAGCCAAAAAGAAAGAGAGGTTGCCGAGGCCTTTTGACCTCTCCTCTGTCCAGAGTAAATAACAAACAGGTGAGATGTTTGGCGAAAATCTTTAGTAGCCTGCAAGTAAAACTTCAATGCACGGACTACGTCTAGATTATGCAAAAGACGTTCCTTCTTTGAAGAAGGATTAGGGCATAATGATGGAACAACAATCTCTTGATTGATATTCTTGTTAGAAACCACCTTAGGTAAAAACCCAGGTTTTGTACGCAGAACTACTTTATCTGAATGAAAGATCAGATAAGGAGAATCACAATGTAAGGCAGATAACTCCGAGACTCTTCGAGCCGAGGAAATAGCCATCAGAAAAAGAACTTTCCATGATAGAAGTTTGATATCAATAGAATGAAGGGGTTCAAACAGAACCCCTTGAAGAACTTTAAGAACCAAGTTTAAGCTCCATGGGGGAGCACCAGGTTTAAACACAGGCTTAATTCTAACTAAAGCCTGACAAAATGCCTGAATGTCTGGAACTTCTGCCAGACGCTTGTGTAAAAGAATAGACAGAGCAGAAATCTGTCCCTTTAAAGAACTAGCTGATAGTCCTTTGTCCAAACCCTCTTGGAGGAAGGACAATATCCTAGGAATCCTAACCCTACTCCATGAGTAATTCTTGGATTCACACCAATGAAGATATTTACGCCAAATCTTGTGGTAAATTTTCCTGGTGACAGGCTTTCGTGCCTGTATTAAGGTATCAATTACTGACTCGGAGAAGCCACGCTTTGATAGGATCAAGCGTTCAATCTCCATGCAGTCAGTCTCAGAGAAAGTAGATTCGGATGATTGAAAGGACCTTGTATTAGAAGGTCTTGTCTCAGAGGCAGAGTCCATGGTGGAAAGGATGACATGTCCACTAGGTCTGCATACCAGGTCCTGCGTGGCCACGCAGGCGCTATCAATATCACCGATGCTCTCTCCTGTTTGATTTTGGCAATCAGACGAGGGAGCAGAGGAAACGGTGGAAACACATAGGCCAGGTTGAAGAACCAAGGCGCTGCTAGAGCATCTATCAGTGCCGCTTCTGGGTCCCTGGACCTGGATCCGTAACAAGGAAGCTTGGCGTTCTGGCGAGACGCCATGAGATCCAGTTCTGGTTTGCCCCAACGGAGAACCAATTGAGCAAACACCTCCGGATGGAGTTCCCACTCCCCCGGATGAAAAGTCTGCCGACTTAGAAAATCCGCCTCCCAGTTCTCTACCCCTGGGATATGGATCGCTGATAGGTGGCAAGAGTGAGTCTCTGCCCAGCGAATTATCTTGGAGACTTCTGACATCGCTAGGGAACTCCTGGTCCCCCCTTGATGGATGATGTAAGCCACAGTCGTGATGTTGTCCGACTGAAATCTGATGAACCTCAGTGTTGCTAACTGAGGCCAAGCTAGAAGAGCATTGAATATTGCTCTTAACTCCAGAATATTTATTGGGAGGAGTTTCTCCTCCTGAGTCCATGAACACTGAGCCTTCAGGGAGTTCCAGACTGCACCCCAACCTAGAAGGCTGGCGTCTGTTGGACAATGGTCCAATCTGGCCTGCGAAAGGTCATACCTTTGGACAGATGGACCCGAGATAACCACCAGAGAAGAGAATCTCTGGTTTCCTGATCCAGATTTAGTAGAGGGGACAAATCTGTGTAATCCCCATTCCACTGACTGAGCATGCATAATTGCAGCGGTCTGAGATGCAGGCGCGCAAATGGCACTATGTCCATCGCCGCTACCATTAAGCCGATTACTTCCATGCACTGAGCCACCGTGGGGCGCGGAATGGAGTGAAGAACACGGCAAGCATTTAGAAGTTTTGATAACCTGGACTCCATCAGGTAAATTTTCATTTCTATAGAATCTATCAGAGTCCCTAGGAAGGAAACCCTTGTGAGAGGAGATAGAGAACTCTTTTCTTCGTTCACTTTCCACCCATGCGACCTCAGAAATGCCAGAACTATCTCTGTATGAGACTTGGCAATTTGAAAGCTTGACGCCTGTATCAGGATGTCGTCTAGGTAAGGAGCCACCGCTATGCCTCGCGGTCTTAGAACCGCCAGAAGTGAGCCCAGAACCTTTGTAAAAATTCTTGGGGCTGTAGCCAACCCGAATGGAAGAGCTACAAACTGGTAATGCCTGTCTAGAAAGGCAAACCTCAGGAACCGATGATGATTCTTGTGGATCGGAATGTGAAGGTAGGCATCCTTTAAGTCCACTGTGGTCATGTACTGACCCTCTTGGATCATGGGTAAAATGGTTCGAATAGTTTCCATCTTGAATGATGGAACTCTGAGGAATTTGTTTAGGATCTTTAGATCCAAAATTGGTCTGAAGGTTCCCTCTTTTTTGGGAACCACAAACAGATTTGAATAAAACCCCTGTCCTTGTTCCGTCCGCGGAACTGGATGGATCACTCCCATTACAAGGAGGTCTTGCACGCAGCTTAGGAATGCCTCTTTCTTTATCTGGTTTGCAGATAATCTTGAAAGGTGAAATCTCCCTTGTGGGGGAGAAGCTTTGAAGTCCAGAAGATATCCCTGAGATATGATCTCCAACGCCCAGGGATCCTGAACATCTCTTGCTCACGCCTGGGCGAAGAGAGAGAGTCTGCCCCCTACTAGATCCGTTGTCGGATAGGGGGCCGCTCCTTCATGCTGTCTTGGAGGCAGCAGCAGGCTTTCTGGCCTGCTTGCCCTTGTTCCAGGACTGGGTAGGTTTCCAGGCCTGCTTAGATTGAGGAAAAGTTCCCTCTTGTTTTGAAGTAGAGGGAGCTGATCCTGCACCTGCCTTGAAATTTCTAAAGGCACGAAAATTAGACTGTTTGGCCCTTGATTTGGCCCTGTCCTGAGGAAGGGTATGACCCTTACCTCCAGTAATGTCATCAATAATTTCTTTCAAACCAGGCCCGAATAAGGTCTGCCCCTTGAAAGGAATGTTAAGTAATTTAGACTTTGAAGTCACATCAGCTGACCAGGATTTAAGCCATAGCGCCCTACGCGCCTGGATGGCGAATCCGGAATTCTTAGCCGTTAGTTTAGTCAAATGAACAATGGCATAAGAAACAAGTGAGTTAACTAGCTTAAGTGTTCTAAGCTTGTCAATAATTTCAGTCAATGGAGCTGTATGGATGGCCTCTTCCAGGGCCTCAAACCAGAACGCCGCCGCAGCAGTGACAGGCGCAATGCATGCAAGGGGCTGTAAAATAAAAACCTTGTTGAATAAACATTTTCTTAAGGTAACCCTCTAATTTTTTATCCATTGGATCTGAAAAAGCACAACTGTCCTCAACCGGGATAGTGGTACGCTTTGCTAAAGTAGAAACTGCTCCCTCCACCTTAGGTACTGCCTGCCATAAGTCCCGTGTAGTGGCATCTATTGGAAACATTTTTCTAAATATAGGAGGTGGGGAAAAGGGCACATCAGGTCTATCCCACTCCTTACTAATAATTTCTGTAAGCCTTTTAGGTATTGGAAAAACATCAGTACTCACCGGCACTGCATAGTATTTATCCAGCCTACACAATTTCTCTGGCACTGCAATTGTGTCACAGTCATTCAGAGCAGCTAATACCTCCCCAAGTAACACACGGAGGTTCTCAAGCTTAAATTTAAAATTAGAAATCTCTGAATCAGGTCTCCCCGATTCAGAGACGTCACCCACAGACTGAAGCTCTCCGTCCTCAGGTTCTGCATATTGTGACGCAGTATCAGACATGGCTCTTACAGCATCTACGCGCTCTGTATCTCGTTTAACCCCAGAGCTATCGCACTTGCCTCTCAATTCAGGCAATCTGGCTAATACCTGTGACAGGGTATTATTCATGATTGCAGCCATGTCCTGCAAAGTAATCGCTATGGGCATCCCTGATGTACTTGGCCCCATATTAGCGTGCGTCCCTCGAGCGGGAGGCGAAGGGTCCGACACGTGGGGAGAGTTAGTCGGCATAACTTCCCCCTCGACAGACCCCTCTGGTGACAATTCTTTTATAGATAAAGACTGATCTTTACTGTTTAAGGTGAAATCAATACATTTAGTACACATTCTCCTATGGGGCTCCACCATGGCTTTTAAACATAATGAACAAGTAGTTTCCTCTGTGTCAGACATGTTTGTACAGACTAGCAATGAGACTAGCAAGCTTGGAAAACACTTTAAACAAAGTTAACAAGCAATATAAAAAACGTTACTGTGCCTTTAAGAGAAACAAATTTTGGCAAAATTTGAAATAACAGTGAAAAAAGGCAGTTACACTAACGAAGTTTTTACAGTGTATGTAACAAGTTAGCAGAGCATTGCACCCACTTGCAAATGGATGATTAACCCCTTAATACAAAAAACAGATTAACAAAACGAAAAATATGTTTTTTAAACAGTCATAACAACTGCCACAGCTCCTACTTTTGAAGCCTTTTGAGCCCATCAGAGATGTCCTATAGCATGCAGGGGACTGCTGAGGGAAGCTGAATGTCACAGTTTGTAATTTTAACTGCACCAACTGTAACTTTTATACTATAACAGTGGAAAGCCTCTGTTTCTAGGCAAAAATAAAGCCAGCCATGTGGAAAAAACTAGGCCCCAATAAGTTTTATCACCAAAGCATATATAAAAACGATTAAACATGCCAGCAAACGTTTTATATTACACTTTTATAAGAGTATGTATCTCTGTTAATAAGCCTGATACCAGTCGCTATTAAATCACTGCATTTAGGCTTAACTTACATTAATCCGGTATCAGCAGCATTTTTCTAGCAAGTTCCATCCCTAGAAATATGTTTACTGCACATACCTTATTGCAGGAAAACCTGCACGCCATTCCCTCTCTGAAGTTACCTCACTCCTCAGAATATGTGAGAACGGCAATGGATCTTAGTTACTTCTGCTAAGATCATAGAAATCACAGGCAGATTCTTCTTCTAATGCTGCCTTTGATAAAACAGTACACTCCGGTACCATTTAAAAATAACACTTTTGATTGAAGTTAAGAAACTAACTATAATACACCACTCTCCTCTTACTACGTCCATCTTTGTTGAGAGTTGCAAGAGAATGACTGGGTATGGCAGTTAGGGGAGGAGCTATATAGCAGCTCTGCTGTGGGTGATCCTCTTGCAACTTCCTGTTGGGAAGGAGAATATCCCACAAGTAATGGATGATCCGTGGACTGGATACACTTAACAAGAGAAAGGGGCAGTTTGCAGAGGCTTAGATACAAGATAATCACAGAGGTTAAAAGTATATTATTATAAATGTGTTAGTTATAAAAAACTGGGAAATGGGTAATAAAGGGATTCTATCTTTTAAAACAATAAAAATTCTGGTGTAGACTGTCCCTTTAAACGGGGAGTTTGGTCTGTCACTGTGAAGCGGGCGTAACCCTTACACTACCTGATCGATACAACATTATACCTGATGTTTTAAAGCACGTTATTCCAAACAATTTAGGAATGTTAGGTGATTTATGCCCTTTATGGCTTAAAACCAGACTCTGCATCAACTATTTAATTTTCCATGGGAGTTTTGCCATGGATCCCCCTCCGGCATGCCACAGTCCAGGTGTTAGTCCCCTTGAAACAACTTTTCCATCACTATTGTGGCCAGAAAGAGTCCCTGTGGGTTTTAAAGTTCGCCTGCCTATTGAAGTCTATGGCGATTCGCCCGTTCGCGAACAGTTGTGGAAGTTCGCTTCGCCGTTCGCAAACCCAAATTTTTATGTTCGCGACATCACTACTGAACATACCTTAATGCAGTTTAGCCTGCAAACCATTCCCCCAACTGAAGTTTTCCTGTACTCTTCAGCCCTTGTGAGAAGAGCAGTGGATCTTAGTTACAAAGTGCTAAGATCATAATCCTCCTTGCAGAAATCTTGTGGGTGCTCTCTTTGCCACTTCCTGTAGGGGAGGAGAATATCCCACAAGTAAGGATGAATCCGTGGACTCGATACATCTTACAAGAGAAATGTGTCTTTTTTTACATGCATCTGAAAATTCTACTATGTACACATACATGTATATATTTATGCAAACAAACACACACAGATTTGCATTTATTCAGAAAGCATTGAGAGCACCTTAGGCAGTCACGATTAATAATGTTTCCCCAGCACATACATTTTCAAAGAAAAGTGAAGCTGTCAAAGCAAGAATACTAAAAAATCACCAGTACGCTGAAGGCAGGATGCCCATTGGATTCTGCATTATTAGTTTTTTTTTATTAGGACTTCAATCATTCTGCTTCAAGACTTTACATTTTGATCTTTTTTTTTTAACCAAGTGAAAATATTTATACAGTATTTCTTGTGAAAATAGCTTCAAAGCATCAAAAGGATTAGCTCCAGCTGTTTTCTTCATATCGTTCTGCTTCATGTTTCTCCTAAGATGTCAAAAATGGTAGCAGCACATATTTCATGTACTACAAATTTCACTATAAATAAGTTAGCCAAAATGGGGTAGATTATATTATTGTTTTATTTAAATGAATTGTATCCATGGACATCGCTGCAGAATATGTTGGTGCTTCATAAATAAAGTATAATTATAATAATATTCCAGTTGGACAACTTACATTTCTAAATTAAAGGGATATTATATTAAATGGACATAATACTCATATGCTAAATCCCTTGAAACTGATGCAGTATAACTGTAAAAAACTGACAGGAAAATATCACCTGAGCATCTCTATGTAAAAAAGATATTTTACCTCACAATCTCCTCAGCTCAGCAGAGTAAGTTCTGTGTAAAAAGTTATACTCAGCTGCTCCCAGCTGCAGGTAAAAAAAAATAAAAAAAATGAAGAAATGAACAGCAGCCAATCAGCATCAGCAGTGCTGAGGTCATGAACTCTTACTGTGATCTCATGAGATTTCACTTAACTCTCTTGAGATTTCATAGTAAGCTTCCTTTACCTGATTGGTGAAATAGCATGAGAGTGCATGATGCTCATCCTTTCAGCTGTCCCAGGACAGACACACTAAAATGCTGCTTAGAAATCCTTTACAATGGGAGGTGGCTACTGAGGAACTTTTGACTTTTTTACATAGAGATGTTCAGGAGATATTTTCTAGTCAGCTTTTTACAGCTATGCTGCATCACTTTCAAGTGTTTAAACATTTGGGTATTATGGCCCTTTAACAAAATACATCACGCACAGTACAATCAGCAGTTTTACTTTTTAATTAAAATGTTTTATTTTTATTTTGAAAAGTCATGTTAATAGTATTTAAATCTTAAATTGAAACTACAATTACATTCATCTCCTAGATTTTCATCGCTTTTTCGATGATAGTGAAAACTCACCAAAATGTATTAGTAGGGGAAGAAGGAGAGTTAATTTACCGTATAAAAGTGTACAACCAATACATTTTAATAAACCTTATTTAAATTGAAGTAGAGAGAAAATAAATGACGGATTTTCTTATAAATCTTTTAAATAAGCTTTTCAGCTGGACTGGAACTGACCCTTCTGCAGGCGAAGCAGGTGCTTCTGCATGATTTCATGGTTCAATATACACCTGTCAAGGTTCAGAACATTTTCCATATTGTTGGTTTTTTTTTATTGCATTCAGTGAGGTCTGCAGTAGCAAGGTCTTGCTTGCTACTTTGTACTTATTTAAAGGGACAGTCTACACCAGAATTGTTATTGTTTTAAAAGATAGATAATCCCTTTATTACCCATTTCCCAGTTTTGCATAACCAACACAGTTATAATAATATACTTTTAACCTCTGTAATTATCTTGTATCTAAGCCTCTGCAAACTGCCCCTTTTTCAGTTCTTTTGACAGACTTGCAGTCTAGCCAATCAGTGCCTGCTCCTAGATAATTTCTTGTGCACGAGCACAGTGTTATCTATATGAAATACGCGAACTAACACCCTCTAGTGGTGAAAAACTGTTAAAATGCAATCTGAAAGAGGTGGGCTTCAAGGTCTAAGAAATTAGCTTATGAACCTCCTAGGTTAAGCTTTCAACTAAGAATACCAAGAGAACAAAGCAAAATTGGTGATAAAAGTAAATTGGAAAATTGTTTAAAATTACATGCTCTATCTGAATCATGAAAGTTTATTTTGGCCTAGACTGTCCCTTTAAGCCTTAGTTTCCATTGAGGTGGTAAACCGTGGAAACTGGTTGTAACAAAAAAATGTTTTTACCACCGGTTTCCAAACTTTACCAGCTCAATGAAAACTAGCCCTTAGTGGTATCATTCCACTTTTTCAGTAGCCTAAATGTCTCAAAGGGGCACTGCATGTACACAGCATGTACAATTTTAATACATTTTCCTATTTATTCTATTTGTTGAAGCACCGTTCTCTTGCCCACCCGCTTGCTATTGAATGGAGCCTTCAATCTACTTCATAAAAATAATTTTGACTTCTAGGCCAGTGAAACTGTTAGGAAAGGTACTTCTCATGTTGAAATGCTGAATTCTTTTAGTAGCAGCTAGTGACTTTATCAGACAATTACAGCCACCTTAAAAGGTTTAATAATTCTAAGCAAATAAAAAATAGTTATTGTAGTAGTTTTATCTGTCCGTCATAGCCATGTATATAAAGCTTTAAACATACCCTTTCACATAGATGTCACTGGATTTTTGTCCCGTGAATATATTTTCATCCTCCAAAATAACATCTTCTGTATTCCAGATGATTATTCTTAATTCGTATCTGCAAAAATACTGTAATTACTAATGAGAAGAATTAGGTAAACCTCCACATCTAACAATACTATAATGTAAAAAGTAAATGTAAAATTTGGATATTGTCTAATCCTTACAATTTGAGGAGTGCACACAAAAGTTATAAGGGCTCAAAGATAGGAGGTCTTGGGTGTTAATGTAAAAATCCCTTCTACTTTTTTTTTCTTGACATACATACATATACAGTACATAGACAAACATGGATTTATATGTATAGTGATATGTTTAACAATGGAGATAATGAAAAGAGTTCACATTACAATCTTATGCACATTAAACAATATCTCTATAGATCTTGAGATATCTAGAAATCTAGACATATATATATATATATATATATATATATATATATATATATATATATATATTGCTATAAATAGATATATCAGTCCAGAAATCATCACATATATAGATAAATATTTGATATTCTCTTCCCCAACAGGAAATGGCAAAGAGTCCCAGCAAAGCTGGTCACATGATCCCTCCTAGGCTCCGCCCACCCCAGTCATTCGACCGACGGACAGGAGGAAATATATATAGGAGAAACCATATGATACCGTGGTGACTGTAGTTAGAGAAAATAATTCATCAGACCTGATTAAAAAACCAGGGCGGGCCGTGGACCGGACACACCGTTGGAGAAAGTAATTTATCAGGTAAGCATAAATTCTGTTTTCTCCAACATTGGTGTGTCCGGTCCACGGCGTCATCCTTACTTGTGGGAACCAATACCAAAGCTTTAGGACACGGATGAAGGGAGGGAGCAAATCAGGTCACCTAAACGGAAGGAACCACAGCTTGCAAAACCTTTCTCCCAAAAATAGCCTCCGAAGAAGCAAAAGTATCAAATTTGTAAAATTTGGCAAAAGTGTGCAGTGAAGACCAAGTCGCTGCCTTACATATCTGGTTAACAGAAGCCTCGTTCTTGAAGGCCCATGTGGAAGCCACAGCCCTAGTGGAGTGAGCTGTGATTCTTTCAGGAGGCTGCCGTCCGGCAGTCTCATAAGCCAATCGGATGATGCTTTTAAGCCAAAAGGAAAGAGAGGTAGAAGTCGCTTTTTGACCTCTCCTTTTACCAGAATAAACAACAAACAAGGAAGATGTTTGTCTGAAATCTTTAGTAGCCTCTAAATAGAACTTTAGAGCACGGACAACGTCCAAATTGTGTAACAAACGTTCCTTCTTTGAAACTGGATTCGGACACAAAGAAGGTACAACTATCTCCTGGTTAATATTTTTGTTAGAAACAACTTTAGGAAGAAAACCAGGCTTAGTACGCAAAACCCCCTTATCTGCATGGAACACCAGATAAGGAGGAGAACACTGCAGAGCAGATAACTCTGAAACTCTTCTAGCAGAAGAAATTGCAACCAAAAACAAAACTTTCCAAGATAGTAACTTAATATCTATGGAATGTAAGGGTTCAAACGGAACCCCTTGAAGAACTGAAAGAACTAGATTTAGACTCCAGGGAGGAGTCAAAGGTCTGTAAACAGGCTTGATCCTAACCAGAGCCTGAACAAATGCTTGAACGTCTGGCACAGCTGCCAGTCTTTTGTGTAGTAAGACAGATAAAGCAGAGATCTGTCCCTTTAGGGAACTTGCAGATAATCCTTTCTCCAAACCTTCTTGAAGAAAGGAGAGAATCTTAGGAATTTTTATCTTATTCCATGGGAATCCTTTGGATTCACACCAACAGATATATTTTTTCCATATTTTATGGTAAATTTTTCTAGTTACAGGTTTTCTGGCCTGAACCAGAGTATCTATCACCGAATCTGAAAACCCACGCTTTGATAGAATCAAGCGTTCAATCTCCAAGCCGTCAGTTGGAGGGAGACCAGATTTGGGTGTTCGAATGGACCTTGAACAAGAAGGTCCTGTCTCAAAGGTAGCTTCCATGGTGGAGCCGATGACATATTCACCAGGTCTGCATACCAAGTCCTGCGTGGCCACGCAGGAGCTATCAAGATCACCGAGGCCCTCTCCTGATTGATCCTGGCTACCAGCCTGGGAATGAGAGGAAACGGTGGGAATACGTAAGCTAGGTTGAAAGTCCAAGGTGCTACTAGTGCATCTACTAGAGTCGCCTTGGGATCCCTGGATCTGGACCCGTAGCAAGGAACCTTGAAGTTCTGACGAGACGCCATCAGATCCATGTCTGGAATGCCCCATAATTGAGTTATTTGGGCAAAGATTTCCGGATGGAGTTCCCACTCCCCCGGATGAAATGTCTGACGACTCAGAAAATCCGCTTCCCAATTTTCCACTCCTGGGATGTGGATCGCAGACAAGTGGCAGGAGTGATCCTCCGCCCATTGAATTATTTTGGTCACTTCTTTCATCGCTAGGGAACTCTTTGTTCCCCCTTGATGATTGATATAAGCTACAGTCGTCATGTTGTCTGATTGGAACCTTATGAATTTGGCCTTTGCTAGTTGAGGCCAAGCTCTGAGAGCATTGAATATCGCTCTCAGTTCCAGAATGTTTATCGGGAGAAGAGACTCTTCCCGAGACCATAGACCCTGAGCTTTCAGGGATTCCCAGACCGCACCCCAGCCCACTAGACTGGCGTCGGTCGTGACAATGACCCACTCTGGCCTACTTTGTTTGGACACTATGTCACAATCATCACATATATTTAAATGGGGAGAAACCTTGGCTTTCAAACATATAGAACAACGTTTATCTGATGGTTCAGACATGTTAACAGGCATAAACTTGATAACAAAGCACAAAAAACGTTTTAAAATAAAACCGTTACTGTCACTTTAAATTTTAAACTGAACACACTTTATTACTGAATATGTGAAAAAGTATGAAGGAATTGTTCAAAATTCACCAAAATTTCACCACAGTGTCTTAAAGCCTTAAAAATATTGCACACCAAATTTGAAAGCTTTAACCCTTAAAATAACGGAACCGGAGCCGTTTTTACAATTAACCCCTATACAGTCCCAGGTATCTGCTTTGCTGAGACCCAACCAAGCCCAGAGGGGAATACGATACCAAATGACGCCTTCAATAAGCTTTTTCAGTGGTTCTTAGCTCCTCACACATGCATCTGCATGCCTTGCTCTCCAAAAACAACTGCGCATTAGTGGCGCGAAAATGAGGCTCTGCCTATGACTAGAAAAGGCCCCCAGTGAAAAAGGTGTCCAATACAGTGCCTGCCGTTTTTTTAAAACAATCCCCAAGATTATAAGCACTATTAATAGTTATAATCCACCAAATATGCTTAGAAAGTAATCGTATTAGCCCAAAAATATGTCTACCAGTCTTTAAAGCCCTTATGAAGCCCTTTATTCTTTTACTTAACTAAGAAAATGGCTTACCGGTTCCCATAGGGAAAATGACAGCCTTCCAGCATTACAAAGTCTTGTTAGAAATGTGGCCAGTCATACCTCAAGCAGCAAAGTCTGCCCACTGTTTCCCCCAACTGAAGTTACTTCATCTCAACAGTCCTGTGTGGAAACAGCCATCGATTTTAGTAACGGTTGCTAAAATCATCTTCCTCTTACAAACAGAAATCTTCATCTCTTTTCTGTTTCAGAGTAAATAGTACATACCAGCACTATTTTAAAATAACAAACTCTTGATTGAAGGATAAAAACTACATTTAAACACCAAAAAACTCTGCAACGGCAAAGAGAATGACTGGGGTGGGCAGAGCCTAGGAGGGATCATGTGACCAGCTTTGCTGGGCTCTTTGCCATTTCCTGTTGGGGAAGAGAATATCCCACAAGTAAGGATGACGCTGTGGACCGGACACACCTATGTTGGAGAAATAGAACATATAATCCGTTACGAAAACATTATCGCAATATGAAATATTTGCATTTTTATGTACAATTTTCGAGGAGAATACGCCAAGGGCTTTGCGCAACATACTAGGGTTTTGGTAGGGTTTTTTTCTATTTGTCTTCTCCATTGACTTCTATGGGGAATACCTGAACGCGCACTCAATTTGGCTGTTTGGATTACGCGGCTTAGTGTGCGTGCAAAATAAGTTATTTTGCAACTTTTAATAGCTGCGCAACCCCAAAAGCGAAAAAGCTGTAACGCGTGCTGTGTTTTCGCAACTGATTTACCACATGACTTGTAATCTTGCCCAAAGTCAGCTCCAGGACTAACACTAGCTAGCTGAACGGATATGTGTCTTGCCACTAATCCCTAGCTCGCTCCCAGTAGTGTGCTGCTGCTCCTAAGCTTATCTAGGTATGCTTTTCAGCTAAAGATAAGAAAGAAAATTTGAAAATGGAAATACATTAAAAATTCTCTTAAAATTTCATGCACTATCAGAACATTAAAGTTTAATTTTGAATTTAATGTCTCATTAACAAAAAGTTATTCTGACCTAAATATGAAGCTCTGAGTGACCAGTTAACCCTGGCAAAATACCTCTTATTTCTTCTGATGGGCTGCTGACCAGTTAGAAAAAAAGGCTGAAATAACTGCATGTAGGTAGCTAAAGTAACTTTGAGCAAGTTCACATTGCGAAATGGAGCCACAAATCAATCAAATTCAGCTGATGTAAAGCATTTATGACTTATGTTTTGCTGTAGTTTTACAACTTCATTCCGTTTTACAAGTACACAAACGTTTCATGAGGCATTAAGAGGAACCCTACCTCCCATTTTCATGTAGCATTTAGCAACTTGGTAGAAGAAAATTATTGTCTCGTGTTATGTTACTAATCAACTTTATATAAATTCCACCTTCACCTGTGATCAACTCAGCAGAAATAGCCTTGCAAATGTATTTAAATATTTTCAATTAACTATATAATTAGCATCAATGCCAGACTCCTATGTTTAGGTAATTTAGTTTTCTTTGTAGTTCTTTATTATTTTAAATGTATATTTATAATTGTATAATATTTGCAACATATTAAAGTGAGCATGATTCAAATGTTTCACATTTTGTAATACTAGTTGTAAAGGGCATTATTTTTCATTACATGTATTAGAGTTAAACATATATTTGAGCATTTTAACCCCTTAAACCAATTGGACGTAGAAACTTCTTCATACAGTACCTATGTCCAAAGACATAAAGGCGAATGCTATGGTCCTTGCTGTTATCTCATACAGTGGATACTGCAGCTGGGGCCAGAAGACATCTGCCTTTATATGGTAAGGGTAAGGTAAGTACCGATTGTATTCCCTTACCAAATGAAGCCAGATCGCCGATTGTTACAGAGAGTGACACTGTTTCACTCTCTGCAATGATTCTCCTTGAGTGCCAAGTGGGAGCGGTGGGAGGGAAGGAGAACATTTTGTGTTTCCAAGTGTAGATTTTCTTTAAAACAGTGAGATGTTTCTTATTAATGGTCACATATGCACCACCAAATCTTACATTGTATATTTTTATTTTTTTATATTGGCTGGAGATTTTTGTATTTTTATAACGTAAGTTAATAAAATTTTCAGAATATACATTAAAGGGATATAAAGGTCAAAACTTAAATATATACATTAGTTAATTTCAATTTTCAGTGTAAATATTTTTTTAAATATACTTCCATTAGCAAAAATACTTCTACCAAAAGTTATTGAGGGTTTTCAGTGGCATACGCACATATGCTGTGAGTGCCGGGTGCACTAAAATTCATAGCTTGTATGACACAAATTATCTTCACTGATGCAATACACACCTCTGCCAGCTCTCTGTGTGGTGTTTGATTTGATTGATATCCCTGAACTACTCTTAGGCCTAGTTTTCATTAAGGTGGTAAAGTGTGGAATCTGGTGATAAAAACATTTATCTTCATTAAAGTCTATAGAGGTTTTTGATATTACCATTAGTTTCCAAACTGTACTACCTCAATGAAAACAAGGCCTTACTTTTTCAAATCTTAGAATTTGTGCTTACAATTGTTTTAATCCATTTGTTTTAATTACAGTCCCTTTATAACACCGTGTTTAAAGTGGTGCTAAATCCTAGAGTTTCAAATACGCTTGGATTTATCATCACTAAAAATAAATAGTACTTTCAGTCATCACTTTATATAAAAAAATAAGTGTGCTAAACTTACCCTTTCTGTGCCGTAGCCTCCTCAATAAACATTTTTCAATGACGTGACATTTCCACCTGTCACGGGTAGTATATTGTCTGTCCAGGGAGGGACCCTATGGTTGGGAATTGACTATAGTAACACAATCCCAGCCTGGAGGGTAGGACCTAGGACGTGACTAAATAGTAGTTGAGAGGATAAGGCAAAAGCAGAGTTGCCTACCGCTTTTTCAGTACAAAAGCGGTAGGCAAAGAAAAACACAGTTCAGGCAACAGGTCAAAAGGCTTTGAGGAAAAGGCAGGCAGAATCGGGATTCAGCAGAATGGTCAAGTAAACGAGCAAGGTCAGTAGCAGAGATAAAAAGCAAGCAGTTCATAGAAGTAAAACACCCAGGAATAGATCCTATACACAGGCAATTACAGGAAGCAGGAAGCTTGCTTAAATAGGGTGTTGAGTGCATAACTACCTGCAGCTGGCAGGCAGGTGGAGCCTGAAAATGAGCCAGAGAAGCTAGAAGAATAAGTAAATCAAATGCTGAGCCAACTCCAGGCACTAACACCACCTCTAAACCAAACCAATAGTCATGCTAGCATACAGGACAGTGCCATATGGCTAGCACAGCTATTGGTTTAGAGATGGAAACATCACCTCATTTTATAAAAAAACGATGTGGCACAGAAAGGGTATGTTTAGCACACTTTTTTATAAAGTGATAACTGAAAGTCCTATTTATTCTTAGAGATAGTAAATCCTAGCGTTTTTTAAATGCTAGGATTTACCATCATTTTAATTACTTATATATCTAATGCGCATAATATATAATAAAATGACAGCTGAGATAAATTATCTGAATAACAAATCAAGGCAAAATGAATTACCCTTTTGGCTTACGAGGTGAAATATCAACAGGAGGGCCTGGAAGCGGCATATCTGTTGGAAACATGTCTATCCACATCTGGACCCTCCCCTAAGAAAAATAAAAGCAAATTAATTTATAATTTACTCTACAGGATTTCATAATTTATTTACAAGGAGATTTCAGTGAACAAATATTACATTAAAGCTAGTTTATGAAACAGAAATAAAACACTTTTGTGCCTATTTATGTGTGAATGTGAATTATAATGGTCATTATTATTCTGTAATTAGATTCCTTTAGTCAGATAAGAACATAATCTTTTTATAATGTGCAATTTCACAGCTTCTTAGTTGTACAAGAGCTCAGTGCATGCGCTGCAAAGCTTATAAAAATAGTTCTACATGCAATCGGGTTATTACTATTGAATGGGACATGAAACCCAAAATGTTTGTTTCACAATTCAGAGCATGTAATTTTAAACAACTTCATAATATAGGGGCCAATTTATCAATGTGCGAGCTGACATGATACGAAGTAGCGTGTCATGTCCGCTGTACATCGATAAATGCCGAAAGCATACTCTGTTGGCATTTATCATTGCACCAACAGTTTTTGTGAGCGGCTGGTGCAATGCCGCGCCCTGCAGATTCGCGGCCAATCGGCTGCTAGCAGGGGGTGTCAATGAACCTGATCGTTTTTGATCGGGTTGACTTCTGTCCGCGGCCTCAGAGCAGGGGGACAAATTATGGAGCAACGGTCTTTAGAAGGCTGAAGGCTCACCAGTAACAATTGGCCCCTATATGTCTATTTCTTTGTTCTCTTGGTATCTTTTGTTGAAAAGCAGGGACGTAAGCTCAGGAGCGTGTAGGTGTGGGGAGCACTATATGGCAGACGTTTTGCAAGAATGTTATAAATTTGAAAGAGCACTAGATGGCAGGGCTATTTCTTGCTATGTTGTGCTCCAGACATTTGCACGCTACCTACCTAGGTAGCTCAACAAGGATACCATGAGTACAAAGCAAATTTGATAATAAAAGTCAATTGGAAACTTTTAAAAAAAAATGTATTCTCTGTCTAAATCAGAAAATAAAATTTTGGGGTGTCACATTCTTTAAACCAACAACTTGGATTCAGTGTTATTCTGTGTGGCTGAGTGCAAAATAACAAGTCACACTCAATCAGTATAAATTGTAATCTAGCCCTAAGTGTTTAGCCCTTACAAAGGGTTAAAATCATAAGATAGTGTTCAAGTGCAATGCACTAAAGCTCTTGCAAGGCCCATAGTCAGTTAGCCAATCACAAGTGGCATTTGTACATTGTCTGACAGTCATTGGCTGTGTCCTGATCAAGAGCTGTGTGCGAGAGCCAGTGTTACGGTACCAACTGTGTACCAAGGGTTAACCCCAGATGAACAATGTCCTGCATAGACAATCAGCAATTCACAACCCAGCCAGTTTCAGGTTTAAAACAGAATGACAACTTTATTTGAAGGCAGCACACAGATTTATACAGGTTTTTGACCCCCCCCCCCCCCACAGATGGGGGTTGAAAGAATGTTGTACATTAGATAAAAGGGAGAAGCGCCCTTGACATGATACAATAGGATTATATTACTTAAACACTTCAACCACAAGACACTCTTGACTCTTCTTATCACTTAGGCGTTTTCTCTCTGGAGGTGATCAAACAATAGAATGCTTAGCATTAATTAGATTATAGCTGGAGCCAGCCACTTGTGGTTAGAAAATAAAGTTAACACTTTCAGTCCTGACAGAAGGGTCTGTCACATAGCTCCCCCCTTGTGGAACACTCCGGCAGACCCGGCTTGACCCTTTTGCGGGTCAACCTGGGGATGACCGGACTAAGGGGTGGTAGGCATGTCAGTTTGCTGGGACAATCCATTTGTATTCCCGTTATGAGAGAGAATTCCTGTCCATACAAACAAGGGTTCAACTTCCTCAGTGCCCAGACTAGGGCTAAACAGTCCTTCAAAATCTCATCAGCTTCTTTACGAGTTTTCTGTACCTGCTCTTTATAGGTATCCACAATCCCTTCATACTGACATAGGGTGCCCTTGAGTTGCTGCACCTCACTATGAGCCAGCGTCAGCTTCTCCTCCAGTGTCACTAAGTTTGTCTTTAATGTTTCATGTTCCACTCTCAAGCTGGTGTTTTCTGCAGTCTGTCGGTGCAGCTTGTCTAGCAGAGATTCCTGTTCTAAACGTGCTTTTTCCTCTGCACTCCTCTTCTCTCCTGCTAGCACTGTTACATGATTATTTAACGTGACCATTTCATCCTCTACGTGACTCTTCTCCTTCATCAGCGCATTGTAACGGGACTTCCACGTATCAATAGCGGATAGAGATTTACTGAGCTCAGCGTCCTGGGGCTTAGCAGCAGGGGGGTCAGTCTCTGCTGCACGGATCTGAGCACGGGTAGTCACAGGGTTAACATCAGCGGGACCCATGGGAGCGTAGGCAGAAACAAGGGGGACCAAGGTATTTCCAAGGAGAACATCAGCTGGTAAATCCTTCATGACCCCCACATTCACAGGTCTAGCGCCCCCTCCCCAATCCAAATGCACCCTGGCAACAGGCAGGCGGAACACAGTGCCCCCTGCTACCCTCACAGCCACAGTGTCTCCTGTGTGCTGTTTCTCAGACACCAAGTTCTTTCGAAGCAAGGTCATGGTAGCACCAGTATCCCGTAGACCACTGACCTCCTTCCCATTCACTTTAACCAGTTGCCGGTTATTCTGGTGGGCAGCTTGCACAAGGTCTGCCTCATGTAGGATGCCCCAGCATTCTTGCGCCTCTACGTAGCGGGCCGCAGGCTGAGGATTACGTGGGATTCCGCTAGCGGGTCTTCTCCAGGACTGTGCTTGGTTCGCTGCGTTTAGGGGACACTCTGGTCTTTTGTGCCCTAGTTGCTTACATCCAAAGCACCGAATAGGTTGTGAGTAGCCCCGCGAATTGAACCAGGCTCTCTGAGGGTAGTTCGTGGCCCGAGACCGTGTGGTATAGCGGTGCGCTGGGGGTTGGTAACTGGCAGGTGCTGGGGTGACTGGGGGTCTGTACTCCACTCTGGCAGGGGGCTTAGTGGTAGCAGTGTCCAGTTTGCGGGCATCCGTATACTCATCTGCCAAGCGAGCCGCTTCATGCAGGGTGGAGGGTTTACGGTCCCGAACCCACTCTCGAACTCCTGCGGGTAACTTGTCGAAGCAATGTTCCAACAGGAATAGCTGCAGCACCTCTTCCCCAGATACGGCTTGGCACCCCGCTATCCAGTGAGCTGCTGTGCGGTGCACCTTACATGCCCACTCAAGGTAGGAATCTCCAGCTAATTTAACAGTGTCTCTGAACCGTCTCCTGTATGCCTCCGGTGTAACCGCATACCTGGAGAGCAGAGCCTCTTTTACAGTATTATAATCCCCGACTTCCTCATCTGGAATGGCCCGAAAAGCCTCACTGGCCCGGCCGGATAATTTTCCGGATAATATCGTGACCCAGTCCTCTGCGGGTACCTTGTGTAGTGCACATTGCCTCTCAAAATCAGCAAGGTACCCATCAATCTCTCCTTCTGTTTCCAGGAAGTTTTTAAAAGCTGCAAAATTTACTTTTCTCTTTTCCACTGGGTTTGCTGCAGCGCCGCTTTGGCGAAGTAGGTTGGCTTCCACAGCTGCTATGACCCGGTCGATAATTTCCGCAGATGGGTTGGGGCCATAATGTGCCAGTCTTATTTTGACAGCCCGGTCAAAACTTGCTTCTTCAGGGGTTCTGTCTGCTATGCTGGGCCCATTGGTTCCTTCTGTCCCTGGTACTCTTTCCATCTTAGTCAGTATTGTAATAATCCCCCTCTTCCTGAGGTTACTGGCTTGTGTAGTTGCTCTTCTGGGCGATAAGGTTCATTCCGTCGCTTGCCACCAATGTTACGGTACCAACTGTGTACCAAGGGTTAACCCCAGATGAACAATGTCCTGCATAGATAATCAGCAATTCACAACCCAGCCAGTTTCAGGTTTAAAACAGAATGACAACTTTATTTGAAGGCAGCACACAGATTTATACAGGTTTTTGACCCCCCCCCCCCCCACAGATGGGGGTTGAAAGAATGTTGTACATTAGATAAAAGGGAGAAGCGCCCTTGACATGATACAATAGGATTATATTACTTAAACACTTCAACCACAAGACACTCTTGACTCTTCTTATCACTTAGGCGTTTTCTCTCTGGAGGTGATCAAACAATAGAATGCTTAGCATTAATTAGATTATAGCTGGAGCCAGCCACTTGTGGTTAGAAAATAAAGTTAACACTTTCAGTCCTGACAGAAGGGTCTGTCACAGCCAGGTATACAGTTCTAACTATACAGAGGTTAAGCACATTATAGCAAAGGGGAATTTGTTTAGCTATAACATTTTCTAGCAAATTAGAGCACTTTATTTTTGCACTGGAATAAACACCTTTCGAAAACCTGATATAAGTCTATCTATCTATCTATCTATCTATCTATCTATCTATCTATCTATCTATCTATCTGAACACACAGCTGTCATATCACATATTTTTACACATGCTTTGTCCCCACATTATATGGATGTATTTATATGGGATTATTATGATGATGATGATTTTTAATTTAATCTGTTATTCACATGTATTTTTATTTATGGTTGTTACTATAACAATGACATTGAAGTTTTTTTTTAAGTGTTGTGGGTGGGGCTTAAATTATTTAAAAATGTCACTATCAATGCTGTACACTGAGGGAGGGGAGAGTTTGCCTGAAATGTCACGCTATGTGAATAAAATAACACATTGCTTCCCTGTAAATCCAATGAGTGCCATTTATTTTGTTGGTATATACAGAACATATATATACAGTACATATATAAATTGTGTGTGTGTGTATATATATATATATATTAAAAAAAAAAAAACATATCACGTTTAATATATTTTTTATAAGTAGACCAGATAATTAACTTTTGCTCTATTAAAGTTAAATTACTGCCCCTGCAGCAAATATTTTGTCTCACTTCTACTATGAAATAAGCCTAAAACGTGATGCTGTTTTCCTATTAATATATTTTGCTGTGTAGGTTTGTTCAATTTAATTTTATCTGTTTGGATCAAAAATCCTTTTAGATGCATTGCTTTGCAAGTATCACATCTGATTTCCTTAATTATTTATTTATCTTTGGCATAAGGTGTGCTTTTTTAAATCTACGTTTTGCATTACCTGTTCAATTCCAGGCTTATTTTTATGATATAATGGTCTAGTTTCAATGTATTCTGGAACAAGTTTGCAGCCAATATCAGGAGTGTCAGACCAAGAATGAAGAACTTTAAGGGCAAGATGTTCATAAGATTCAACTTTCTCATCTATCAAAAAAAAAGGCAAGAAAAACAGATTAGATTACATTGCATTGACATAGATGGATGTTATCTCTTAATTATTAAATATACTCTGAATTTTTAACCACGGAAGTGCAATGCTTCCAGGGAAGTATGTAAGATTTATATCTGAGATTTTCCCAAGACCATAAGTTGTGTATGATTTATATGAGAGATAAGGGGACATTGCAAAATAGTTGTGTAAATCAGTTGTTGTTTTTAAAATGAGTTTTTTACAAAATCATTACATGAATATTCTAAGAACCAATGCAAATAGATCCTTGTGGACCTGGTGCTCGAGAATCTAAATCCTCATTTAAATATTTATCTGTTGGGTTTTTTTGTATTAAAAGGAGACAAACCATATTCAAAACTTTTTTTAAAGGGATATAAGGGATATAAAACCCCAAAAATGTATTTTGTGATTAGACAGAGCATACAATTTAATACATTTTCCAATTTACTTTTATTATCAAATTTTCTTAGTTCCCATAGTATTCTGTGTTAAAGGGATACCTAGGTAGGCGTTTAAAGCACTACCTTGACCTCTATTACATATGCAGCGTCGCCTGCAAAATCCTCCGCCGCCAGATTTTACGCAATTTTGGTATTACATATACGGCGTAGCATACAAGTTAAGCGCATATATTTCACCCTTCGGACGTATTTTTTTACCCATAGACTAACAAAGAACAGCCACGCAATTTGGTATCCAATATACAGCGTAAGGACTGACGCACGCAGAATTCAGAGAATCTACTCCATTCTTATCTCGCCACAAATTGCAGGCGCAGTAACCCTTGCACTGACTAAAAAAGCAACGTAACTCCCTGACGGGGACCCCACTGATCCTTCTGTCCTCTCCAATACTCCTCTCCCTGCCATCCTCACACTAAATCACACTACACACTCACACTCACTCCCAGTTCAATCACACACAATCACAACCAAACACTCAGCCTATCACACTGTGAAATTCAAATAAAATGTGTGAGTTGTTAGGAAAAAAAAGTGTGGTGTATTTGTATATGTATGTATGCAAAATGTGTGTAATATGTAAAAAATTTGTGTAAGTGTACAAGCTTAATCAAACAACAATGCGACCTAACTAACTCCTCTGTGTGCGCCTCTCTCTCTACTCTGACTAATCCTCCACTCCAGTGTAGTGTGCTGTAGCTCAATGAACCATCCAAACACACTGAAGAAAATGACGGCTGCGCATGGGTTTATATATTAATTTTGAATAGCGTTATTACGTGTCGCATTTTAATATGAAATCGCGGTTCATTTTTACGAGTGTTAGCCTAATTTGCATAAAACTACTCTTTATTGACACTTTCCGTGGACAAAATACTGGCGTAAGTTACTTGCGACGACTAAAATGTGTATTTGCACACATTTCAGAAGATCGCCAGTTTGTCCTACTTACGCTAGTTTAGCATCTAACGGTGCAGTATATGTAATACCTCGATGTGCAAGGTGAAATTACGGGCGCCACGTGTTCCCACGCTTGCGCCGAAACATGCGCCGTATATGTGATCGCGCCCTTTGTCGTTCTAGTGCTCTTGCAAAAAGATAAAATGTTTGCAAAACTACTGCTATATAGTGCCCCAGAAACATGCACACTCCTGAGATTACAACCGTGCTTTTCGACAAAAGATACAAAAAAAGAAGAAAATGTTATAATAGCCGTAAATTAGAAAATTGTTTAAAATTCCCTGCTCTATCTGAATCATGAAAAATGTTGTATCTTTAATAAAAGGGAAATTAAACACTTCTTGCTTTTTTGTAAAGATTGTGCTTTGTCTCATGCTCCCCAGAGAGCCCAGTGAACAAAATCTGTAAATTGCTTAAAACCAGTTACTCCGTTTACAGAATTTTGCAGATTACACAATTTGCTTATTGGTCTCAGTGCAAGATGTGTCTAATATCATTTTAAAGGGATTTTTAAATTCTCATAATGAATTAAAATAATAGGTACTGTAGGGCAGGTGGTGTTTGTGCAAACTGATTTCATATGTGAGTAATTCAAACAGGTACATAAAACCCAAACTTTGTTTCCTCCATGATTCAGGTAGCTCATACAATTTTAAACAACTTTCAGACGTACTTCTGTTATCAAATTTGCTTCATTCCCTCAGTATCCTTTGTTGAAGGAGCAGCAGTGTGGGAGCTAGTTGAACACATCGGGTGATCTAATGACAAGAGGCATACATGTGCAGCCACTAATCAGCAGTAAAAGTAAATTAGAAAGTTGTTTAAAATTACATGTCCTATCTGAATCATTAAAGTTAAGTTTGACTTTAATGTCCCTTTAAAAACATTAAATTCCCTATAAATGTTTAGGAAAAAACTTTTATTTATTTTTCTCTCTTATTTAATTTAACTCTGAAAATTGTGTTTTTCCGCTGTCTGCAAAGAGGGAAGAATACAGCCTGTAGGATTTATAACTCCGACCCTGCAACATTCTACTAAGTAAATGCTTGATCAGTGCAGTTGTTTATTGATTTCTGTCCCCATATATCTACAGCAAAATAATACAAATTTAGCTAACAAAATTACAGTTTAAATCTTTTAAATTTTTAAATATTTATTTTGTATGTAGATCCTTTGCACTATGGTGCTTATAGCCTGTTTATTTTTTAAGCACTACGATCGGTTTGATTGACACCTCCCTGCTGGCGGCCCATTGGCCGCGAGTCTGCAGGGGGCGGCGTTGCACCAGCAGCTCTTGTGAGCTGCTGGTGCAATGCTGAATACAGAGAGCATATTGCTCTCCGCATTCAGCGAGGTCTTGCAGAACTGATCCGCACTGTCGGATCAGGTCCGCAAGACCTTTGATACATAGGCCCCTCTATATCAACAATTATGCAGTTTTACATCATGCTGGATTATTGTACATTATACTGTATGTAATGAGACATTTAAGCACATTTTTATGTAAAAATAGTATTTAAAAAACATACCCTAAATAAATCTTCAAAGAAAATATAAGCATTTAAAACTAATTTTGCTTTGAATTTTTGCAATGGTTTTGCTACTTCAGAGCAGTCCTGGGGTGTACTCCTTTACGAACCTTATGAGTGTGATTAGCTGAGGCACGGAGAGAAATCAGAAAACATATTTGGTGTTATCGTTTAAGTATTAAATTGTAATGTGTGTCTCTACTTCACATCTAGGACCCTGCATAATGAGATAAATACTCATCTCATGAGATAAATACTCACAGTACTCATGAGTCTTCTTAAATTATCTCTCCAGAGCAGAGCAGAGAGCTTTAGATCATCAGATCACCCCAATTTGTTCCCCCTTCCCTCGTGCAACTAATTGCGCAAGAGTAGGGCTTGTCAGTTACCACGAGTTCAAATGAATTCGGGGTGATTTTCATCCACCAAATCCAAGTTGGTGAGAGGGTTTAGGAAGAAGGTGTTTATAAATATCAGTTGCATTCTCAAATGAAAGAGCCTGCAACCGATCAAAGCATTCGCCTCATGATAAATCTTTCCCTAAATGTATAAATATATGTAATCCTAAAGCAAAACATTTATATGACATGCTAGATGTACAAGTGAAACAGGTAGTTACCATCTTGATCAAACAAAGTTTGGCCTGAATAAATTTTGCTTCCAATTTGTATCTGGCCAGGACGGAAGAATGGCCCATTTATTTTGTTGTCTTTACACAGCTTTGTGAGAATCTCTGATGGTTTGGTAGAGTCCCTCCAGGCGTTGTATCCGTCTCTAGAAAATAAAAGATATATAAAGTTACAAATCCCAAAATCTAGAATTTTTCCAAAACCCAGACTTTTTCATTAATATTGTTTAAATTAGTTTTTTTATTAAAAATGAACATTTTCTGCCACTAAGTAGCAATCTTCTCTGTCTGCATCATTTTTTTTAGTTTTTTTGTTCTAAAATGCAAATGATAGTTTATATTGATTTAAGACAACTATTACCTTTCTGATTACAGTACTGTACTGGCTTTCTGATGGTACTATGTATGCAAAACATAAAACTACCTTTTGTTGCATGTATAAGCTGTATTATGACATGCAAATATCGCCTAAATGACACAAGATATTGTAGTTTGCACTTGTTCCAGTCTCCAAGCTGTCCAATTTTACAGATGCAAATATACAAATATTCCGAAATCCAAATTATATGCACGCACATATGCAGTATACACTTATTTATATGTGCAACAGGTAAACATGTATTTGTTTTGCTATACTTTTGAAAGACTGTCAGTTATTTGTAAAGGTTTCAAGTAAATGTTCCCATCTAAAATGTCACTGTTCTAAATGTCACCCTTAAAACACAAAGTAAAATTACATTTGAAATGGCACAGACTTTTGCAATGTTGCAGAGTATTATTATTCTCTTGGCTGACAGTGGGACGTAGCCATTTTTTACCAGCAACATTTCAAATGCTGAGAACAAAATACTGATAAGATTACAGAGCAGAATTTTGTAGTCGGTTTGCACTAAAACACGTATTTGGATTTTGGGAATAATTCTCACCATGTGAGTGAGAATAAACTCCATGCTCCTCTCATTATGCCCCCTTAGAACACGTGCTCTTATGTGTATTCTGTTATACGGCCATTACACTAACAACTGACACTATATTTATTGGGACATGAAACAATTTTTTCTTATTTCATGAATCAGATAGAGCAGAACATTTTAAACAGATTTCCAGTTTACTTCTATTAACTAATTTGATTTGTTCTATTTTAATCCTTTGTTTAAAAGCATACCTAGGTAGACTCGGTAGCAATGCACTACTGGGATATAGCTGCTGATTGGTGGTTGCACAGATATGCGGCATGCCTCTTGTCATTGGCTTACTCTCTTCAGCTAGCTCCTAACAGTACATACTGCTCCTTTAACAAATTACACCAAAATAATGAAGCAAATTTGATACTAAGGGGTCGATTTATGAAGCAGCGGAGGCTGCTTCCGACCCACCTCGCTTCAGTTGCGCCTGAAGCGGAAGTTAAGAAGCAGCGGTCCTAAGACCGCTGCTCCTTAACTCATACGCCACCTCTGAGGTGGCGGACAGCAATCAGCCCGATCGAATACGATCGGGTTGATTGACACCCCCTGCTAGCTGCCGATTGGCCGCAAATCTGCAGGGGGCGGTATTGCACCAGCAGTTCACAAGAACTGCTGGTGCAATGATAAATGCCGGCATCGTATGCTGTCGGCATTTATCGATGTGCGGCGGACATGATACGCTTCATCGCATCATGTCTGTCCGCACAATAATAAATTGACTCCTAGAAGTCTTTTGGAAAGTTGCTTAGAAATGATCCCTGAAGTTTTCAGGTCTGGGTTCCTCACGTGTACAACAGGACATTCAGGGACAACTCTACAGAGGGGATATGTCTTTTCCCCAGTGGTTTTCATTTGGGTTCAATCTGAAAAGGATACCTCAAGTAGAATGTTTAGACCAAGGGTTCCGAAATAATTTTAAAAAATGGTGTAAGATTAGATTATTAACTTGTACAGTTATCAATGCGTCAATTCTGTGTTTTGTGTATTTGTGATTTGCTTTTTTTATATTAATAAGTATGATACAATTCTTATAATTTTCCTTCAGCTGTTTTGTTCCTAGCTATCCATATGTAAATTAAAACCAAGTTATTGACATCTTTTGAAGATACTGGTAATAGGTCTGGTGATAATGTTGCCAGTCTGGCAAAGGGAGTATGATTACATATTGGGCAATCCATTAAGGGGGTCTGTAATTATAAAAAGCTAATAACCAGTGGTTTAGATTGTAAGCTCATAAGACCTTTTGTCCTGTTTATTATCTCATCTAAAGGTGCCTTACAGCTAATAGTGACTCAAGTCCTTATACCCTTTGTTGTTATGTAAATGTATTTTTAATTATTGTATATTGCAAACTTATATATAATATAATAGGGCTGCATAATATTTTGCCACATTATATATATCAATAATAATAGTAATAATAAAACCTATAAACACCTATTTGCAGTAACCCCTCTATTGAATTGAAATGGACTTATATTATTTAGAATTCATTATTTCTCTGAGTATGTGACTTTTCTGTACAAAAGTTCTAATCATAAAAAATAGTTTTAATGATAAAACATAGAATGATGAATAAGTAAATTATCGCTGGATATGGAACTACGACACTGCAAGTTTTTATACCAATTATGTTTGTTTTTCTGTTATGTTGTAAAGAGGTTTCACAATTTGTAAATTGTTTTGTTTTTTTTTAAAAATACTTTGCTTCAAAACAAGAGAAACTTTGTCAGACACATTTGTCTTTATTAGGAGTTTTGCAGACTTTAACTAAGAAAAGATCTTACATTTCATATTGACTTTGTAAGCCGCAGGTTGCACGATGTCTGCTGTAAAAGCGATTCTCCAAATCAATTTTCGTCTCACCAATGAGGTCGTCGGATCCAATCATATCATGGTCATATATCAGAACAGTTAATAGAGATTCCTTTGGGAAAGTAGCTTGCATCTCAAATGATCTAATAAAATGAATAATAACAATTGAAAAAAATAATGTATGTATATATATATATATATATATATAAAATATGAATCTAATAAATTGCTTTGCACAAAAAAAATTATCCATAACCTAGAACGCCTATTGTTTCACGTTATCAAATCTAGTCCACATTACAAATTTTTCTAATATTTTAAAAGCTAAGGTTACCTTATAGGGAGACAAAATTATTTTTTTTCACTTGCTGCTTCTAAGGGCCTTATTGTCTAAACTTTGTCATCATGATAAGTAATATTACACTGACTCTCACATGCGTAAACCTCACTGACCTGAACCTGGAATTCCCTGTGAGCTTCTAACTGACTTCTATAAAACAAAAACAAAAAGAATCTCTCTTGAATGCAGAATCTCGGAGGGGAAAGCGGATATGACAGGGAGCACCTGTCAATGCTAACAACATTTGTGTTAAAGCAAGAACAAATTATAATGCACTGCTTATTGTGTAATTTACCTTGTATTTTTTTATTTTGTAGGTTAATACATAGGCATATTGTGTATTTTGAAACAAAAGTGCCAGTTTACATGTGGTGAGATAAAACAGCAAGACATGAAGGCGTAACATATTTAGAGAATTTCAATGACAACTGTGAGAAAACGTTCTATATATCCAAGGAACGTCCCTGTTCAGCCCACTTGCCAAGGCTGCAAGACTCATTTTACAATAAGAATATAGGAACCCTTTGAATGTTAATCTTTTGATTATGATTTGAACATTGTTTTCAGAAATTACTTTCGACTAGATTACGAGTTTTGCAGTATGAGGGGTTGCACGTTATTGTCACCGCTCACTTTCCTACAGCGCTGGTATTACAGGTTTTCATAAACCCAGCGTTAACAGGCAAGAAGTGAGCGTAGAGCAAAATTGAGCTCCATACCGCACTCCAATACCAGTGCTGCTGAAAGCCGCAGTGAGCTGGTTTTATGTGCTCGTGCACGATTTCCCCATAGACATCAATGGGGAGAGCCGGCTGAAAAAAAAAAAGTCTAACACCTGCAATAAAGCAGCGTAAAGCTCCGTAACGCAGTGTCATTGATTCCTATGGGGAAACAAATTTTATATTTACACCTAACACCCTAACATGAACCCCGAGTCTAAACACCCCTAATCTTATACTTATTAGCCCCTAATCTGCCGCCCCCGACATCGCAGACACCTACATTATACTTATTAACCCCTAATCTGCTGCTCCGGACATCGCCGCCACTATAATAAACATATTAGCCCCTAAACCGCCACACTCCCGCCTCGCAAACACTAGTTAAATATTATTAACCCCTAATCTGCCACCCCTAACATCGCCGCCACCTACCTACATTTATTAACCCCTAATCTGCTACCCCCAACATCGCCACCACTAAACTAAATTTATTAACCCCTAAACCTAAGTCTAACCCTAATACCCCCTAACTTAAATATAATTAAAATAAATATAAATAAAACCTACTATTAATAACTAAATAATTCCTATTTAAAACTAAATACTTATCTATAAAATAAATCCTAAGCTAGCTACAATATAACTAATAGTTACATGGTAGCTAACTTAGGGTTTATTTTTATTTTACAGGCAAGTTTGCATTTATTTCGACTAGGTAGAATAGTTACTAAATAGTTATTAACTATTTACTAACTACCTAGTTAAAATAAATACAAATTTACCTGTAAAATAAAACCTAACCTGTCTAACACTAACACCTAACATTACACTACAATTAAATAAATTAAATAAATTAAATACAATTACCTAAATTACAAAAAAACACTAAATTACACAAAATAATTTTTTAGCAGATATTTAAACTAATTACTCCTAATCAAATAGCCCTATCAAAATAAAAAATCCCCCCTCAAAATAAAAAAAAACCCTAGCCTAAACTAAACTACCAATAGCCCTTAAAAGGGCCTTTTGCGGGGCATTGCCCCAAAGAAATCAGCTCTTTTACCTGTAAAAAAAAAAATACAAACAACCCCCCAACAGTAAAACCCACCACCCACACAACCAAACCCCCAAATAAAATCCTAACTAAAAAATATACGTTACGAATCTTGCAGGATAGGCTGTACAGCTCACTTTTTGGCCTCCCAGAAAAAGCTTGTAATACCGGCGCTATGGAAGTCCCATTGAAAAAATACTTTATGCAAATTGCGTAAGTTAAATTGCAGTATAGCCAAAAATGTGTGCGGTGCCCCTAAACCTGCAAGACTCGTAATACCAGTGGGAGTGAAAAAGCAGCGTTATGAGCCTTAACGCTGCTTTTTTACTCATACCGCAAAACTTGTAATCTAGCCGTTTGTATGTTAAATACATGTTTTACCGCTTTTCTTAAATAAACTTTTTTTCCCACACGGGTTAACGTAAATTTGGATTTTGTTGGAGGCTCTTAATACAAATCAAATGCTATACACTGTTTTAAATGCTTCCTGCATATTTATGCGTCTATACTGTATGTTTGTGCCTCACATTTGCATATGGACATGTAGGTTACGCCTCTTAGCAAGCTATACAGATAGTAAGGTAAAATATGTAAAATAATATTTTTTTTTAAGACCACTGAGCATTCAAGCCTTAAAACCTAGTTTCAATCTTTGTTCGCGTCAAAATCAAAATAAAGAGCTATAACAACATTTTTTTGTGTAAAAATATTGAAACATGTTTAAATAGTGCTCTATCATATACATGAGAGAAATGTTTGGAGTCTTTTTCGTAAAAAAATTGTAAATATGGAGACGTTTAGCAATAGCTAATAAAAAAGGGAAACTCTTGTTTGTGTCACAGAATACAACTGGTTGTGATACTTTATTTTAATAAAAAAAAAAAGGATACAATATTTAAAACATCAGACAAATGACTGTGTTCCAAGAGGTTTAAAGGGACACGAAAATTTCCAATTTACTTGTTTTGTCTAATTTACTTTGTTTTCCTTGGTTGAAAAGCATACCCAGGTAGGCTCAGGAGCTATGCACTGATTGGTGGCTATACATATATGCCTCTTGTCATTGGCTCACTTGATGTGCTTAGCTAGCTCCCAGTAGTTCATTACTACTTCTTTATCAAGGGATACCAAGAGAATGAAGCAAAATTAGATAAAATAAGTAAATTGGAAAGTTATTTAAAAATAATAATAATAATAAAAGTTATTTAAAAATAATAATAATAAATTTGATATCAGACTGGAAAATGTGTTGAGCATAATATATATATATATATATATATATATATATATATATATATATATATATATATATATATATATATATATATTTACAAATGCCACATTAGTGGATGCTTCCCAGGTTATCATTGTTTATTTCTAAAATCAATGATTATTAGCAGTTTTAGAGAACATAATGCAAGCTGTGCGGACATTTTGCATTTGATGATGCTTACTGAGTTTAGTGCACATAAGCAGCTGCCACGTGTTGCCAACAATACTTTGTTACATAGGCAGCTGCCTTGTGTTGCAAACAATACTTTGTTACATAGGCAGCTGCCTTGTGTTGCAAACAATACTTTGTTACATAGGCAGCTGCCTTGTGTTGCAAACAATACTTTGTTACATAGGCAGCTGCCTTGTGTTGCAAACAATACTTTGTTACATAGGCAGCTGCCTTGTGTTGCAAACAATACTTTGTTACATAGGCAGCTGCCCTGTGTTGCAAACAATACTTTTTTTACATAGGCAGCTGCCTTGTGTTTCAAACAATACTTTGTTACATAGGCAGCTGCCTTGTGTTGCAAACAATACTTTGTTACATAGGCAGCTGCCCTGTGTTGCAAACAATACTTTGTTACATAGGCAGCTGCCTTGTGTTGCAAACAATACTTTGTTACATAGGCAGCTGCCCTGTGTTGCAAACAATACTTTGTTACATAGGCAGCTGCCTTGTGTTGCAAACAATACTTTGTTACATAGGCAGCTGCCCTGTGTTGCAAACAATACTTTCCTACATAGGCAGCTGCCACGTGTTGCAAACAATACTTTGTTACATAGGCAGCTGCCACGTGTTGCAAACAATTCTTTATTACATAGGCAGCTGCCACATGTAGCAAACAATACTTTGTTACATAGGCAGCTGCCACGTGTAGCAAACAATACTTTGTTACATAGGCAGCTGTCATGTGTAGCAAACAATACTTTGTTACATAGGCAGCTGCCACCTGTTGCAAACAATACTTTGTTACATAGGCAGCTGCCACGTGTTGCAAACAATACTTTGTTACATAGGCAGCTGCCACCTGTTGCAAACAATACTTTGTTACATATGCAGCCACCCGGTGTTGCAAACAATACTTGGTTTAGGGTTACACAAGCTAATTTTAGTAGTCACCCAGCCAGTATTTTACCAGCATAGCGAGTATTTTTAGTTTCTGGTTACGCTGCATAATTATTTTTATAAAAGTTTACTAAAGGGACAGTATAGGCCAAAATAAACTTTCATGATTCAGACAGAGCATGTAATTTTAAACAATTTTCCAATTTACTTTTATCACCAATTTTACTTTGTTCTCTTGGTATTCTTAGTTGAAAGCTTAACCTTGGAGGTTCATATGCTAATTTCTTAGACCTTGAAGGCCACCTCTTTTCAAATGCATTTTAACAGTTTTTCACCACTAGAGGGTGTTAGTTCACGTATTTCATATAGATAACACTGTGCTCGTGCATGTGAAGTTATCTGGGAGCAGGCACTGATTGGCTAAACTGCAAGTCTGTCAAAAGAACTGAAATAAAGGGGCAGTTTGCAGAGGCTTAGATACAAGCTAATCACAGTGGTTAAAAGTATATTATTATAACTGTGTTGGTTATGCAAAACTGGGGAATGGGTAATAAAGGGATTATCTATTTTTAGAACAATAAAAATTCTGGGGCGCGATCCGATAAACGGCGTAGTTTGCGGCGCAAGCGAGGGAACCCACGTCGCCCGCAGTTTCAGCTCGCAACTCAAGCTATCCAATATGCAGCGCCGTCAGTTGCTAAAGTGGCGCAAGTCTGACAAAGTAGCGATGTCCAGAAATCTGCGTAAGTACAGATTTTTGGAGTCGCCAGTGACTTGCGCCACGTTAGAAACTGCCGGTGCCTACAAAACCTGACTAAAGTCTAAATCACCCGCACTGTCTAACACGCCTCCTAAACATAGCCCGACACGTCTAACCCTCTATCCGCTATCCCCCCTCACTAGCCTAACAATAAAAAAAAGTTATTAACCCCTAAACCGCCGCTCCCGTAGCCCGCCGCAACCTAATAAAGTTATTAACCCCTAAACCGCCGCTCCCGTACCCGCCGCCAGCTATATTAAATCTATACCTAAAGTGAGCCCCTAACACCGCCGCCATCGGATTGAACTTGAATCTGATTGGCTGATTCAATCAGCCAATCAGATTTTTCTACCTTAATTCCGATTGGCTGATAGAATCCTATCAGCCAATCGGAATTCGGCGGACGCCATCTTGGATGACGTCATTTAAAGATACCTCATTCGTCGTTCAGTCGTCGGCCGGGATGGATGCTCCGCGGCGGCGGAGCGAAGAAAGAAGATTGAAGATGCCGCTTGATGGAAGATGCTGCCGGAAGGAAGAAAACGTTGCTGCCGCTTGGAGGAAGACATCGCCGGTATGAAGAATTCTTCTTTGCCGCTTGAAGGAACACATCGCCCGGATCGGATGAGGAGTTCGGCCCGGTGTGGTGAAGACAAGGTAGGGAGATCTTCAGGGGGGTAGTGTTAGGCTTTTTTAAGGGGGGTTTGGGTGGGTTTAGAATAGGGGTATGTGAGTGGTGGGTTGTAATGTTGGGGGGGGGCATTGTATATTTATTGAAATGCAAAAGAGCTGAATTCTTTGGGGCATGCCCCACAAAAGGCCCTTTTAAAGGGCCACTAAACCAAAAATCTTTCTTTCATGATTCAGATAGAACATACAAATTTAAACAACATTACAATTTACTTCTATTATTTATTTTGCTTCATTTTTTAGATATCCTTATTTGAAGAAAAAGCAATGCACATGGGTGAGCCAATCACATGAGGCTTCTATGTGCAGCAACCAATCAGCAGCTACTGAGCATATCTAGATATGCTTTTCAGCAAAGAATATCAAGAGAATAACACAAATTAGATAATAGAAGTAAATTAGAAAGATGTTTAAAAATGCATTCTCTTTCTAAATCATGAAAGATAAAATGTGGCTGTCATGTCCCTTTAAGGGCTGGTAAGGTAAAGAGCTTTGAACTTTTTTTAATTTAGAATAGGGCAGGGAATTTTTTTTATTTTGGGGGGCTTTATTATTTTATTAGGGGGCTTAGAATAGGTGTAATTAGCTTAAAAATCTTGTAATCTTTTTTTTATTTTTTGTAATTTAGTGTTTGTTTGTTTTTTGTAATTTAGTTTAGTTTATTTAATTGTATTTTTAGAAAGATATTTGTAGATTATTTAATTTATTGATAGTGTAGGTGTATTTGTAACTTAGGTTAGGATTTATTTTACAGGTAATTGGGTAATTATTTTAACTAGGTAGATATTAAATAGTTAATAACTATTTAATAGCTATTATACCTAGTTAAAATAATTAACAATTTACCTGTAAAATAAATATAAACCCTAACATAGCTACAATGTAATTATTAATTATATTGTAGCTATCTTAGGGTTTATTTTATAGGTAAGTATTTAGATTTAAATAGGAATATTTTAGTTTATAATATGAATTAGATTAATTTAATAAGAATTTAGTTAGGGGTGTTAGGGTTAGATAGAGTTAATATAGTTAATATAAATACTATAGTAACTATATTAACTATATTAACCCTAATATAATTAGGGTTAATATAGTTAATATATATAATGTAATAACTATATTAACTATAATATACTTAGGGTTAATATAGATAACATAGCTGGCGGCGGGGTAGGTAGATTAAATTAGGGGTTAATAATTTTAATAGAGATGGCGGCGGTGTAAGGGGCTTACATTAGGGGTTAATACTATTAATATAGCTGGCGGCGGTATAGGGGGATTAGATTAGGGGTTAATAATTTTTATATAGGTGGCGGCGGTGTAAGGGGTCAGATTAGTGGATAGATAAGGTAGATGGCGGCGGTTTTAGGGGTTCACATTAGGCGATAGATAAGGTAGGTGGCGGCGGTTTTAGGGGCTCACAGTAGGGGGTTAGTTTATGTAGATGGCGGCGGTTTAGGGGTTAATAACTTTATTAGGGATTGCGGCGGGGGATCGCGGTTGACAGGTAGATAGACATTGCGCATGCGTTAGGTGTTAGGTTTTATTTAGCAGATCGCGGGTGACAGCTAGATAGACATTGCGCATGCGTTAGGTGTTAGGTTTATTTTCTAGCTAGTTTAGGGAGTTACGGGGCTCCAATAGTCAGCGTAAGGCTTCTTACGGCTGCTTTTTGTGGCGAGGTGAAAATGGAGTAAGATTTCTCCATTTTCGCCACGTAAGTCCTTACGCTGCATATTGGATACCAAACTGCGCTGGTTTGGTATACCTGCCTATGGCCCAAAAAACTACGGGCGACGGCAGAAATATACGGGCGTAACTTCTAGGTTACGCCGTATATAGGATACCAAACCAGCGCAAATATTGGCGTCGCCGGCTTTTGCGGGCGACGATTTTTATCGGATCGACCCCCTGGTGTAGACTGTCCTTAAGTAGCATAATTAGTCTATTTTGTTTTCCAAGGTGGCAATGATAAAATGAATGCTCTCCAATTTCTGATCAGTGGCCGTTTCTTTTTTTAAATCAATACCATCATAGCAAAAAGGGTGTTAGTGGAACGCTCGCAATCTTTATAGATCCTGTGAGATTGTCATTGATTGAGAGGTCTTGCAGCTTCTCGTCCATAGCAAATGTCCCAATTTTCAGAGACAGCCCAGCTTTACTCATAATTAGTCACTTTAATGTCCTCCAAGGGAATTAGTTTTGCCTATTTATCTCTCTCAAACACTACAGTTGAACACTAAATAGCATCTTTTCATATGTTCCAACATTTGTGGATAAGTATTAGAGAAGTTTAAAAAACTCATAAATAGACAGGTAAAAATATGGACAGTTTAATAATATGGTTTAGTAAATCAGAGATATCAGTGGAACAAGATTTAACAACAGTAATAAAACACTACTATCTGTACCCATATTACAGAATGTTGTAGTTAATGTAATTAGTGACATTTAATTAATAAAATACAGATTGACTGCTAGAAATAAACACAACATTGTGCCAATATCAGCTTGCAGACAAAACTACAGCTGGCTGCTTTACAGAAGCTATTAGTTTATTTAACTGGATTTCTGTAGCCTATTTTTTCAACAATTAGATTTTGTTGGTTAGTGTCTGAAAACTAGCATCATCTGACTTAATTTACAAAACTCTAAGCGCAAACTGAATCAGAACTTTAATAAATCTCTATTTTAAACTGACCATACACAGATTAGGCTAATGAAAAATGATTTCTTGGGAATCAGTTAAAGGGACATTACAATCCAAAATCTTTACGAAGAAAAACATCCTTTTTTTTTTTTATCTGGTTGTGAAGAGCTGCTTAAATATGAACTCAAACTAATAGAACAATATAATCTGTGTACTATCATCTGTGTACTTCCTAAAAAAAAATGCTCAATGTATTTGTTCACTGTAGACATTAACCAATGCGCTTTAGTAGAAATCACCTTTCAGCCAATGAGCTTTAGCAAGAAGTACACAAATAATAATGTCCTATTCAGTAGCGGACCTAATCAACAGAGGGTCCTGGTGCTGTTCTGTATAATGATTTTGAGGATAGATAGATAGACCTCAAACTGCACTAATAAAAGGCATTAGGATTGTACACATTGTGCACACTCCAATTGTATAGACAGGCAGTTATGGGCCCCCTCCAGTTCTTGGGCCCTGGTGCCACTGCAACTGCTGCACCAATGGTAGTTCCGCCTCTGGCCGTATTAGTTTCAATCTAAATTTAAACATGCATAAATAAGATGCCTTTGAAAAAGCTCAGTCGAAATGCGTGTCAGACATTCGTCTGTCTGAGTTCTGTTTTAGGACTTAATTTTGGTAGCTTTTTTTAACTGCATTACAGTTATGTGCGATAGGAGGATTTAATTGATTTTTGTGACCAAGGTATAATCTGGATGATGCTCTGACTTTTTTCAGAATAATTGTGCAGTACAACCCAGCAACAGTATATTTGATAAGCCCCCTTACTGCCCACTGCTGGTGGAGTTCACAAAATAATAGTTTATGATATCATAGGGATCTTTTTATAAGTCGATGGATGTTACACAATGGACCTCTCTGTCGGTGGATACCTATTCTTATCCAAAAAAGCCTGTCCGTTATAAGTTTTTGATTGTAATATATGATAGATACATATATTGTATCCTTTTTCTCCCTAGCACTTAGACAATGTAATTTGTTACTTTTAATTGATTTTCTATTAGAGTTATTTCAACACTTTTTTAGTCACATTATTAAAAGTTAAGTTTTAACCTTAGGCTCCACCGTGCGATCAGCATAATTTAAGTCTGTGCCAGAGGGTTATATTTCTTTATCTTTCTGCACTCAATTGTACCTCTATATATACCCTGGCACCCCCTCATTCCAGGAACTATTATTAGATTTTTGGTTCAGGATCATTAAATCTTTATACATAAAGAAAATTTCATCATGTTTTAATGCAGCTCTATTATATGGATGACAGAAAAACTATCTGCTAGATTACGAGTCTTGCGTTAGCCTTAAAGAGCAGCGTTGAGAGGTCACAATGCTGCTTTTTAACGCCCGCTGGTATTACGAGTCTGACAGGTACAGGTGTACCGCTCACTTTTCTTCCGTGACTCGAGCTTACCGCAAATCCCCTTACGTCAATTGCGTATCCTATCTTTTCAATGGGATTTGCATAACACCGGTATTACGAGTCTTGGAAGAAGTGAGCGGTAGACCCTCTCCTATCTTAAAAGTCAGTAGTTAAGAGTTTTATGGGCTAACGCCGTAACATAAAACTCTTAACTAGAGTGCTACAAAGTACACTAACACCCATAAACTACCTATTAACCACTAAACCGAGGCCCCCCGCACATCTCAAACACTTTAATAAATTATTTAACCCCTAATCTGCCGACCGGACATCGCCGCCACTTTAATAAATATATTTACCCCTAAACTGCCGCACTCCCGCCTCGCAAACACTAGTTAAATTTTATTAACCCCTAATCTGCCGTCCCTAACATCGCCGACACCTATCTACATTTATTAACCCCTAATCTGCCGCCCCCAATGTCGCTGCAACTATATTAAATTTATTAACCCCTAAACATAAGTCTAACCCTAAGTCTAACCCCCCCTAACTTAAATATAATTTAAAATAATCTAAATAAAATTTCTACAATTAAATAAATTAATCCTATTTAAAACTAAATACTTACCTGTAAAATAAACCCTAAGCTAGCTACAATATAACTAATAGTTACATTGTAGCTAGCTTAGGGTTTATATTTATTTTACAGGCAACTTTGTATCTATTTTAACTAGGTACAATAGTTATTAAATAGTTATTAACTATTTAATAACTTACTAGTTAAAATAAAGACAAATATACCTGTAAAATAAATCCTAACCTAACTTACAATTACACCTAGCACTACACTATAATTAAACTAATTACCTAAACAACCTACATAATTACAATTAAATTAAATAAACTAAATTTCGGAAAACCCCCCCACTAAATTACAGAAAAAAAAGAATTACAAGAATTTTAAACTAATTACACCTAATCTAATCCCCCTAATAAAATAAAAATAAAAAAAAATAATAAAATTCCCTACCCTACACTAAATTACAAATAGCCCTTAAAAGGGCCTTTTGTGGGGCATGGCCCCAAAAGTAATCAGCTCTTTCACCTGTAAAAAAAATACAATACCCCCCAACATTAAAACCCACCACCCACACACCCAACCCTACTCTAAAACCCACCAAATCCCCCCTTAAAAAAACCTAACACTACCCCCCTTGAAGATCTCCCTACCTTGAGCCGTCTTCACCCATTCGGGCACAAGTGGATCTCCAGAGGGGTAGAAGTCTTCATCCGATCCGGGCAGAAGTCTTCATCCAGGCGGCATCTTCTATCTTCATCCATCCGGAGTGGAGCGGGTCCATCTTCAATCCAGCCGACGCGGAGCCATCCTCTTCAAACGAAGTCCAAGCGAAGGATGAAGGTTCCATTAAATGACGTCATCCATGATGGCGCCCCTCGAATTCCGATTGGCTGATAGGATTCTATCAGCCAATCGGAATTAAGGTAGGAAAAATCCTATTGGCTGATTGGATCAGCCAATAGGATTGAGCTTGCATTCTATTGGCTGATTGGAACAGCCAATAGAATGCGAGCTCAATCCTATTGGCTGATCCAATCAGCCAATAGCATTGAACTTCAATCCTATTGGCTGATTGGATCAGCCAATAGGATTTTTCCTACCTTAATTCCGATTGGCTGATAGAATCCTATCAGCCAATCGGAATTCAAGGGACGCCATCTTGGATGACGTCTTTTAAAGGAACCTTCATTCTTCGCTTGGACTTCGTTTGAAGAGGATGGCTCCACGTCGGCTGGATTGAAGATGGACCCGCTCCGTTCCGGATGGATGAAGATAGAAGATGCCGCCTGGATGAAGACTTCTGCCCGGATCGGATGAAGACTTCTACCCCTCTGGAGGTCCACTTGTGCCCGGCTGGGTGAAGACGGCTCAAGGTAGGGAGATCTTCAAGGGGTGAGTGTTAGGTTTTATTAAGGGGGTATTGGGTGGGTTTTAGAGTAGGGTTGGCTGTATGGGTGGTGGGTTTTAATGTGGGGGGTGTATTGTATTTTTTTTACAGGTGAAACAGCTGATTACTTTGGGGCAATGCCCTGCAAAAGGCCCTTTTAAGGGCTATTTGTTAGTTAGTATAGGGTAGGGATTTTTTTTATTTTGGGGGGCTTTTTTATTTTATTAACACCTGCTTTTTGCAGGTGTTAGTTTTTTTTTCAGCCAGCTCAGCCCCATTGTTTCCTATGGGGAAATCGTGCACGAGCACGTTTAGCCAGCTCACCGCTGACTTAAGCAACGCTGGTATTGAGGTGAGATGTGGAGCTAAATTTTGCTCTCCGCTCACCTTTTTGCGGCTAACGCCAGGTTTAAAAAAACCTGTAATACCAGCGTTGTCTTAAGGGAACGGTGGGAAAAAATATCTCGTTAGCACCGCACCCCTGTTACCGCAAAACTCGTAATCTAGGCGTATGAGTACAGTATCCCTTTAATAAACATACAAAACCTTAATATTTTAGATTGCTAACCTTGTAGTACATGAACGCTGATCAAACTATGGAATGACAGAACTTGCATACAGATATAAGATACCCAGAAAGTCAAAATTTCGAAATAAAATACAAAAATTATACTGAGCATTTTTTCAAGCATTAAAACATTATGGGCTATATTAGAAGTGACGCACTATTTAGAAGTTGCGTTTTTGTGTCCATTGGGTAGCACTCGCATTACAAGTTGAAAGTAAAAAGAGACTTCAGATATCACAACCACATTAACATATTCTCCCCCTAGACTTCAATGGAGAGCACGAACAGAAAAAAAACTAAGACCTATACTTGTGTGCTAACCCAAACTGAGCTATTAATATTGTACATTCCAATGTTCTTCATATTAAAACATATGTAATGTATATGTTTTAATATATATTTTCTATATACATCTGTATATATACCTATACCTGTATATATATATATATATATATATATATATATATATATATATATATATATATATATATATTGTCCATACATTTGACTGTAAATTGTTGGGTCCTTGGCCCTTGTTTAATTTTCTTGCTATGATATCGGCACCTTAGCTGTGGGTTTTCTTCTTTGAAACATTCTTGCATTGTTTTATGTATTAATGTTTTATTGTCTGTGTCTTTCTACCTAAGTGAGGGTATGGCATTTCGCCTTTGGGTTCAATATTGGTGTTATGTGACCATCCCTGGTCTGTTTGGGCACATGGTCATGTTCTGCTGTCGGCTGGCCGTATCTATCACCTCTTTACCCCTTGACAATCATGTGCTGTGTGCCTTGGGTCCGGATTGAGGTTATTGGTTATCATGGATGGGCATGGCCTATAGAATGATTGTTGGTCCTTTGCCGGTTGTAGGGGGACTGTGTTTTCATGGCCACACACGGAGTGGTAGCACACTATGACATGTACTGGAAGGCATGCATACCATGTCATACCTATTGTGTTATGTATATACCCCTCTCCTTGATTAGTTCAGCTTTTTGTTTTGAAGCCCCTATGTTATGTGGGGGGCTATAGTTCATGGATGAGTACTTGTGGATCAAGGTAGAGTCATTTGGATCTGATCTAGCACCACCTTTGATATGGGATTCCTGGGCTTAGGGTCTATTTGAGATTGTCTGTATTGTAACTAAAAGTGTTAGCATGGCTGCACTGTGTATGTCATTTCACTTAGGCATGTTTTTGATGGTGTGCACATGCATCCTTTCTGTCCCGGTCAGACTGAGTGGTTGGAGTGGATGTGTTTTTTAAGGAGCTCTGCTGTGCGATATGCAGATTGCCGGCTGTGTTTCTTTGAGGGTTGTAATTAAACGCAATACACCAGCTGTGTTTTGGAGGTGTGTGTGACAGCGCACCCATGATTGGTCGGCAGTGAGGGGAGTTCCCTTCTTAAGCGCACTGGATTTCCTGTTTCGGTATCTCCGATTGAGTGCAGTGTACTCCTGTGTGAGATGACATGATGGTTGGATGATTAGTTTTGTCACACTCAGACTGTGAGTGTTAGTGTCAGTTTTTACTGTTGCTTATCACGTGAGTTCATTGCTTTATATGTTAGATTGAACGTCCAGTAACTCTGTGGTGTCTTGCTGTAGTTATCCATCTCCTGTTTTTTGTATTTTCTTGTACTTTGTTTTGTTCTTTCTTCTTTTTCTGGTTTGTGCTTTTACCCTGGCTTTTAAAATAAAATATATGTCCGCTGTTGGGCGTAGTATATAATCCTTGTTTGGTGGTGGTGTATAGCTGTCATCTGTGGTGGAGGGTTGTCACTGGTGTATATCTGAGTTTATTTGCCTAGATTTTGATTGTATGTTTTGTGTTTTGTAGATAAAAATCTGTCTTGAAGAAGGCCTTTGAAAAGGCCGAAACGTCGACACTGTTTGATATAAAGCTGTTTTTTAAAAATAAAGATTGTATTCTTTTACCTTTTCTACAAGTCCTGTGAGTGCCCTTCATCCACAAAGCTATCTTATACATTAATTTGAGGACTGCACCCAGGCTATGGCTACACCGGCTACATATTATATATATATATATATATATATATATATATATATATATATATATATATATATATATATATATATATATATTCTGCTAAAAACAATGGCCACTATTCTATACTTATATTACTTGACCTGTCTGCTGCCTTTGACACTGTTGACCATCCCCTCCTCCTACGGACTCTCAGCTCCCTTGGGCTCTGTAACATTGCCCTCTCCTGGATCCACTCTTATCTCTCTAATAGGTCCTTTTCTGTCTCATTTGCTGGCGACTCATCCTCTCCATTGCCTCTGTCTATTGGAGTACCTCAAGGCTCTGTTCTAGGCCCTCTACTCCTCTCTATTTATACTTCCTCACTGGGTAAATGTATCAGTAGCTATGGCTTCAACTATCACCTCTATGCTGATGATACTCAGATCTACCTATCCACCCCTGCACTCTCTCCTTCTGTCCTTTCCCACATCAGCGACTGCTTATCTTTCATTTCTTCCTGGATGGCCTCTCACCACCTAAATATCAACATGTCCAAGACTGAGCTTCTTCTAATCACCCCAACTAATTCTACTCCAGTTTCTAACTTTACTATCACTGTCACTGACACCACTATCTCCACATCACCCCAAGTCCGCTGCCTAGGACTTACAGTCAACTCCAATCTGTCCTTCATAACCCACATCCAAGCGCTCTCTTCATCCTGTCGCAACCACCTACGCAATATCTCCAAAATTCGTCCTTTTCTGAGTGCTGAAACTACTAAACAGCTAATCCATTCCCTAGTAATTTCCCGGCTTGACTACTGTAACAACCTACTAACTGGCTTTCCTCTCTCCTGCCTCTCCCCCCTTCAATCCATCCTAAATGCCTCTGCTAGGCTAATCCACCTCTCCCGACGCTCTGTATCCGCCGCACCCCTCTGTGAGTCCCTTCACTGGCTCCCCATTCACAGCAGAATTAAATTAAAAATTCTCACTCTGACCTACAAAGCCCTTACCAATGCAGCACCCCCATACCTGTTCTCACTCATCAACAAATATACTCCAGCCCGTCCCCTAAGATCCAACAACGATCTACTCCTTGCCTCTTCTATCATCACCTCCTCTCATGCTAGACTACAGTACTTCTCTCGTGCGGCACCAACCCTCTGGAACTCACTTCCTTGAGCTGTCAGACTTTCCCCCAACCTCTCCTCCTTTAAATGCACCCTAAAGACCTACTTGTTCAGGAAAGCCTATCACCAAATCAGTAACAAATGAATTCCACTTGCCTAATAGTTGCCCTCATCTAACTTCACACTAACATCATTCCCACCTTTGCAGTCCCCACCTCCTGTTTCTCACCCTCCTACCCATTTAGATTGTAAGTTCCCACGGGAACAGGGCTCCCAATTCCCCCTGTATTTGTTTGTTAAATTTTGTCTGGTGTCTCATATTACACTGTTCTTTTATCTTTGTTACCCATGGACAGCGCTGTGGAATCTGTTGGCGCATTATAAATAAATAATAATAATATTAAATAAAAAGTATTCAGACATATACAGAAATATAAATATAATTACATTTATTTCTATGTGAAGAACATTGGAATGTACAATATGCGAATTGCAATTCAGGTTTAGCTCTGTAGGTCTACAGTGGTGTCAGGTTACCGTACTTGAAGACAGTTATCTTAAGGCACGTTATGTAGATATGTATAAAATTAATGTAAAAAAAATTATAATTATTAAAAGTAAGTAAGGAGGTTCTACAAACTGCGAGAAAAAAAAATTAGAATACGTATGTATTTATTAGAATTTTTAGAACCTCTATAATAATTATTTTGAATATTTTTTACATTATTTTTATATTTAATATTTACATAATGCGCCTAAAGATAACTGTCTTCAATTGCGCTAACATGCCACCCGCGTTAAACCTACAGCACTAAACCTGAATCGCAATTTGTATATTTTACATTCCAATGTTGTTCACATTAGAAGAAAATTTTCTTTTTATTATATATATATATATATATATATATATATATATATATGTATATATATATATATATATATATATATATATATATATACTGTGTATATATATATATATATATATATATATATATATATATTATGATTATTATTTTTGAAAATATATATCTATGCCTGTATAGATATATATTTTGTCAAACAAAAAGAAGTGGTATACTATCTCACTTTATATCTCTGCTAGAAAAATGACAATAGCAGAGAAAGGAGTTTACATCATATATAGTAAACTCTTCTGTGCAAAAGGTCTAATGAGTATACACAGGCAATAATACTTTTATTGAAGGCTCAGATAAGACCGGTATGAAGCTGTCAGAGATCATTTCCCTCTCTTAACCATGATCCTTTGCTGGACATACCCAAGGTCTAAGAAGATATTAAATCTCTCCCTGAACCATGATCCTTTGCTGGACATACCCAAGGTCTAAGAAGATATCAAATCTCTCTCTGGACCATGAGCCTTTGCTGGACATACCCAAGGTCTAAGAAGATATACAATCTCTCACTGAACCATGATCCTTTGCTGGACATACCCAAGGTCTAAGAAGATATCAAATCTCTCTCTGAACCATGATCATTTGCTGGACATACCCAAGGTCTAAGAAGATATCAAATCTCTCTCTGAACCATGATACGTTGCTGGACATACCCAAGGTCTAAGAAGATATAAAATCTCTCTCTGACCCATGATCCTTTCCTGGACATACCCAAGGTCTAAGAAGATATAAAATTTCTCTCTGAGCCTATTTGCCTGCCTGCCTGGATACATTGGAGTATATTATCCTGCTGTAGGATCAGTGTAGCTGGGTCACTGTGATTCCCCAGCCTGTATCACTCAGCTCTGCTGCTTCTTTTGTGAGTATTACATCACCACATCTGTTCATTTGTGCTATTATTCTTGCAATATTGCACTAGGAGGTGCCTTTTCTTTTGTAATTTCCTTCTCAGATTTGTTTGCTTGCTTGCCTGGATACATTGGAGCATAATATCCTGCTGTAGGATCAGTGTAGCTGGGTCACTGTGATTCCCCAGCCTGTACTACTTAGCACATGGGTGCTGCTTCTTTTGTGAGTATTACATCACCACATTTGTTCACCTGTGCCATTACTCTTGCAATATTGCACTAGGAGGCGCCCTCTTTTTTGTGAATTTATCATAGATCTCTCTCTGAACCATGATCCTTTGCTAGACAAACCCAAGGTCTAAGAAAATATTAAATCTCTCTATGAACCATGATCCTTTGCTGGACATACCCAAGGTCTAAGAAGATATTAAATCTCTCTTTGAACCATGATCCTTTCGTGGACATACCCAAGGTCTAAGAACTCTATCTTATTGGACCAATTAGGCCTTTCATGCCACTATTCTACTAGAAAAGATCACTAATGATCCAAGCAGAAATGCTCACAGTAAACACTAAACAAATGCATCATCCTTGTCCTCTGCCTCTTTTCTAAGCTTGATATCTCCCATTCAGTAACAAGTAGCAAGGGGTTTTCTCAGGCTCTTAGGGAAATTCCTGTCCCAAGAGATGTTGAAGAAGAATAATTTAACTTACAACTTCTCACTGTGGTTGAAGAAATTGTTTTGCTCTTTACTTTACTTTAGATCAGCTACTACATAATGGTAGTTTGTATGAGTAGATCTGAAAGTGTTGACATACGGAAGACTGCAATGTTATTTGTTTCTGTTCTTACACAAAGTGATAAAAAAGTGGTCTAAACTTAAAGGGACATAAAACCCCACATTTTTCTTTCATGATTCCGCTAGAGCATATAACTTTCTAATTTATTTTATAATCTGAATATGATCTAATTAGCTTCATTCTTTTAGTATCCTTTTTTAAAGAAGCAGCAATGCACTACAGGGAGCTAGCTGAACACACTGGGTGTGCCAATGAAAAGAGGCATATATGTGCAGCCACCAATCAGCAGCTAGTTCCCAGTAGTGCATTGCTGCTCCTGAGACTACCAAGTTCTACTCTTCAACAAAGAATACCAAGATAAGGAAGCTGATTTGATAATATAAATAAATTTGAAAGCTGTTTAAAATCACATGTTCTAACTGAATCATGAAAGTTTAAATTTGACTTTAGTGTCCCTTTAAAAACAGACGCATACTGTGTTTTGTACAAGTGTGCAATATATCACAATTATGGGCTCCACTACATATGCGGCGTCGCCCGCAAAAGCCGCCGCTGGTTTTTACGTGATTTTGGTATCCTATATACAGCGCCGCATATAAATGCGTCACATATATTTCAACCGTCATCCGCAATTTTTACTCCCATAAGCTAACATGGGACCGCGTCGCAAATCAGTATCCAATATTCAGCGCAAGGACTTACGTGGTAAAAATTTAGAAATGTTACTCCATTTTCACCTCGCCACACAAAGGCAACCGCAGCAAGCCTTGCGCTGACTATGGGAGCACCGTAACTCATAACCGTAACTAACGCATGCGGAATAACTATCTACCTGTCAACAGCAATCCCCACACCGTAATAACTAATAAAGTATATTAACCCCTATATCCGCCATCAAACCCACACCGCAAGTAATAATTACATTATTAACCCCTATATCCGCCATCAAACCCACACCGCAAGTAATAGCTAAAGTATTTACTCCTAAATCCGCCAACCCCAACATCGCTAACTACCTAATAAAACTATTAACCCCTAATCCGCCATTAATCCACAATGCAATAAACGTATTAAAGTATTAACCCCTAACCCACCATACCCACACAACGCAATGCTAATAAATCTTTTAACCCCTAAACCGCCAAAGCCCAAAACACAAATAAATAATTAAATTACTAAGCCCCCTAACCTAACACCCCCTAAATAACGCAAATTACCTACATTAAAAAATACTAAAGTTACTAACTAATAAAATAAAAAACCTAACATTACTTTAAAAATAAAAAAAAAATAAGTTTAAATTAATATAAAATTAGGAAAATAAAAAAATCTAATATTACAGAAAGTAATAAACAAATTATCAAGAATTAAAAAATTAAACATAATCCCTATGAAAATAAAAAAGCCCCCGCAAAATAAAAACACCCCCTAATCTAATGCTAAACTACCAATAGCCCTTAATAGGCTTTTTGTAGGGCATTGCCCTAAGTTTAACAGCTCTTTAACATTAAAAATAAACAAAGTCCCCCCAAACAGTAAAACCCCCCACCCACCAAACCCCCCAAATAAAAAACCTAACACTAAAAAACCTAAACAACTCATTTCCCTGAAAAGGGCATTTGTTTGGGCATTGCCCTTAAAAGGGCATTTAGCTCTTTTGCTGCCCTTAAAAGGGCAGATTTTATATATTTTTTTAATATTCTTAGGCGCCGGCAGTTTCTAAAGTGCCGTAAGTCACTAGCGGCTCCAGAAATTTGTATTTACGCTCATTTCTGGACATCGCTAGTTTATCCGACTTACGGCACTTTATGAAATGCCGGCACCCTATATGTAATACCCCGATGTGCGAGGTGAAATTACGGGCGGCGCGGGTGGCAGCGCCTTCGCTGAAGCCTGCGCAGTATATGTAATCTCGCCCTATGAGCTTAAGTGAAAAGCAGTATGTTTGAGCTATACTGAGCTAGCAGGAAATCGCTCACTGACCAAGGGCCCAAGGTTGGGGGCCAACATCGGCCTGCAACACTAATCCCTTCATGTGAAATAGAAATGCAGGCTTCGGATGGGCATTGGCAATGTTTACTGATGGCGATGGCAGCCATCTTTAGATGACCCTGCCAGTACTTAAAGGCTCTGTCTGAAGCGGGACTGGGGGTGAGGGGAAGGAGCTTTAAACTTTATTGTCTGGGGGTCCTATAAATTGTTGTTCCACCACTGTATGCAAATTCAAATCAAGCTGAATTAGGGGAATGCTATGGTATGGATAGGATATAAAGATCAATACAAATGTTAGTCACACATTAACTGTAATCGTTAAAGTTAATTTACCTTCCAAATACCGGATTTAACTGCTTAGGAATGTAATTATCTCGATCTTTTATTTCAGTCTTCCCCAGCCTTAATACAATATATGGATCAGATTTCCCATCTGAATCAGCTGGGCTCAGGTTAAATGCCTAGTTTTAAATGAGGAGAAAACAGAAAAAATATAGTTAATATGGTAAATATAAAAATCAAATGTATAGGTCCAACTTTAAAGGAAAAAAGTTTAAACCCTTTCCTAAGCTTGAATGGGTTACCCATCTGTATTGCTGACATGTGAAAACTGAAACCCCATGCAATTGAACGGTGGGGGTTTAAGGCTAAAGGAATCATAATATTATGGTTTTCAAACAAAACCAAGCTAGTAATCAAAAACATTTAGCAGAATTAACTAGCTGGAAAGCTTTGTGCTGGCTGTGTGTTCCTATCTACGATCTTCAAGTTTCTATATACTATGAAGTCTATTTATTAAAGGTCTGTCGGACTTGATTCAACAGTGCGGATCAGGTTCGACAGACCTCGCTGAATGCGGAGAGCAATACGCCGCCCCCTGCAGATTTGCGGCTAATCAGCCGCCAGCAGGGGGGTGTCAATCTCTGTCTGCCTGCTCAGAGGCAGACAGGGTTATGGAGCAGCGGTCTTCAGACCTCTCTTCTGATGCCGGTTCTGGATCCCTTTGGGGCGCGAATCCTGCCCTATGTAAGTATCTCAGTTGCTGTCACCTGTGCCCAAGTATAGATGTTACTGAACTGCCTTATCCTTACTGAACTCTGCTTGTCTGATCACTCTGCTTGCTTAACCCCTAAAGTGCTGGATTGCTATAACGTTACTGAACTTTGCTTGTCTGACCTCTCTGCTTGCTTAACCCCTAAAGTACTGGATTGCCTTACCATTGCTGAACTCTGCCTGTCTCACCATTCTATTGGTTTACCCCTGAATTTTTATACTGCTGGATTTCCTTTTGTTACTGACACCTGCCTGTTCCTGGTCATACTATTGGTTTACCCCTGAACTGTTATACTGCTGGATTTCCTTTAGTTGCTGACACCTGCCTGTTCCTGGTCATTCTATTGGTTTACCCCTGAACTGCTATTCTGCTGGATTGCCTTCCTGTTACCGGACTCTGCCTGTCTTGACCATTCTCTACCTTCATCCTATCTCCGTGGACTACCCTGACTACTGTGAGTACTGCTTACCTCATTTCACAAACTCACTCTGCTCTGGGATATTTCCTATCATTCCACTTGACGCCGGGATAAGAAGACTACTGGCCAAGTTTGGTCTGATAGAGGAATATCACACAAGCATTACAGAAACGTTCCAGTTGATGGCCAACATTCTTTTATTTTACAGAGAAATTCCAGTGCAAGTTATTCAGGGGCATCAATGGTCTAGAATAGTTAGCTAAACAAGTTTGCACTTTAAGCACCAACATCTGCACAGCAGTTTATATTGTCTGCCAGTGTATTCTAGTTTTAGTGCAAGCTTGATTATCAAACTATTCAGCAGCTATATATCTCCAGAATAATGTGGGCTGACATTTCCATTTAACTGATTGCACCTAGAACACAGATGTTCACATTTTCTCAGCACAACAAAGATGAAAAGTGAATACTACTCACTGCCACAACATAAACTCGAATGAGAACTTTTACTGCATGGTTGGATGGAATTCCTTGCAATATCCTTAGCTGTCCTCCGTCCATTCCACTGGAGTCATCAACACTCTTGTAAATGCTGAAGCAGCCCTAAAATTAGTCCAATAAAACAAGATAATATGCAAGTGGGGAAAAAATCACTTGAAAATTCACACAGCTATGAACAAATAAAAAATTACACTCATATAACTCATGATAAATTGTAATTCAAAAAGATTCCTTTATTTGTAATTTTTACCTTGAATTTACCAATAACTCTGTCATCATGGACGCTATGGTCTTCATCTGTTGATTTTCCTCTATAAAGTTCAAAGGTTCTAACCCAGTCTTCAAAATTATTAAAGTCACTTTCCAATTCTCCATCATATATCTTAAGTAAAAGAATAATACAGGATAATTTAATTAGTGTAAATTTGTGACACTTAAAATATAACTCTATAATTATTTAGCTCACATCAATCTCAAAGGATTGTTATTATTAAATGAATACCGTACATTGATTTGATTACTTATATATTCAGTGGACCCTTGAGTTTTATGAAAAGACAATGCACAGTTAGCTCTAGTGAACAAATAGCGATATATGTAATGACCATGCACACATCTACCTGTAATGTAGCAAGATTTGGACCTTCTTGTTTTGGTTTCTTTTTTGCAATTTCAAGTCCTTTCTTAAAATCCTTTTTTTTTTTTTCAGGTTCATCCTCAATCAATAAGGTCACTTGTCCTGACTTTTTAGGAGCTATAAATATAAAACATGATATTAAAGTATCTTGAATTATTACTTAAATGTTATATTAACTATAGCCATTAACAATCACCTAGATTACAAGTTTTGCGTTAGAAGCTGTGCAGTGCTGACGAGCAGTTTATGCTCACCGCTCACTTACAGACAGCGCTGGTATTACAGGTTTTTACAAACCCGGCGTTAGCCGCAAAAAAGTGAGCGAAGAGCAAAATTTTGCTCCACATCTCACCTCAATACCAGCACTGCTTACGTTAGCGGTAAGCAGGTAAAACGTGCTCGTGCCCGATTTCCCCATAGGAATCAATGGGGGAGAGCTGGCTGAAAAAAAACACCTGCAAAAAAGCAGCGTAAAGCTCCTAACGCATCCCCATTGATTCCTATGGGGAAATAAAATGTATGTCTACACCTAACACCCTAACATGAACCCCGAGTCTAAACACCCCTAATCTCACACTTATTAACCCCTAATCTGCCGCCCCCGACATCACCAACACCTGCATTATATTATTAAACCCTAATCTGCCGCTCCGGACACCGCCGCCACCTACATTATACTTATGAACCCCTAATCTGCTGCCCCCCAACATCGCCGACACCTACATTATATTTATTAACCCCTAATCTGCCGCCTCCTATGTCGCCGTAACCTACCTACATTTATTAATCCCTAATCTGCCGCCTCCACTATAATAAAGTTATTAACCCCTAAATCTAAGTCTAACCCTAACCCTAACACACCCCTAACTTAAATATAATTTAAATAAATCAAATAAAATTACTACAATTAACTAAATAATTCCTATTTAAAACTAAATACTTACCTATAAAATAAACCCTAAGATAGCTACAATATAACTAATAGTTACATTGTATCGAGTTTAGGGTTTATTTTTATTTTACAGGCAACTTTGTATTTATTTTAACTAGGTACAATAGTTATTAAATAGTTATTGACTATTTAATAACTACCTAGTTAAAAAAAAGACAAATTTACCTGTAAAATAGAACCTAACCTAAGTTACAATTACACCTAACACTACAATTAAATTAATTAACTAAATTAAATACAATTAATTACAATTGGGTGGGTTTTAGAGTAGGGTTGGTTGTGTGGGTGGTGGGTTTTAATGTTGGAGGGGTATTTGTACTTTTTTTTTACAGGTAAAAGAGCTGATTACTTTGGGGCAATGCCCCGCAAAAGGCCCTTTTAAGGGCTATTTGTAATTTAGTGTAGGATAGGGCTTTTTTATTTTGGGGGGCTTTTTATTTTGTTAGGGGGATTAGAGTAAGTGTAATTAGTTTAAAAATCTTGTAATTATTTTATTATTTTCTGTAATTTAGTGTTTTTTTTCTTTTCGTACTTTAGATAATTTTATTTAATTGTAATTAGTTGTATTTAGTTTAGGTAATTAATTTAATTATAGAGTAGTCTTAGGTGTTAGTGTACCTTAGGTTAGGTTTTATTTTACAGGTACTTTTGTATTTATTTTAGCTAGGTAGTTAGTAAATAGTTAATAACTATTTAATAACTATTGTACCTAGTTAAAATAAATACAAAGTTGCCTGTAAAATAAAAATAAACCCTAAGCTAGATACAATGTAACTATTAGTTATATTGTAGCTATTTTAGGGTTTATTTTATAAGTAAGTATTTAGTTTTAAATAGGAATTATTTAGTTAATTGTAGTAATTTTATTTAGATTTGTTGTAATTATATTTAAGTTAGGGGGGTTAGGGTTAAACTTAGGTTTAGGGGTTAATACATTTAATATAGTGTCTGCGACGTTGGGGGCGGCAGATTAGGGGTTAATAAATGTAGATAGGTGGCAGCGATGTTAGGGATGGCAGATTAGGGGTTAATAATATTTAACTAGTGTTTGCGAGGCGGGAGTGCGGCGGTTTAGGGGTTAATATATTTATTATAGTGGCGGCAATGTCCGGTTCGGCAGATTAGGGGTTAAAATATTTATTTTATTGTTTGCGATGTGGGGGGCCTCGGTTTAGGGGTTAATAGGTAGTTTATGGGTGTTAGTGTACTTTTTAACACTTTAGTTAAGAGTTTTATGCTACGGCGTTGTAGTGTAAAACTCTTAACTACTGACTTTAGAATGCGTTATCAGTCTTGACAGGAGAGGCTGTACCGCTCAATTTTGGTCAGACTCGTAATACCGGCGTTATGCAAGTCCCATTGAAAATATAGGATACGCAATTGACATAAGTGGATTTGCGGTATTTCCGAGTCTGGCCAGAAAAGTGAGCGGTGAGCCTGTCATTTCAAGACTCGTAATACCAGCGGGCGTTAAAAAGCAGCGTTGGGACCTCTCAACCCTGCTTTTTAACCCTAACACAAGACTCGTAATCTAGCCGAGCATTTCTTCAGATCTGTATTTGTAATTTAACCAGTGTCTACTGACTAAAACAAGAATTTTTGCGCACACTCAAAATTGGAATAAAAGTAACCATTTTAAAGCCTACTGTTCCATATTACCAATTTTTATAATATCTGTATATTAAACGTTTATTCTAAGGTAAACTTTGCATTCTATATACTTTGGAAATTCTTTGTCTAGATTTTGTATGCCCCTGATGAATAAAAAAAAATAATTCTTAATTTATTCAGGTTTTGTTATACTGTATATGCAAAATTTTGACAGCTCCCACAATATTATTAGATTAATAATTAAAACTATTAGATTGCATAAACTCATGTATAATTAGAGTGCTATTAATAAAATATTATGTTCTTTAAATGAGATTCTGTAGTCTATTCTCAGTAGTGCGACCAGCTAGTGAGTTATCTAAATTGGCTGAAATAACCAACTTAGGAAAATAAAAATGGCAAATTTGCCTATTCTATAAAGGCAGATTGGGTTGTACAGTTGGGCATTATAACCAATGTGCATACTCCAAGTCAATGTAATACTTTTTAAATAGCTAACTTGCTATTTGAAGTATAACTAGTTGGGTATCCATAAATTATTAAAGGGATAGTAAAGTCAAATATACAGTTTTAAGATTCAGATTAGGTATGCAATTTTAAACAAATTTCCAGTTTACTTCTATTATCAAATTTGCTTTGTTCTCTTGGTATCCTTTATGTAAAAGCATACCTATCAGGAGCACCAATGGGAGCTAGCTGGTGATTGGTGGCTTCACATACTGTATGGGCCTCATCACCAAGAGAACAAAGCAAATTTGATGATAGAAGTAAAAAAGGAATTTGTATAAACGGAGTGTTTTACCTGAATCATGCAACTTTCATTTTGACTTTACTGCCCCTTTAAGATAAACATGTCAATCATGCAGACCTTAGTCATAGATTTAAAGTCCCATACTGTATACCCGACTTGCTATAGTTTGAACTTAAAGGGGGCATTAAACTCAAAATTTAATTCACCATAAAACTAAAATGTATGCTTATCTGATAAATTAATTTTTCCTTGATGATGTCAATGAGACATCACATGTGGAATCCTCTTTCAAGTAGTGAAGTGCACAAGACCGTCATGAAATAGGTTATTACAACAGTTAATGCAGGTATTTTACTTATCAAGTACTGGGGCTTGCAGAACTTTCCTGCCAAAAGCAGGCTCTGAAGAGGCATACATGTTAAAGTGTTAGAATTTTGTGTAAGACAGAGTAGCAGCCTTACATATCAGGTCTATGGAAGCCACATTCCTTGAAGGCACAAGAAGATGCAACTGCTCTAGTGGAATGAGAAGATATGCACTTGGGGAATCTTTCCACAACCAGGTATGCTTTAGGAATCAAAGAGTTAATCCAAGCAGCTAGGGTAATTGCTATAGCATTCTGACCCTTATAAGGCCCAGAAAAATGAATGAATGAAGAAGAAAGCCTAAAATAATTTGTGGTTTCAACATAGAATTTTACTACTCACACAACATCCAGGTTGAGAAGAAGTAATTCCTTAGCATTCTTAGGAGCAGGATATAAAGATGGAACCACAATTTATTGTCTGATAGTATCTGTAGATAATACTTTAGGAAGAAAAGAATAACTGGTTCTAATAACTGCCTTATCCTAAAGTAAAATCAGGTAAGGAGGACTGCAAGATAAAGCTAAAAGCTCAGAAACTCTCCTGTTTGAAGAAATAGCCAAGATAAAGAAAAGCTTCCAGGATTACAGCTGAATGTCTAAATCATGATTGGATTCAAATGGAGGGGCTTGAAGGACCTTCAAAACCAGATTAAGATTCCATAGAGGAGCAACTGGTCTAATAACTGATCTGAACCTGAACAAGGTATGGATATCAGGGATTCTGGTAATTTTCTTGTGATCCAAGATAGGGAAGGCTGAAATATGACTTTTAAGACATCTGGCCAATAACCTTTTCACAAGACCGTCCAGTAGATACTAAAGAACTCTAGGAATCCAAAATGAATTCCTTTGCATCCTTTGCTAGAACACCGGAATAAAAAGGTTTTCCACGTCTTGTAATATATATGCCTGGTAACAGTCTTTCTGGTTTGAATCAAACTACCAATAACCTTATTAGATAAACCTTTTTTCGGAAAGCACTAGATGTTAAATCTGCCTTCAAATGAATCAGAGCTGCATATCAAGTTCTGCTATGTCAAGCCAGTGCAATCAGAATGACTGAAGTTCATTCTTGTTTGATGCTGCCTATCACCCTGGATAGCAACACAAATGGAGGAAGATGTAAATCGGCTTGAATGACCAGGGAACCACTAGTGCACCTATTAGATCTAAGGACACAAGCTCTGGAGTAAAGGAAAACAGTTATATTGATTCCGACAATGCCACTAGCGTATCTGTTGCATTGTATACCTCAAACAGATAAAAATACATAAAGTGCAATGTTGTTTCATTGCCCGCTAAAGAGAGGGTGTCTGCACCAGAATTTCATCCATATGTATATAACTAAAGAGATTCCCTGAGCTTGCACTACTGTCAGCAATGCTCCTAGAACTCCCTAAAGACTCTACTGTTCAGGGATGCAAACAACCTACGCTAACCTTTCTTTATACCAGTTCCTCTCCTCCATTGCAATCCCCTGCACCCCCTTAGCATGTAAGCCTAAGAGTCCAGCTGTTTGTTGATCACCTTCTCAAGAGCTGACTACAACAGTGCAACTCTTGGCAGGGCCCTCTACCCATTTGATCCCTATAATTGTTTTGTTGTACTCCGTCTTTGTTAATAGCGCTGCAGAATCTGTTGGCGCTCTACAAATAACCGATAATAATGACTCAGAGTTGTTGCCAGACCAAATGGGAGCTCCACAAACTGATAACGCCAGTTGAGAAAGGCAAATCTCAGGATCTGGCATGATCTCTGTTAATAGGGATATATAAAAAATGAATGTATTTTACATAAAAATGTATCAGATTTTTTACAGTTATGCTGCATCACTATTAGCGCACCCTGTGGAAAGGAATTGGGATTAGCGTGGCTCTCCAGCGTGCTACAGATAAGTATTTTAACCTCCTAAGGTAATTTAAAGGAAACAAACTAATACTGGAAAATGTCATCAGTATTTATTACTTTTGTTTAAATTTCGTTCAAATATTCATTTTGTGAAAATTACACGAATATCCGTTTTTGCATTATGAATGCACATGCCTAGTAAAATAAAAGTAAATAATTATAATCTTAGCCCCTTTACACCGAAATGTAGGACACAGGTAACAAGGCTGCTGCTACCTATAAATTGCTTAAAAAGTGCGGAGAAGAAAAAAGGTGTACGTTTTTTTTAACCAGATGGGAAAGTGAATTAAATACAAAGCTGCCAAATTATTCTCTATCATCCAAACTACATTAAGATCAATGAAGTCAGGCACGCGGCTCGGTAGCGTTGGGAAAAAATGGGCCTCATACCAGCTTTTGTTAATTAAAGGGACACTAGACACGCTTTATTTTTGTGAGCAATGTAAACATATTGTGTGTCCCTGCCTGAGAGCAATACTTTACTGTTTTTAACCAGCGGTAGCTGCTTGTGTAATTAGTGCTCTAGCCAATCATACTTAAGGCTTATTTCTTTTTTTATCTTAGTGGGTGGTATAGCCAATCAGAAGCCTTCTAGTAGCACTCCTACTTCTCAGGCAGAATAAAGTGAATGAAAGGTCACTAATGCCTCGCCAAATTATTAAAATAAATTGCAATGGGTTGCTAGAAATCAGAAAAGAAATGATGGTTTGTTTGTCAAACAGTGACAACTTGCAGATATTTTGCAATTTTAAGCGATTCCTTATCTTTCATCATTAATTTAGCTTTACTGATTTTATGGAAAGCCTTTAACAAAATGTAGGTGAAAAACTAAAAATAGAAATGCAAAACATTTTATGTCAAAAAAAATCATATACAGTAAGTTCTTCATAGATATGTATCCATCTGTTGTATAATCCTGCAGGAGAGTTTTAAATTACATGATACAAATACTCACAGTTATCATCTGTTTCAGTGTTTGCAGCACTTGCTTTTGCCTAAAAAAAATACAATACAGAACTTAAAAAGATAAGTCAGTTTGGCAAGTATTTATCAACAGAGTTAAACATAAATCCTAAATCCTACGGCTAGATTTAGAGTTCTGCGGCCAAAGGGGTGCGTTAGCTACGCGTGCTTTTTTCCCCCCGCACCTTTTAAATACCGCTGGTATTTAGAGTTCACAGAATGGCTGCGTTAGGCTCCAAAAAAGGGAGCGTAGAGCATATTTACCGCCACTGCAACTCTAAATACCAGCGTTGCTTACGGACGCGGCCAGCTTCAAAAACGTGCTCGTGCACGATTCCCCCATAGGAAACAATGGGACCATTTGAGTTGAAAAAAAACCTAACACCTGCAAAAAAGCAGCGTTCAGCTCCTAACGCAGCCCCATTGTTTTCTATGGGGAAACATTTCCTACGTCTGCACCTAACACTCTAGCATGTACCCCGAGTCTAAACACCCCTAACCTTACACTTATTAACCCCTAATCTGCTGCCTCCGCTATAGCTGACACCTGCATATTTTTTTAACCCCTAATCTGCCGCTCCGTACACCGCCGCAACCTACATTATACCTATGTACCCCTAATCTGCTGCCCCTAACACCGCCGACCCCTATATTATATGTATTAACCCCTAATCTGCCACCCCTGCTATCGCTGACCCCTGCATATTATTATTAACCCCTAATCTGCCGCTCCGTACACCGCCGCAACCTACATTATACCTATGTACCCCTAATCTGCTGCCCCTAACACCTCCGACCCCTATATTATATTTATTAACCCCTAATCTGCCCCCCACAACGTCGCCGCCAGCTACCTACAATAATTGACCCCTAATCTGCCGACCGGATCTTGCCGCTACTCTAATAAATGGATTAACCCCTAAAGCTAAGTCTAACCCTAACACTAACACCCCCCTAAGTTAAATATAATTTAAATCTAACGAAATAAATTAACTCTTATTATATAAATTATTCCTATTTAAAGCTAAATACTTACCTGTAAAATAAACCCTAATATAGCTACAATATAAATAATAATTATATTGTAGCTATTTTAGGATTAATATTTATTTTACAGGCAACTTTGTAATTATTTTAACCAGGTACAATAGCTATTAAATAGTTAATAACTATTTAATAGCTAAAATAGTTAAAATAATTACAAAATTACCTGTAAAATAAATCCTAACCTAAGTTACAATTAAACCTAACACTACACTATCAATAAATAAATTAAACTACCTACAATTACCTACAATTAAACCTAACACTACACTATCAATAAATTAATTAAATACAATACCTACAAATAACTACAATTAAATAAACTAACTAAAGTACAAAAAATAAAAAGAACTAAGTTACAAAAAATAAAAAAATATTTACAAACATTAGAAAAATATTACAACAATTTTAAACTAATTACACCTACTCTAAGCCCCCTAATAAAATAACAAAGACCCCCAAAATAAAAAAATGCCCTACCCTATTCTAAATTAAAAAAGTTCAAAGTTCTTTTACCTTACCAGCCCTGAAAAGGGCCATTTGCGGGGCATGCCCCAAATAATTCAGCTCTTTTGCCTGTAAAAAAAAACATACAATACCCCCCCCCAACATTACAACCCACCACCCACATACCCCTAATCTAACCCAAACCCCCCTTAAATAAACCTAACACTAAGCCCTTGAAGATCTTCCTACCTTATCTTCACCATGCCAGGTTCACTGATCCGTCCTCCGAAGTCTTGATCCAAGCCCAAGCGGGGGCTGGCGATCCATAATCCGGCTGAAGTCTTCTATCAAGCCGCGGCTGAAGAGGTCCAGAAGAGGCTCCAAAGTCTTCATCCTATCCGGGAAGAAGAGGAGATCCGGACCGGCAACCATCTTGATCCAAGCGGCATCTTCTATCTTCATCCGATGACGAACGGCTCCATCTTGAAGACCTTCAGCGCGGATCCATCTTCTTCTTCCGACGTCCAACTGAAGAATGAAGGTTCCTTTAAGGGACGTCATCCAAGATGGCGTCCCTCGAATTCCGATTGGCTGATATGATTCTATCAGCCAATCGGAATTAAGGTAGGAAAATTCTGATTGGAACAGCCAATAGAATGCGAGCTCAATCTGATTGGCTGATCCAATTGAACTTGAATCTGATTGGCTGATTCCATCAGCCAATCAGAATTTTCCTACCTTAATTCCGATTGGCTGATAGAATCCTATCAGCCAATCGGAATTCGAGGGACGCCATCTTGGATGACGTCCCTTAAAGGAACCTTCATTCTTCAGTTGGACGTCGGAAGAAGAAGATGGATCCACGCTGAAGGTCTTCAAGATGGAGCCATTCGTCATCGGATGAAGATAGAAGATACCGCTTGGATCAAGATGGCTGCCAGTCCGGATCTCCTCTTCTTCCCGGATAGGATGAAGACTTTGGAGCCTCTTCTGGACCTCTTCAGCCGCGGCTTGATAGAAGACTTCAGCCGGATTATGGATCGCCAGCCCCCGCTTCGGCTTGGATCAAGACTTCGGAGGACGGATCGGTGAACCTGGCATGGTGAAGATAAGGTAGGAAGATCTTCAGGGGCTTAGTGTTAGGTTTATTTAAGGGGGGGTTTGGGTTAGATTAGGGGTATGTGGGTGGTGGGTTGTAATGTTGGGGGGGGTATTGTATGTTTTTTTTACAGGCAAAAGAGCTGAATTATTTGGGGCATGCCCCGCAAATGGCCCTTTTCAGGGCTGGTAAGGTAAAAGAGCTTTGAACTTTTTTAATTTAGAATAGGGTAGGGCATTTTTTTATTTTGGGGGTCTTTGTTATTTTATTAGGGGGCTTAGAGTAGGTGTAATTAGTTTAAAATTGTTGTAATATTTTTCTAATGTTTGTAAATATTTTTTTATTTTTTGTAACTTAGTTCTTTTTTATTTTTTGTACTTTAGTTAGTTTATTTAATTGTAGTTATTTGTAGGTATTGTATTTAATTAATTTATTGATAGTGTAGTGTTAGGTTTAATTGTAGGTAATTGTAGGTAGTTTATTTAATTTATTTATTGATAGTGTAGTGTTAGGTTTAATTGTAACTTAGGTTAGGATTTATTTTACAGGTAATTTTGTCATTATTTTAACTATTTTAGCTATTAAATAGTTAATAACTATTTAATAGCTATTGTACCTGGTTAAAAAAATTACAAAGTTGCCTGTAAAATAAATATTAATCCTAAAATAGCTACAATATAATTATTATTTATATTGTAGCTATATTAGGGTTTATTTTACAGGTAAGTATTTAGCTTAAATTGGAATAATTTATTTAATAAGAGTTAATTTATTTCGTTAGATTTAAATTATATTTAACTTAGGGGGGGTGTTAGGGTTAGGGTTAGACTTAGCTTTAGGGGTTAATACATTTATTATAGTAGTGGTGTGGTCCGGTCGGCAGATTAGGGGTTAATAATTGTAGGTAGGTGGTGGCGACGTTGGGGGCGGCAGATTAGGGGTTAATAAATATAATATAGGGGTCGGCTGTGTTAGGGGCAGCAGATTAGGGGTACATAGGTATAATGTAGGTTGCGGCGGTGTATGGAGCGGCAGATTAGGGGTTAAAAAAATATGCAGGTGTCAGCGATAGCGGGGGTGGCAGATTAGGGGTTAATAAATATTATGATGGGGTCGGTGGTATTAGGGGCAGCAGATTAGGGGTACATAGGGATAACGTAAGTGGCGGCGGTGTACGGAGCGGCAGATTAGGGGTTAAAAAAATTTAATAGAGTGGCGGCGATGTGGGGGGACCTCGGTTTAGGGGTACATAGGTAGTTTATGGGTGTTAATGTACTTTAGAGCACAGTAGTTAAGAGCTTTATAAACCGGCGTTAGCCCAGAAAGCTCTTAACTACTGACTTTTTTCTGCGGCTGAAGTTTTGTCGTTAGATTTCTAACGTTCACTTCAGCCAAGACTCTAAATACCGGCGTTAGAAAGATCCCATTGAAAAGATAGGATACGCAAATGCCGTAGGGGGATCTGCGGTATGGAAAAGTCGCGGCTGCAAAGTGAGCGTTAGACCCTTTCCTGACTGACTCCAAATACCAGCGGGCGGTAAAAACCAGCGTTAGGAGCCTCTAACGCTGGTTTTGACGGCTACCGCCAAACTCTAAATCTAGGCCCTAGTGTTTATAAAAACAGGAAATGATGGTAACTGTGAAATCATAAAGTCTTTTTTTTTTTTTTTTAAATTACAGAAATAATAATGCACATGCAGTACCTTACATGTATGAAATTTAAAAAAATATTGGATATTTGTAAAGTACATGATCCCGAAAATCCCACACATTGTGGGCTGGTCACAGTTTACAAGCTCTGTCTTGCTATCCGACGGGACCCTCCTATAAATGTCTCAGTTTCACATAGTGAAATCAGGGACTGCCTAAACACTCCCCCTGACTCCTTTCACCACACCTCTGGACCACCCATATCACAACCAGTCTCCGATTGCAAGATTACGAGTATATGCACTAACTGCTGCACGCAAAGCAAAAGGGGTTTATCACGGCTCTTTGCACGCGTCAGGTTTTTCGCTCGTATTACAAGTTGAAAGTAAACGTGATCGCTTGAGCACAATTTAAGTTAATGCGCTCTGGGGTTAGTGCGTCCTCAGAGTTCTGGTTAACTGTTTTGCAAAACAAAACAGCATCACAAAACACATCAAAAATACAATACAAAGTTCACAAAAAAAGTTATAAGGGTTTAAAGATATGAGGCAGGCAAAAGATTCAACATTGAGATACATACATACAGTATACATGTCTAAATATGTATATTTATATATATATATATATATATATATATATATATATATATTTATATATATATATATATATATATATATATATGTTTATATGTGTGTACAGATGTATTTATGTATTTATATGTGTATATATGTATTTATAGACATATCTATACACATAAATACATATTTATACATATTTAGAAATATATATAAGTGCATTGGAGCCCTTTCTAGTTAAGTAGATTAAAACATGAAAAACATAATTTATGTAAGAACTTACCTGATAAATTAATTTCTTTCATATTGGCAAGAGTCCATGAGCTAGTGACGTATGGGTTATACAATCCCACCAGGAGGGGCAAAGTCTCCCAAACCTCAAAATGCCCATAAATACACCCCTCACCACACCCACAATTCAGTTTAATGAATAGCCAAGTAGTGGGGTGATAGAAAAAGGAGTAGAAAACATCAACAAAGGAAATGGAAATATAATTGTGCTTTATACAAAAAAAACATAACCACCATAAAAAGGGTGGGTCTCATGGAATCTTGCCAATATGAAAGAAATTAATTTATCAGGTAAGTTCTTACATAAATTATGTTTTCTTTCATGTAATTGGCAAGAGTCCATGAGCTAATGACGTATGGGATAGTAATACCCAAGATGTGGTACTCTACAGAAGAGACACTAGAGAGGGAGGGATAAAATAAAAACAGCCATTTTCTGCTGAAAAAATTTAATCCACAACCAAAAAAAAAAAAAAAAAAAAAAAAGTTTTTCTCAAAATTGAAAAGAAAAAACTTAAAACATAAGCAGAAGAATCAAACTGAAACAGCTGCCTGAAGAACTTTTCTACCAAAAACTGCTTCCGAAGAGGCAAATACATCAAAACAGTAGAATTTAGTAAATGTATGCAAAGAAGACCAAGTTGCTGCTTTGCAAATCTGATCAACTGAAGCTTCATTCTTAAAAGCCCACAAAGTGGAGACTTATCTAGTAGAATGAGCTGTGATTCTCTGAGGCGGGGCCTGACCCGACTCCAAATAAGCCTTATGAATCAAAAGCTTTAACCAGGATGCCAAGAAAATGGCAGAAGCTTTCTGACCTTTCCTAGAACCAGAAAAGACAACAAATAGACTTGAAGTCTTCCTGAAATCTTTAGTAGCTGCAACATAATATTGCAAAGCTCTTACAACATCCAGAGAATGCAAGGATCTCTCCAAATAATTCTTAGGATTATTAATGTTGTTAAAGTTGAAAGAATTCAGAACTTTAGGTAAAAATTTAAATGAAGTCCGCAAAACTGTCTTATCTTGATGAAAAATCAGAAAAGGTGACTCACAAGAAAGAGCAGATAATTCAGAAACTCTTCTAGCAGAAGAGATAGCCAAAAGAAACAACACTTTCCAAGAAAGTAGTTTAATATCCAAAGAATGCATAGACTCAAAAGGAGGAGCCTGTAAAACTTTCAAAACCAAATTAAGACTCCAAGGAGGAGAGATTGATTTAATGACAGGCTTGATACGGACCAAAGCTTGAACAAAACAGTGAATATCAGGAAGCTTAGCAATCTTTCTGTGAAATAAAACAGAAAGAGCAGAGATTTGTCCCTTCAAGGAACTTGCAGACAAACCTTTATCCAAACCATCCTGTCAGGGTGCGAGGAATGAGACAGAGACGAGAAGTGCAAAAATAATCACACCTTTATTAATAGCAAAAAATAATAAAAAGTCCACAAGTCAAATAAGCCAGGAATCAAAACCAGAGCTGGTAGTCAGACGAGCCGTGTCAGGAGCCAAAGCAAATAGTCAGACGAGCCGGAATCAGGAACAAGGAGAACAGCAGAGTCAGGAACAAGCCAGGGATCAGGGACCAGGAGGGACGTCAGACAGCCAGGTAATACACTGGAACTCACAAACAGGTCTGGTACAACGCAAGGGAAAAGCATATTGAACAGAGGCCCTTTAATTAATAAGTGATGACATCACAATTCTGAGACTGCAACCTGTCTCACACGGATGATGTACACCAGTCTGGCCATAAAAGGGTGTGCAGGAAATGAGCAGCATCACACACTATGCACCAGAGTCGGCAAGAGAGGTGAGTAAAATGGCTGCCAGCAGCACATGGCAAACAAAGCAGGAAAAAAACCCCTGACAGTACCCTCCCCTCAACAACCCCTCCCCCGCGGGAGGACAAAAGGCTTATTGGGGAAACGGGCATGGAAGGCACGGAGGAGAGCGGGAGCATGAACATCAGAGGAGGGAACCCATGAACGCTCCTCCGGACCGTAGCCCCACCAGTGAACCAAATACTGTACGCGGCCCCTGGACATACGAGAGTCAATAATGCTGCTGACCTCATATTCTTCATGGTTGTCAACAAAGATAGGACGGGGACGAGACAACACAGTGGTAAACCGATTACAAACCAATGGTTTCAAGAGGGAGACATGAAAAACATTGGACATGTGCATTGCAGGAGGAAGGTCAAGAGCGTAGGCCAAAGGATTGGACCATCGGAGTATTGAAAAAGGACCAACATAACGGGGAGCCAGTTTATTGGAAGGCACACGAAAGTTCAAGTTGCGGTAGGACAGCCAAACCCTCTCACCAACCTGGTATGAAGGCGTGGGCAGACACCTACGATCAGCCTGGAACTTTTGGCGCTGCATAGAACGATGAAGGCAATCCTGAATCTGCACCCACGTGGAATGGAGTTGCCAGAGATGCTCCTCCAAAGCCGGAATACCCTGAAACATGAATGAATTGGGCTACAAGGATGGTTGAAACCCATAATTCGCCATGAACGGGGATAACTTGGAGGAAGCATTAATAGCACTATTACGAGCAAACTCTGCCCAAGGTAACAGTTCAGACCAACTATTGTGGTGGTCTGAGATATAGCAACGGATGAACTGTTTCAGAGCTTGATTAGACCATTCCGCAGCCCCATTGGATTGAGGGTGATATGCCGAGGAGAAGGAAAGCTGGATCCCCATTTGAGCACAAAAGGAACGCCAACATCTGGAGACAAACTGGCTATCCCAGCCTGACACTATCTCCTTGGGTAACCCATGTAAACGGAAGACTTCTCGGGCAAAAAGCAAGCTCCTGACCTGTAGGCAACTTCACGGGAATGCAATGTGACATTTTAGAAAAACAGTCAACCACCATAAGTATAACAGTATTGCCATTGGAAACAGGGAGCTCGACAATGAAATCCATGGAAAGATGTGTCCAAAGACGCTCACCATTAGCAATAGGTTGAAGAAGACCCACAGGAAGACGTCGAGGAGTCTTATTCTGTGCACAAACTGAGCAGGAGGCAACATACGCAGCAACATCAGAACAAAGACCTGGCTACCAGAATTGTCGAGTGACAGACCAACTCATTTGGTTCTTGCCTGGGTGACCTGCGGCTTTAGGAAAATGGTAAGTGTGCAAATGTTTAGTTTGAAGATTCTCAGGAACAAAACACTTACCACTAGGTTTCTCAGGAGGTGCATTGGTTTGTGCAGCCAGGATCTCCACCCCCAAGGGAGAAGTCAAATTTGTACGTATGGTAGCCAAAATATGGTCAGGTGGTATAACTGGAGTAGGTACAGACTCCTCCTTGGACAGAGGCGAAAATTGTTGAGAGAGGGCATCAGCCCTAACATTCTTACTACCAGGCAGGTAGGAGACCACATAATTAAACTGAGACAAAAATAGCACCCATCTGGCCTGTCGGGCTGACAAACATTTTGCGTCAGATAGATAAGTTTAATTCTTGTGGTCAGTTAGAATGAGCACTAGTACGCTAGTACCCTCGAGAAGATGCCTCTATTCTTTAAGTGCCAAAATTATGGCCAGTAATTCCCTGTCGCCAATTTCATAATTGCACTCCGCTGGAGACAATTTCTTAGAGAAGAAACCGCACGGATGCAAGGAACCGTCAGGCATAGGACATTGAGACAAGGGGGCACCTACTCCAGTCTCAGATGCATCGACCTAAAGAACGAAAGGCAGGACAGGGTTAGGATGAGCCAGAACTGGAGTGGCAGCAAAGGCAGTCTTAAGACTATCAAAGGGCAGTAGGTGACCAATTTAGTGGATCATTCTCTTTACAGGTCATGTCTGTGATAGGTTTGACCAAGGAAGAAAAGTTTTTAATAAACTTTCTATAGTAATTCGCGAACCCCAAAAAACGTTGAAAAGACCGAAGACCAACTGGGCGAGGCCACTGCAGAACTGCAGACAACTTGTCAGGATCCATGGAGAACCCTGCAATGGAGATAACATAACCTAGGAAGGTTACTTGAGTCTGATGGAACTCACAATTCTCGAGTTTACAAAACAGGTCATTCTCACGTAGTCTCTAAAGAACCCGTGTAATATCAGAACGATGAGCCTCAAGTGTGGGTGAGTGTATGAGGATGTTGTCTAAGTACACCACAACACACTGTTACAACATATCTCGTAGGACATCATTAATCATTTCCTGGAAAACAGCAGGAGCATTACATAGGCCAAAGGCATTACAAGATATTCATAATGCTCGCTCCTGGTGTTAAATGCTGTTTTCCATTCGTGGCCCTCCTTGATCCTAACGAGATTGTAGGCTCCTCTCAAATCAAATTTAGAAAAGACTGTAGCTCCCATGAGGCGGTCAAAGAGTTCCGTAATGAGCGGAATAGGGTAAGCATTCTTAATGGTAAGACGATTAAGACCCCTATAATCGATGCATGGTCTAAACTCGCCACCCTTTTTCTTCACAAAGAAGCCAGCCTCTGCAAGAGAGCAGGATTTGCGGATGATCCCCCCACAACAGAGCATCAGCAACATACTCCTCCATAGCACAATTCTCCACAACAGACAGAGGGTAAACCCGGCCCTGAGGAGGAATGGCTCCAGGTTGCAGGTCTATGGCACAATCGTAAGACCGGTGGGGAGGCAACATAGCAGCACGCACCTTGTCAAGGCACAATCGTAAGACCGGTGAGGAGGCAACATACCAGCACGCACCTTGTCAAAAACATCTAGGAACTCTCTGTACTCCTCTGGAAATTGAGATACTGAAGAAGTGCACAAGACTTTAACTGGTTTACGAAGACAAGTGGAAATACATTACGGAGGCCACTACAAAATTTTGGACCTGTGCCAGTTGAGACTGAGATTGTGCTTTTGGAGCCAGGGATAACCCAGAACAACTGGAAAATGCTGAGAATTTATCACCTGGAACTGGAAGGTTTCAAAATGGCAAGCCCCAACAGCCATGGATAACGGAGCGGTTTCGTGAGTAACAAGTGCGGGCTGAAGGGGTCTGCCATCAATGGCCTCAATAGCAAGCGGAATGGACTGAGGCAAAACAGGAATGGAGTGCTTTGATACAAAAGCACTGTCAATGAAATAGCCCACAGCACTGGAATCAACAAGAATCTGGGTGACTATGGAGGAGTCCACCCAGGAAAGGACAACCATGACCAAAGGTTTCCCCTTTAGTGGTTCCGGGGATGAGGATAAACCACCCAAGGTCTGCCCCCAACAGGACCTTAGGTGTGAGCGTTTCCTGGCCGTGTAGGACAAGACTTCAAAAGGTGACCCTGTAACCCACAATAGAGGCAGAGCCCCTCCCTCCTCCTCCTAAAGGCCCTCTCTGCCGTGGAGAGACACGTGAATCCCAACTGCATTGACTCAGCAGTACCTGGTGACTTGGGACCAGGAGGCATGGAAGGAGAGGGAGGCATAGGTGGGAACAAACACGTAGGAGACAATGGAACAGGAGGCTTCCACAAGCGCTCTTTGAAAGAGGGCCTCTCTCTGAGTCTGATGTCAATTAGTCTGGGGTTGTCATGTTCCTTGTTCAGAGGAGAATTGCCTGGTATTTCGGGGCTGGACTGACCTTACTTGGCGAGATCAGACTGATATACTTCAGGAAAGTTTTCTTCTGTGAAAAGCACACTGGTCTAAAAGAGGCTGCTTCCGGGTGGTAAATCGCCATAGAACAAGCCACTGAGCTGTTGTTCATTCCTGGTAGAGCGCTTCTCTCTTTGTATGCAAATTATTATGACCCTGGGTAAGTCTCCCTATGGGTGATGGGGGAAACCAGACGTGGACTCCTTGCCCAGTGTGCTTAGAGGAATGTGGCTGCACCTCACTGACGAGGCCCATAGGAGGCCGAAACGATCGTCTGGGGTTGTCATGTTCCTTGTTCAGAGGAGAATTGCCTGGTATTTCGGGGCTGGACTGACCTTACTTGGCGAGATCAGACTGATATACTTCAGGAAAGTTTTCTTCTGTGAAAAGCACACTGGTCTAAAAGAGGCTGCTTCCGGGTGGTAAATCGCCATAGAACAAGCCACTGAGCTGTTGTTCATTCCTGGTAGAGCGCTTCTCTCTTTGTATGCAAATTATTATGACCCTGGGTAAGTCTCCCTATGGGTGATGGGGGAAACCAGACGTGGACTCCTTGCCCAGTGTGCTTAGAGGAATGTGGCTGCACCTCACTGACGAGGCCCATAGGAGGCCGAAACGATCGTCTGGGGTTGTCATGTTCCTTGTTCAGAGGAGAATTGCCTGGTATTTCGGGGCTGGACTGACCTTACTTGGCGAGATCAGACTGATATACTTCAGGAAAGTTTTCTTCTGTGAAAAGCACACTGGTCTAAAAGAGGCTGCTTCCGGGTGGTAAATCGCCATAGAACAAGCCACTGAGCTGTTGTTCATTCCTGGTAGAGCGCTTCTCTCTTTGTATGCAAATTATTATGACCCTGGGTAAGTCTCCCTATGGGTGATGGGGGAAACCAGACGTGGACTCCTTGCCCAGTGTGCTTAGAGGAATGTGGCTGCACCTCACTGACGAGGCCCATAGGAGGCCGAAACGATCGTCTGGGGTTGTCATGTTCCTTGTTCAGAGGAGAATTGCCTGGTATTTCGGGGCTGGACTGACCTTACTTGGCGAGATCAGACTGATATACTTCAGGAAAGTTTTCTTCTGTGAAAAGCACACTGGTCTAAAAGAGGCTGCTTCCGGGTGGTAAATCGCCATAGAACAAGCCACTGAGCTGTTGTTCATTCCTGGTAGAGCGCTTCTCTCTTTGTATGCAAATTATTATGACCCTGGGTAAGTCTCCCTATGGGTGATGGGGGAAACCAGACGTGGACTCCTTGCCCAGTGTGCTTAGAGGAATGTGGCTGCACCTCACTGACGAGGCCCATAGGAGGCCGAAACGATCGTCTGGGGTTGTCATGTTCCTTGTTCAGAGGAGAATTGCCTGGTATTTCGGGGCTGGACTGACCTTACTTGGCGAGATCAGACTGATATACTTCAGGAAAGTTTTCTTCTGTGAAAAGCACACTGGTCTAAAAGAGGCTGCTTCCGGGTGGTAAATCGCCATAGAACAAGCCACTGAGCTGTTGTTCATTCCTGGTAGAGCGCTTCTCTCTTTGTATGCGGATAAAAAAAGACACCAATGCCTCGAAATCCTCTGGTAAATCTCTGACAGCAACTTCATCTTTAATCGCATCAGGGAACTCAATGGTATACTGAGCAACAGATCTTGTACTTGATGAATGGACATGAGTCGTTTAGCAGCAGAGGAGGAGCAAGCCGGAATACCCTTCGAAAGGAGGCCACAAATTAAGGGTAATTTGAAATCACAGGTTTATTAGTCTCCCACAAGGGATTAGCCCAGACAAGAGCTGTGTCAGAGAGTAACGAGATGAGAAATCCCACCTTAGCTCTGTCAGAGGGAAACGCCTGAGGTAACATCTCAAAGTAAATGCCCACCTGGTTCAAAAATCCTCTGCACTGATTAGGATCGCCTCCATATCGCTGAGGTAGAGGTGCAGAACTGGACATGATCCTGGTAGGACTAGGTGCAGCAGCGGAAACAGTAGCAGCCATAACGTACGGGACACTTTGGTCCAAATGTGTAGTGTGCGAGTCAGCAGGGTTTGCAGGGCAAGTGCAAATTGATCCAAGCGGTGATCCTGTTCATCCATCCTGGAAATTATTGTAGATAAAAGTGGATTATTAGCACCATCAGGATTCATGGCCCTTGAGTAATGTCAGGGTGCCAGGAATCAGAGAAGTGCAAAAATAATCACACCTTTATTAATAGCAAAAAATAATAAAAAGTCCACAAGTTAAATAACAAGCCAGGAATAAAAACCAGAGATGGTAGTCAGACGAGCCGAGTCAGGAGCCAAAGCGAATAGTCAGATGAGCCGGAATCAGGAACAAGGAGAACAGCAGAGTCAGGAACAAGCCAGGGATCAGGAACCAGGAGGGACATCAGACAGACAGGTAATACACTGGAACTCACAAACAGGTCTGAAACAATGCAAGGGCAAAGCATACTGAACAGAGGCCCTTTAATTAATAAGTGATGACATCACAATTCTGAGACTGCAACCTGTCTCCCACGGATGATGTACACCAGTCTGGCCATAAAAGGGCGTGCAGGAAATGAGCAGCATCACACACTATGCACCAGAGTCAGTAAGAAAGGTGAGTAAAATGGCTCCCAGCAGCACATAGCAAACAAAGCGGGGAAAAACCCCTGACACATCCTGAAGAAACTGTAAAATTCTAGGAATTCTAAAAGAATGCCAGAAGAATTTATGAGAAGAACACCATGAAATATGTCTTCCAAACTCGATAATAAATCTTCCTAGGAACAGATTTACGAGCCTGTAACATAGTATCAATCACTGAGTCAGAGAAACCTCTATGACTAAGCACTAAGCGTTCAATTTCCATACCTTCAAATTTAATGATTTGAGATCCTGATGGAAACACGGTCCTTGAAACAGAAGGTCTGGTCTTAAAGGAAGTGGCCAAGGTTGACAACTGGACATCCGAACGAGGTCCGCATACCAGAACCTGTGAGGCCATGCTGGTGCTACCAGAAACACAAACAAATGTTCCATGATGATCTTGGAGATCACGCTTGGAAGAAGAACTAGAGGTGGGAAGATATAAGCAGGTTGGTAAAACCAAGGAACTGTAATGCATCCACCGACTCCGTCTGAGGATCCCTGGACAGGTACCTGGGAAGTTTCTTGTTTAGATGGGAAGCCATCAGATCTATTTCTGGAAGACCCCACATCTGAACAATCTGAAAAAACATCTGGATGGAGCGACCACTCCCCCGGATGTAAAGTCGGCTGAGATAATCCTCTTCCCAATTGTCTACACCTGGGATATGTACCACAGAAATTAGACAAGAGCTGGACTCTGCCCAAGAAAGTATCTGAGATACTTCTTTCATAGCTAGGGGACTGCAAGTCCCACCCTGATGATTGACATATGGCACAGTTGTGATATTGTCTGTCTGAAAACAAATGAATGGTTCTCTCTTCAACAGAGGTCAAACCTGAAGAACCCTGAAAATAGCACGGAGTTCTAAAATATTTATTGGTAACCTCGCCTCTTGAGATTTCCAAACCCATTGTGCTGTTAGAGATCCCCAGACAGCTCCCCAACCTGAAAGACTTGCATCTGTTGTTATTACAGTCCATGTTGGACGAACAAAAGAGGCCCCTTGAATTATACGGTGGTGATCTAACCACCAAGTCAGAGAAAGTTGAACATTGGGATTCAAGGATATTAATTGTGATATATTTGTATAATCCCTGCACCATTGATTCAGCATACAAAGCTGGAGAGGTCTCATATGAAAACGAGCAAAGGGGATTGCGTCCGATGCTGCAGTCATGAGACCTAAAACCTCCATGCACATAGCTACTGAAGGAAATGATTGAGACTGAAGGTTCTGACAAGCTGCAACCAATTTCATTTGTCTCTTTTCTGTTAGAGACAGAGTCATGGATACTGAATCTATCTGGAAACCTAAAAAGGTGACCCTTGACTGAGGAATCAAGGAACTTTTTGGAAAATTGATCCTCCAACCATGTCTTTGAAGAAACAACACTAGTTGATTTGTGCGAGATTCGGCAAAATGTAAAGACTGAGCTAGTACCAAGATATCGTCCAAATAAGGAAACACCGCAATACCCTGTTCTCTAATTACAGAGAGTAGGGCACCGAGAACTTTTGAAAAAAATCTTGGAGCTGTCGCTAGGCCAAATGAAAGAACGACAAATTGGTAATGCTTGTCTAGAAAAGAGAATCTCATAAACCGATAGTGGTCTGGAGGAATCGGAATATGAAGATATGCATCCTGTAAGTCTATTATGGACATATAAATGACCTTGCTGAACAAAACGCAGAATAGTCCTTATAGTCACCATTTTGAAAGTTGGCACTCTTACAAAACGGTTCAAAATTTTCAGATCCAGAACTGGCCTGAATTAATTTTCTTTCTTTGGGACAATGAACGCTCTAGATCTGAAACACACCTCTGAAAAGCCTGAGCTTTCACTGGATTTACTGGAACGTGTGAGAGAAAAATTTTTTTCACAGGGGGTCTTACTCTGAATCCTATTCGATACCCTTGAGAGACAATACTCTGAATCCATTCATTTTGGACAGAATCTGCCCAAATGTTTTGGAAAATGTTTAATCTGCCCCCCACCAGCTGAGCTGGAATGAGGGCCGCACCTTCATGCAGACTTGGGGGCTGGCTTTGGTTTCTTAAAAGGCTTGGATGTATTCCAACTTGAAGAAGGTTTCCAATTGGAACCAGATTCTTTGGGGGAAGGATTGGCTTTCTGTTCCTTATTCTGTCGAAAAGAACGAAAATGATTAGAAGCTTTAGATTTACCCTTAGATCTTTTATCCTGAGGTAAAAAAACTCCCTTCCCCCAGTGACAGTTGAAATAATTGAATCCAACTGAGAACCAAATAAATTGTTACCTTGGAAAGAAAGAGATAGTAATCTAGACTTAGATACCTTGTCAGCATTCTAATATTTGAGCCACAAAGCTCTTATAGCTAAAATAGCTAAAGACATATATTTAACATCAATTTTGATGATATCAAAAAGAGCATCACAGATAAAATGATTAGCATGTTGAAGCAAATGAACAATGCTAGACAAATCAGGATCTGTTTCCTGTTGCGCCAAGCTTTCCAACCAAAAAGTTGATGCAGCAATAACATCAGCCATAGAAATGGCAGGCCTGAAAAAATAGCCAGAATATAAATACGCTTTCCATAGATAAGATTCAAGTTTCCTATCTAAAGGGTCCTTAAAGAAGTACTATCTTCCATAGGAATAGCAGTACGTTTGGCAAGAGTAGAAATAGCCCCATCAACTTTGGGGATTTTTTCCCAAAACTCCAATCTAACTGCTGGCAAAGGATACAGCTTTTTAAACCTAGAGGAAGGAATAAAAGAAGTACCAGGCCTATTCCATTCCTTTGAAATCATATCAGAAATAGCATCCGGAACTGGAAAAACCTCTGGAGTAACCACAGGAGGTTTATAAACAGAATGTAAACGTTTACTAGTTTTAGTATCAAGAGGACTAGTTTCCTCAATATCCAGAGTAATCAGCACCTCTTTTAACAAGGAACGAATATATGCCATCTTAAAGAGATAAGTAGATTTGTTGGTATCAATATCTGAGGTAGGATCTTCTGAATCAGATAGATCCTCATCAGAGGAGGATAATTCAGTATGTTGTCGGTCATTTGAAATTTCATTAACTTTATGAGAAGTTTTAAAAGACCTTTTACGTTTATTAGAAGGCGGAATAGCAGACAAAGCCTTCTGAATCGCATCAGTAATAAAATCTTTTATATTCACAGGGATATCATGTACATTAGATGTTGAAGGAACAACAGGCATTGTACTAGTACTGATGGATACATTCTCTGCATGTAAAAGCTTATCATGACAACTGTAACATGCTACAGCTGGAGATATAATCTCCGCTAACTTACAACAGATACACTTATCTTTGGTAGAACTGTTATCAGGCAGCAGGGATCCAACAGTGGTTTCTGAGACAGGATCAGATTGAGACATCTTGCAAATGTAAGAGAAAAAACAACATATAAAGCAAAATTATCAATTTCAGGAATGGGAAAAAAAAATGCAAACAGCATAGCCGTCTGAGCATATAAAAAGGCAAGAGGCATATCGGAAGTGGTGTTTAAATAATTCAATTATTTGGTGCCAAGTATGACGCACAACGCTAAATTAAATTTTTTGGCGCTAACAACATCCGGAAATGACGCAACTCGCGTCATGGCAGACGCAATCTTGTGCAAGGAAACCTGGCATCAACTAAGAAGCCAGAAATGACGACTTTGCATCACCGAACGTAGCTTCACGCCAAAAAACTTCTCGCGCCAAGAATGACGTAATAAATATCAGCATTTTGCGGCCTTGTGAGCCTAATTTTGCCTGCGAAAATTAATGAAAACAGTCAATTTTGAAGAAAAGACTATACCCCAGGTAAGAAAAATAACTTCCTAAATATGTTTTCCCAATTTTGAAACTGATAGTCTGCAAAAGGAAATATACATAAACCTTACTCATGGCAAATATAAGTACAATACATATATTTAGAACTTTACATTAATACATAAAGTGCCAAATCATAGCTGAGAGTGTCTTAAGTAATGAAAACATACTTACCGAAAGACATCCATCCACATATAGCAGATAGCCAAACAAGTACTGAAACAGTTATCAGTAGAGGTAATGAAATATGAGAGTATATCGTTGATCTGAAAAGGGAGGTAGGAGATGAATCTCTACAACCGATAACACAGAACCTATGAAAAGATTTCCCGCGAGGAAAACCATAGAATTCAATAGGTGATACTTCACATCCCTCTGACAAATACTGTACTCTAAGAGGAATCAGGATTCAAAATGCTGAGAAGCGCATATCACAGAAGAAAATCAAGCACAAACTTACTTCACCACCTCCATAGGGATGCAAAGTTTGTAAAACTGAATTATGGGTGTGGTGAGGGGTGTATTTATGGGAATTTTGAGGTTTGGGAGACTTTACCCCTCCTAGTGGGATTGTATATCCCATACGTCACTAGCTCATGGACTCTTGCCAACATGAAAGAAAAACATATTTATGAAATATTCATATTTAATAAATGTTTTAATTATGTATTTACTGTAAATATTTCACATTCCAATGTTCTTCACATGGGGCAATATGTTCTAAGTATTTTTAAATAGATATTCCTATATATATATATATATATATATATATATATATATATATACCTACTGTATATATAATCATGTATATGTATAATTTGTTGCCCAATTGACTTCAACGGGGAATAGGTTATCGCGCACGCAATATTCTAAGTTCACATTTTTCCACTCATCGGGTTAGCACGCAAGCAAAACAATGTACTTGCTACCCGACGCACACAAAAAGCTTACTTCTAGCGCAGTTAACCTTCGAGCAGGAGAGGTAAAATTGTTAAAATATTAAGTAGGGACTTCATTACAGAACAAATAGTTTAGATTTGATATTGTGTAGTGAACAAAGGGGCTGCAGTGCTGAGGTGGGTCTGAGGCCAGCAGTGATGAGAAGAGCACACCAGTCAAAGCAGTTCATTTTCTGAGTCTTAAAGGGACAGTGAACTTTTTTTTACATTACTGTGCAGCATGTGAACAATTTATTTGGTTAGTCAGTGACACACCTGCTATAAAGGCGCTCTGCAATACATTTTGTACCTCAAAATGGCCCCCATGGCCATTCAGCCACTGCATTTTTGTTAAAACCACAGAGTTGATGGCAGATCCCAACCCGATCAATATCATATTCCCTTTACTGTAGTGCGATCCTGGGCTAGTAATCTGTCAGCTACTTTATACAGCAAGGAAGCTCACTACAGTAAAATATTAGAAGTGATTGTAAGAAGCCAGCAAGTTGTATGAAATCTGTTCTCTTGTTATTAGTGTTCACCTATTTTGTAGCTGAAATTATAGTTGCCTGTTTTATTGGCATATTGTCCTGCATACAAGGTGAGCATTACAAATAACATTTGCATATTATTGGTTTCTCTAATTTTTACATTTTTAGTGTGGACGTTATGAATGCCAAAATCAGCAGCCCGGCAGTTAAAGGGAAATTCATTTTTTTTATTTTATGATTCAGATAGAGCATGCAATTTTAAGCATCTTTCTAAATTTCCTCCTATTTATCAATTTTTCTTCGTTCTCATGGTATCTTTATTTGAAAAAGACGGAATGTAGCTTAGGAGCAGCCCATGTTTGGCTCAGCACCTTGGGAAGCACTTGCTGATTGGTGGCTACATTCATATGCATTTAAAGAGACAGTAAAGACAAAATTAAACTTTCACAATTCAGATAGAACATGCAATAAAAAAAATTAAAAAAAACTTTCCAATTGTCTTCTTTTATCAAATTTCCTTTGTTCTTTTGTCATCCTTTGCTGAAGAGTAAACCTAGTTAGGCTCAGGAGCTGCAATGTACTACTGGGAGCTAGATGACCACAGGTGATTCATTGGCAAAAGGCATATATGTGCAGTAACCAATCACAGGCTCCCAGTAGTATATTTTTGCTCCTGAGCCTACCTAGGTTAATTTTACTGTGCATGTTCCACTCCATCATATATAAAAAAGACAATAAACACTGACATTTTAAAATAAAGTGCTTCATTATGTGTAATAAAACAATTCTGCAACATAATTGTGTTATTTAATTTGCCCCCTTTACTTGTAATTTAAAGAGACATGAAACCCAATGTTTTCCTTCATTAATCAGATAGAACATTTTTCAACACCTTTCCAATTTACTTCTAATTTGCTTAGTAATCTTGGAATCCTTTGTTTAAAAGTATTCCTAGGTAGGCTGAAGAGGTGTCCTGAAATCTGAAAACTCACATGGTTGGTTTTACAAGTCTAACCTTGCCACATATCTCTACATAATTTGCAATTTATCTAATTGTTTCTGTTAAAACCAAACAATGGGATTTTTTGCTAAAACAATGACAATGGTAATAATGCAGTTCAAACTATGCTGAAAACTACAATAAATGCAATTAAAAAGGTGTTTACTGTCCCTTTAAGTATGGAGACATGTACCTAAGCCTGCAACATTCTAAACACTGATTAGTTAATTTATATCTGTCTCTATTTGGACATATCAAAGGAGACCAGAAACATGGATACTACTGGACTATTCACTAGGTGTGTCCATGAACAGATCTTGATTTGCTAAACATTGCATTGAGTGCTAACAAAATGGCAATGTTAAATTACAAATTTTTTTGCAGTGCTTAATTGCTTATCAATTTTATATGATTAATGCCTCTTTAAAGGGACAGTCTACTCAATCATTGTTATTGTTAATATATATATATATATATATATATATATATATATATATATATACAGTTGCAAGAAAAAGTATGTGAACCCTTTGGAATGATATGGATTTCTGCACAAATTGGTCATAAAATGTGATCTGATCATCATCTAAGTCACAACAATAGACAATCACAGTCTGCTTAAACTAATAACACACAAAGAATGAAATGTTGCCATGTTTTTATTGAACACACCATGTAAACATTCACAATGCAGGTGGAAAAAGTATGTGAACCCTTGGATTTAATAACTGGTTGAACCTCCTTTGGCAGCAATAACTTCAACCAAACGTTTCCTGTAGTTGCAGATCAGACGTGCACAACGGTCAGGAGTAATTCTTGACCATTCCTCTTTACAGAACTGTTTCAGTTAAAGGGACATGAAACCCACATTTTTTCTTTCATGATTTAGAAAGAGAATGTAATTTTAAACATCTTTCTAATTTCTTCTATTATCTAATTTGTTTTATTCTCTTGATATTCGTTGCTGAAAAGCATATCTAGATATGCTCAGTAGCTGCTGATTGGTTGCTGCACATAGAAGCCTCATGTGATTGGCTCACCCATGTGCATTGCTTTTTCTTCAAATAAGGATATCTAAAAAATGAAGCAAAATAAATAATAGAAGTAAATTGTAATGTTATTTAAATTTGTACTTTCTATCTTAATCATGAAAGAAAGATTTTGGGTTTAGTGTCCCTTTAAGCAATATTCTTGGGATGTCTGGTGTGAATCGCTTTCTTGAGGTCTTGCCACAGCATCTCAATCGGGTTGAGGTCAGGACTCTCACTGGGCCACTTCAGAAGGTGTATTTTCTTCTGTTTAAGCCATTCTGTTGTTGATTTACTTATATGCTTTGGGTCATTGTCCTGTTGCAACACCCATCTTCTGTTGAGCTTCAGCTGGTAGACAGATGGCCTTAAGTTCTCCTGCAAAATGTCTTGATAAACTTGGGAATTAATTTTTCCTTCGATGATAGCAATCCGTCCAGACCCTGATGCAGCAAAGCAGCCCCAAACCATGATGCCCCCACCACCATACTTCACAGTTGGGATGAGGTTTTGATGTTGGTGTGCTGTGCCTCTTTTTTGCCACACATAGTGTTGTATGTTTCTTTCAAACAACTCAACTTTGGTTTCATCTGTCCACAGAATATTTTGCCAGTACTGCTGTGGAACAACCAGGTGCTCTTGTGCAAACTGTAAACATGCAGCAATGTTTTGTTTGGACAGCAGTGGCTTCCTCTGTGGTATCCTCCCATGAAATCCATTCTTGTTTAGTGTTTTATGTATTGTAGATTCGCTAACAGGGAATGTTAGCATTGGCCAGTGACTTTTGTAAGTCTTTAGCTGACACTCTAGGATTCTTCTTCACCTCATTGGGCAGTCTGCGCTGTGCTCTTGCAGTCATCTTTACAGGACGGCCACTTCTAGGGAGGGTAGCAGCGGTGCTGAACTTTCTCCATTTATAGACAATTTGTCTTACCATGGACTGATGAACAGCAAGGCTTTTGGAGATACTTTTATAACCCTTTCCAGCTTTATGCAAGTCAACAATTCTTAATTGTAGGTCTTCTGAGAGCTCTTTTGTGCGAGGCATCATTCACATCAGGCAATGCTTCTTGTGAAAAGCAAACCCAGAACTGGTGTGTGTTTTTTATAGGGCAGGGCAGCTGTAACCAACACCTCCGATCTCATCTCATTGATTGGACTCCAGTTGGCTGACATCTCACTCCAATTAGCTCTTGGAGATATCATTAGTCTAGGGGTTCACATACTTTTTCCACCTGCACTGTGAATGTTTACATGGTGTGTTCAATAAAAACATGGCAATATTTCATTCTTTAAGTGTTATTAGTTTAAGCAGACTGTGATTGTCTATTGTTGTGACTTAGATGATGATCAGATCACATTTTATGACAAATTTGTGCAGAAATCCATATCATTCCAAAGGGTTCACATACTTTTTCTTGCAACTGTATATACATATATATATATATATATATATATATATATATATATATATATATATATATATATATATATATATATATATATATATATATATATATAATCCCTTTATTACCCATTCCCCAGTTTTGCATACCCAACACTGTTAAATTAATATACTTTTTACCTATGTGATTACCTTGTATCTAAGCCTCTGCAGACTGCCCCCATATTTCAGCTCTTTTGACAGACTTGCATTTAAGCCAGTCAGTGCTGACTCATAAGTAACTCCACGGGAGTGAGCACAATGTTATCTATATGGTACACATGAACTAGTACTATCTAGCTGTGAAAAACTGTCAAAATGGAATGAGATAACAGGTGGCCTTCAATGGCTTAGAAATTAGCATATGAGCCTACCTAGGTTTAGCTTTCAACAAAGAATACGAAATGAACAAAGCAAATTTGATGATAAAATTAAATTGGAAAGTTGTTTAAAATTGCATGACCTATCTGAATCATGAAAGTTTAATTTTTGACTAGATGGTGTGGCAGCTTCTTTTTACTGGACACAAGGGGTTTATGGCACTGGGCCCAGGGAAGCTGCCAGTCCAGTCATTCAGATATGGCAGCTGTTTTGCCAGCAGTACAAACACTGGAATTATACCATTGCTATCTGTAGTGTCACCTTTTGGTGCATGACATTATGATAGGATCCTTGTATAATGTGACTACTGAGAAAATGCAGTCTATAAAAATCACTAGTAAAGCTTAGGACATATCTTCCCAGCAAATACATAAATGGAGTAACTTGATTTATTCAAATGAACTGGAAATAGGTAATAAATCTTATTAGCTGCCACTTTTCACAGATGTGTTTCTGTTAAATGCTTTTTTATCCCAGACGTGCTGACTTTTACCTTTTGCATTTTATCTACTGATGCATAGTACTTAGACCACCAATCAATAACATTTTCTGCAGATTCATCAGCTATAGTTCTTTTTTTCTTTTTAGTTGAGCGTCTAGTAGAACTTCGCACCAATTCCTATGATACAAAAAGAAAAAAAACATGAGTCAAATACATTTTAATAGCAGTGCTCTGTGGCCATTATCTGCTATAAATCAGGAGAGGAATTGCATGTGTGTACTTACTTATTTTAATTGAATATTTGCTAACAGATGTTTAAAAATAGTTTATGAATGCTAACGGTAAATTTTATTTTACCTTGCTTATGTTAGAATAATTTGTTGTTGTTTGTGAAATTTATATTGGCATTCCATTATTTTAGATATAATAAATAAAAAGACATGCAAGCAAACAGAACCCTAAGGTTTAGTGTAGTGTGAGCTGTAAATATTTATTAAAACAATAAGATAGAACGTATGGCCCTAGTGAGCCTGAGCTGATAAAAAAATATTTAATTTTCAACAAAAGAATCAAAATAGAAATTCATTTTCCATGTTACAAAAAACAATATTGTAATTGGGAACAACTTCCCTAATCAAGAGAAGTATAGTACAGTAAAAGAAGCAGTAAAATAAAATGCACACATGTTTATCTGTCAGAGCTATAAAACTAGGGAAAACACACTGTGTACGCTAAAAATAATATCTATCATCTATCTATCTATCTATCTATCTATCTATATATATATATATATATATATATATATATATATATATATATATATATATATATATATATATATCTACAGTATCTATTTGTTTCTTTCTCTATCTCTCTATCTCTCTATCTGTTTCTTTCTTTCTCTATCTATATATCTAACTATCTATCTATCTGTATCTATCTGTTTCTCTCTCTCTTTATATATATATATATATATATCTGTATCTATCAATCTGTATCTATCTCTATTTATGTATCTACATATCTGTATCTATCTATCTTTCTAAATACAGTATCTGTCTATCTGTAACTATTTATATATCTATCATTTATCTATCGATATCTACGTATTTATCAAATTATTTGTACATCTTTCTATTGACCCATCGGCGCGTGTATTATCTATCCCTCAGTCTATCAATCCTTCTTCCTGACTATATCTGTCTCTGTCTCTTTTGTTTGTTTGTCTTTCTGTCTGTCTATTTTAGTTGCTTTTCTCTAAGTAACTAATCTGTTATAAAGTTGAAGAGAATTTTAGAGAGAACAAAAGAGACAGAGAGAAAAAAATAGGAAAATGAATAAAGCAAGTAAAGGGAGCGGCGCACTATAATGCCAGGAAATAAATGAATAGGTAGATGTTGTCTTCTGGGGTTATTAAACAAATCAGCAGACGTTTATATGAATAAATGACAGTTGTTAAAGAACAAATCACCTTTTGTTTAGAATCTTTCTTCAGTGGAGATTTGACTGGCGCTGCCTCTGTGGTTTCTGGTTTTTGCACAGTTGTATCTGGTGCTGGCTCCTGACCTGGGGGAGGACTGGGTGCTGGTACTGGAGGCTCAATATGGACCAGTGGAGGCTCAACATCCACATAAATATGGTCTGGAGAATCTTGCTGGTCAGGGGTGTCATAAACTGGAGCTGCGGAAATTCAAAATGAGTCGTTCTCATAAGATATTAAAGGTAAAAACATTATCCAGTTGTAAACAAAGACTTTAAGGGGCGATTTAATCTAGTGTCTTGTTTTTGGTTTAGTTTCTCTTGCTATTTACTTAGCTGTTTAACCACCACATGATGTGATTGGCAGCTATGTGCCTATGTCACTATACGTGTCCTATTTAGGAGCAGTAATGGGCTGAAGTACCCAAGTGGGACATCAGCAAGGGGCACAGTGCACAAATAACAAGCTCTCATGGACATTTCCATTTTGCATTAGAATGTCCGTCTACTGGAGATTTTTGTTAGTAGGTGTCAATGCTTTAACCCTTAAAGGGACAGTCTGCTCCAAAATTGTTATTGTCTAAAAAGATAGATAATCCCTTTATTACCCATTTCCCAGTTTAGCATAACCAACACTGTTATATTAATATTTATATCTGTGATTACCTTGTATCTAAGCCTCTGTGACTGCCCCTTATCTCAGGGCTATTTATTTATTATCTATTGATTTGCATTTTAGCCAATTAGTGCTGTATCCTGCAAAACTCCATGGGAGTGAGCACATTGTTATCTATATGGCACACATAAATTAGCAGTGTCTTATGAAAAGCTAATAAAAATCTATGTGATAAGAGGCTGTCAGTAGTCTTAGAAATAGGCAGAAATGTAGAGGTTTAAGTGTTATAAAGTATATTAATATAACAATGTTGATTGTGCAAAGCTGGGGAATGAGTAGAAAAGATGTTGTCTATCTTTTTTAAAAATAGACTGTCCCTTTAATTAAAAAAAAACTCACTATAATTCCTTTACTACAAAGAGTTAGTTCTCAATCTAGTCACAAAATAGAACATTAAGATAAATAAACAAACAAACAGCTACTTGTATATTATATTAGTACTATAGTATATCATACATAAATATAATGCATATTTACCTACATTATCAACCAGTAGCACAAAGAATGGTGATTTATCACCCCCATTGGTTCTTGTAGGGCTAGATTATCAAGTGGAGAGTTAATTTATTGCACACTGTGAGCTCAAGGTAGCTATTAGCACTCAGAAAATTAACCAGAGATCAGGGGCGCGATCCAATATACGGCGCAGGTTTGACCTTGCACATCGAGCTATCACATATACGGCGCCGGCAGTTGCTAAAGTGCCATAAGTCGGACAAACTAGCGATGTCCAGAAATAAGTGTAAGTACAAATTTCTGGAGTGGCCAGTGACTTACGGCACTCTAGAAACTGCCGCAGCCTAAAAAAACTAACTAAAGTATAAAATATCCCGTAACTGTCTAACACGCCTCCCAAAAATAGCCCGACACGTATACCCCTTTATCCGCAATCCCCCCTCTCACTCCTAACAATAAATGTATTAACCCCTAAACCGCCGCTCCTGGCCCCCGCCGCCACCTATATTATATGTATTACCCCCTAATCTGAGCCCCCTACACCGCCGCCACCTATTTTAAATATATATACCCCTAATCTGATCCCCCTACACCGCCGCAACCAATTTTAAATATATATACCTCTAATCTGATCCCCCTACACTGCCGCCACCTATTTTAAATATATATACCCCTAATATGATCCCCCTACACCGCCGCCACCTATTTTAAATATATATACCCCTAATATGATCCCCCTACACCGCCACCACCTATTTTAACTCTATTAACCCCTAATATGATCCCCCTACACCGCTGCCACCTATTTTAACTCTACTATTTTTGTGTGTGAGTAGCACACACAAACCAGTAATTGTATCACTTCCTTCTGTCTATCAGTAACACACACAAACCAGTAATTTATATCACTTCCTTCTGCCTATCAGTAACACACACAAACCAGTAATTTATATCACTTCCTTCTGACTATCAGTAACACACACAAACCAGTAATTTATATCACTTCCTTCTGGCTATCAGTAACACACACAAACCAGTAATTTATATCACTTCCTTCTGGCTATCAGTAACACACACAAACCAGTAATTTTATCACTTTATTCTGGCTATCAGTAACACACACAAACCAGTAATTTATATCACTTCCTTCTGGTTATCAGTAACACACACAAACCAGTCATTTATATCACTTCCTTCCGGCTATCAGTAACACACACAAACCAGTAATTGTATTACTCCTTCTGGCTATGAGTAACACACAAACCAGTAATTGTATTACTCCTTCTGGCTATTAGTAACACACACAAACCAATAATGTTATCACTCCCTTCTGTCTATCAGTAACACACACAAAACAGTAATTGCATCACTTTCTTCTGGTTATTATTAACACACACAAACCAGTAATGTTATCACTTCCTTCTGTCTATCAGTAACACACACAAGCAAATAATGTTATCACTTCATTTTGTCTATCAGTAACACACACAAACCAGTAATTGTATCACTTCCTTTGCCTATCAGTAACACACACAAAAAAAGTAATGTATCACTTTCTTCTGGCTTTCAGTAACACACACAAACCAGTAATTTTATCACTTCTTTCTGGCTATCAGTAAAACCCACAAACCAGTAATTTTATCACTTCTTCTGGCTATCAGTAACACACACAAACCAGTAATTGTATCACTTCTTCTGGCTTTCAGTAAAACCCACAAACCAGTAATTTTATCACTTCTTCTGGCTATCAGTAACACACACAAACCAGTAATTGTATCACTTCTTCTGGCTTTCAGTAAAACCCACAAACCAGTAATTTTATCACTTCTTCTGGCTATCAGTAACACACACAAACCAGTAATTGTATCACTTCTTCTGGCTATCAGTAACACACACAAACCAGTAATTGTATCACTTCTTCTGGCTATCAGTAACACACACAAACCAGTAATTTTATCACTTCCTTCTGGCTATTAGTAACACACACAAACCAGTTTTTTTTTATCACTTCTTCTGGCTATCAGTAACACACACAAACCAGTAATTGTATCACTTCCTTCTGGTCTTTCAGTAACACACACAAACCAGTAATTTTATCACTTCCTTCTGGCTATCAGTAACACACACAAACCAGTTTTTTTTATCACTTCCTTCTGCCTATCAGTAACACACACAAACCAGTAATTGTATCACTTCCTTCTGGTCTTTCAGTAACACACACAAACCAGTAATTGTATCACTTTCTTCTGGCTATCAGTAACACAAACAAATCAGTAATTTTATAACTTCCTTCTGGCTATCAGTAAAACACACAAACCAGTAATTGTATCACTTCTTCTGGCTATCAGTAACACACACAAACCAGTAATTTTATCACTTCTTCTGGCTATCAGTAACACACACAAACCAGTAATTGTTTCACTTTTTCTGGCTATCAGTAAAACACACAAACCAGTAATTGTATCACTTCTTCTGGCTATCAGTAACACACACAAACCAGTAATTGTATCACTTCTTCTGGCTATCAGTAACACACACAAACCAGTAATTTTATCACTTCTTCTGGATATGAGTAACACACAAAAAACAGCCCATTTATCACTTCCTTCTGTCTATTAGTAACACACACACAAACCAGTCATTGTATCACTTCCTTCTGGCTATCAGTAACACACACAAACCAGTAATTTTATCACTTTTTCTGGCTATGAGTAACACACACACAAACCAGTCATTTTAGCAATTCCTTCTGGCTATCAGTAACACACTCAAACCAGTAATGTTATCACTTCCTTCTGGCTATGAGTAACACACACAAACCAGCCCATGTATAACTTCCTTCTGGCTATCAGTAACACACACATACCAGTAATTGTATCACTTCCTTCTGTCTATCAGTAACACACACAAACCAGTAATTGTATCACTTCCTTCTGTCTATCAGTAACACACAAAAAACAGTAATTTTATCACTTCCTTCTGTCTATCAGTAACACACACAAACCAGTAATTGTATCACTTCTTCTGGCTTTCAGTAAAACCCACAAACCAGTAATTTTATCACTTCTTCTGGCTATCAGTAACACACACAAACCAGTAATTGTATCACTTCTTCTGGCTATCAGTAACACACACAAACCAGTAATTGTATCACTTCTTCTGGCTATCAGTAACACACACAAACCAGTAATTTTATCACTTCCTTCTGGCTATTAGTAACACACACAAACCAGTTTTTTTTTATCACTTCTTCTGGCTATCAGTAACACACACAAACCAGTAATTGTATCACTTCCTTCTGGTCTTTCAGTAACACACACAAACCAGTAATTTTATCACTTCCTTCTGGCTATCAGTAACACACACAAACCAGTTTTTTTATCACTTCCTTCTGCCTATCAGTAACACACACAAACCAGTAATTGTATCACTTCCTTCTGGTCTTTCAGTAACACACACAAACCAGTAATTGTATCACTTTCTTCTGGCTATCAGTAACACAAACAAATCAGTAATTTTATAACTTCCTTCTGGCTATCAGTAAAACACACAAACCAGTAATTATATCACTTCTTCTGGCTATCAGTAACACACACAAACCAGTAATTTTATCACTTCTTCTGGCTATCAGTAACACACACAAACCAGTAATTGTTTCACTTTTTCTGGCTATCAGTAAAACACACAAACCAGTAATTGTATCACTTCTTCTGGCTATCAGTAACACACACAAACCAGTAATTGTATCACTTCTTCTGGCTATCAGTAACACACACAAACCAGTAATTTTATCACTTCTTCTGGATATGAGTAACACACAAAAAACAGCCCATTTATCACTTCCTTCTGTCTATTAGTAACACACACACAAACCAGTCATTGTATCACTTCCTTCTGGCTATCAGTAACACACACAAACCAGTAATTTTATCACTTCTTCTGGCTATGAGTAACACACACACACAAACCAGTCATTTTAGCAATTCCTTCTGGCTATCAGTAACACACTCAAACCAGTAATGTTATCACTTCCTTCTGGCTATGAGTAACACACACAAACCAGCCCATGTATAACTTCCTTCTGGCTATCAGTAACACACACATACCAGTAATTGTATCACTTCCTTCTGTCTATCAGTAACACACACAAACCAGTAATTGTATCACTTCCTTCTGTCTATCAGTAACACACAAAAAACAGTAATTTTATCACTTCCTTCTGTCTATCAGTAACACACACAAACCAGTAATTGTATCACTTCTTCTGGCTTTCAGTAAAACCCACAAACCAGTAATTTTATCACTTCTTCTGGCTATCAGTAACACACACAAACCAGTAATTGTATCACTTCTTCTGGCTTTCAGTAAAACCCACAAACCAGTAATTTTATCACTTCTTCTGGCTATCAGTAACACACACAAACCAGTTTTTTTTATCACTTCCTTCTGCCTATCAGTAACACACACAAACCAGTAATTGTATCACTTCCTTCTGGTCTTTCAGTAACACACACAAACCAGTAATTGTATCACTTTCTTCTGGCTATCAGTAACACAAACAAATCAGTAATTTTATAACTTCCTTCTGGCTATCAGTAAAACACAGAAACCAGTAATTGTATCACTTCTTCTGGCTATCAGTAACACACACAAACCAGTAATTTTATCACTTCTTCTGGCTATCAGTAACACACACAAACCAGTAATTGTTTCACTTTTTCTGGCTATCAGTAAAACACACAAACCAGTAATTGTATCACTTCTTCTGGCTATCAGTAACACACACAAACCAGTAATTGTATCACTTCTTCTGGCTATCAGTAACACACACAAACCAGTAATTTTATCACTTCTTCTGGATATGAGTAACACACAAAAAACAGCCCATTTATCACTTCCTTCTGTCTATTAGTAACACACACACAAACCAGTCATTGTATCACTTCCTTCTGGCTATCAGTAACACACACAAACCAGTAATTTTATCACTTCTTCTGGCTATGAGTAACACACACACAAACCAGTCATTTTAGCAATTCCTTCTGGCTATCAGTAACACACTCAAACCAGTAATGTTATCACTTCCTTCTGGCTATGAGTAACACACACAAACCAGCCCATGTATAACTTCCTTCTGGCTATCAGTAACACACACATACCAGTAATTGTATCACTTCCTTCTGTCTATCAGTAACACACACAAACCAGTAATTGTATCACTTCCTTCTGTCTATCAGTAACACACAAAAAACAGTAATTTTATCACTTCCTTCTGTCTATCAGTAACACACACAAACCAGTAATTGTATCACTTCTTCTGGCTTTCAGTAAAACCCACAAACCAGTAATTTTATCACTTCTTCTGGCTATCAGTAACACACACAAACCAGTAATTGTATCACTTCTTCTGGCTTTCAGTAAAACCCACAAACCAGTAATTTTATCACTTCTTCTGGCTATCAGTAACACACACAAACCAGTAATTGTATCACTTCTTCTGGCCATCAGTAACACACACAAACCAGTAATTGTATCACTTCTTCGGGCTATCAGTAACACACACAAACCAGTAATTTTATCACTTCCTTCTGCCTATTAGTAACACACAAACCAGTTTTTTATCACTTCTTCTGGCTATCAGTAACACACACAAACCAGTAATTGTATCACTTCCTTCTGGTCTTTCAGTAACACACACAAACCAGTAATTTTATCACTTCCTTCTGGCTATCAGTAACACACACAAACCAGTAATTGTATCACTTCCTTCTGGTCTTTCAGTAACACACACAAACCAGTAATTGTTTCACTTCTTCTGGCTATCAGTAAAACACACAAACCAGTAATTGTATCACTTCTTCTGGCTATCAGTAACACACACAAACCAGTAATTGTATCACTTCTTCTGGCTATCAGTAACACACATAAACCAGTAATTTTATCACTTCTTCTGGCTATGAGTAACACACAAAAAAACAGCCCATTTATCACTTCCTTCTGTCTATTAGTAACACACACACAAACCAGTCATTGTTTCACTTCCTTCTGGCTATCAGTAACACACACCAGTAATTTTATCACTTCTTCTGTCTATGAGTAACACACACACAAACCAGTCATTTTAGCAATTCCTTCTGGCTATCAGTAACACACTCAAACCAGTAATGTTATCACTTCCTTCTGGCTATGAGTAACACACACAAACCAGCCCATGTATAACTTCCTTCTGGCTATCAGTAACACACACATACCAGTAATTGTATCACTTCCTTCTGTCTATCAGTAACACACACAAACCAGTAATTGTATCACTTCCTTCTGTCTATCAGTAACACACAAAAAACAGTAATTTTATCACTTCCTTCTGTCTATCAGTAACACACATGAATCAGTAATTGTATCACTTCTTTCTCGCTATCAGTAACACACACAAACCAGTAATTTGTATTATTTCCTTCTGGATTTTGAGTAACACACACAAACCAGTAATTTTATCATTTTCTTCTGGCGTTCAGTAACACACACAAACCAGTAATTGTATCACTTTCTTCGGGCTATCAGTAACACACACAAACCAGTAATTTTATCATTTTCTTCTGGCTTTCAGTAACACACTCAAACCAGTAATTTTATCACTTTCTTCTGGCTTTCAGTAACACACTCAAACCAGTAATTTTATCACTTTCTTCTGGCTTTCAGTAGCACATACAAACCAGTAATTGTATCACTTTCTTCGGGCTATCAGTAACACATACAAACCAGTAATTGTATCACTTTCTTTGGGCTATCAGTAACACACACAAACCAGTAATTTTATCACTTTCTTCTGGCTTTCAGTAACACACACAAACCAGTAATTGTATCACTTTCTTCGGGCTATCATTAACACACTCAAACCAGTAATTTTATCACTTTCTTCTGGCTTTCAGTAACACACACAAACCAGTAATTTTATCACTTTCTTCGGGCTATCAGTAACACACACAAACCAGTAATTTTATAATTTTCTTCTGGCTTTCAGTAACACACTCAAACCAGTAATTTTATCACTTTCTTCTGGCTTTCAGTAACACACTCAAACCAGTAATTTTATCACTTTCTTCTGGCTTTCAGTAACACACACACAAACCAGTAATTGTATCACTTTCTTCGGGCTATCAGTAACACACACAAACCAGTAATTGTATCACTTTCTTCGGGCTATCAGTAACACACACAAACCAGTAATTGTATCACTTTCTTCGGGCTATCAGTAACACACACAAACCAGTAATTGTATCACTTTCTTCGGGCTATCAGTAACACACACAAACCAGTAATTGTATCATTTTCTTCTGGCTTTCAGTAACACACTCAAACCAGTAATTGTATCACTTCCTTCTGTCTATCAGTAACACATACTAACCAGTAATTGTATCACTTCCTTCTGTCTATCAGTAACACACAAAAAACAGTAATTTTATCACTTCCTTCTGTCTATCAGTAACACACATGAATCAGTAATTGTATCACTTCTTTCTTGCTATCAGTAACACACACAAACCAGTAATTTGTATTATTTCCTTCTGGATTTTGAGTAACACACACAAACCAGTAATTTTATCATTTTCTTCTGGCTTTCAGTAACACACACAAACCAGTAATTGTATCACTTTCTTCGGGTTATCAGTAACACACACAAACCAGTAATTTTATCATGTTCTTCTGGCTTTCAGTAACACACACAAACCAGTAATTTTATCACTTTCTTCGGGCTATCAGTAACACACACAAACCAGTAATTTTATCATTTTCTTCTGGCTTTCAGTAACACACTCAAACCAGTAATTTTATCACTTTCTTCTGGCTTTCAGTAACACACTCAAACCAGTAATTTTATCACTTTCTTCTGGCTTTCAGTAACACACACACAAACCAGTAATTGTATCACTTTCTTCGGGCTATCAGTAACACACACAAACCAGTAATTGTATCACTTTCTTCGGGCTATCAGTAAAACACACAAACCAGTAATTGTATCACTTTCTTCGGGCTATCAGTAACACACACAAACCAGTAATTGTATCACTTTCTTCGGGCTATCAGTAACACACACAAACCAGTAATTGTATCACTTTCTTCTGGCTTTCAGTAACACACACACAAACCAGTAATTGTATCACTTTCTTCGGGCTATCAGTAACACACACAAACCAGTAATTGTATCACTTTCTTTGGGCTATCAGTAACACACTCAAACCATTAATTTTATCACTTTCTTCTGGCTTTCAGTAACACACACACACAAACCAGTAATTGTATCACTTTCTTCTGGCTATCAGTAACACACACAAACCAGTAATTGTATCACTTTCTTCGGGCTATCAGTAACACACACAAACCAGTAATTGTATCACTTTCTTCGGGCTATCAGTAACACACTCAAACCAGTAATTTTATCACTTTCTTCTGGCTTTCAGTAACACACACAAACCAGTAATTGTATCACTTTCTTCTGGCTTTCAGTAACACACTCAAACCAGTAATTTTATCACTTTCTTCTGGCTTTCAGTAACAAACACAAACCAGTTAATATATCACTTCTCCTGGCTTTTAGTAACACACACAAATCAGTAATTTTATCACTTTCTTCAGGCTTTCAGTAACACGCACAAACCAGTTAATATATCACTTCTAACACACACACAAACCAGTAATTTTATCACTTTCTTCTGGCTTTCAGTAACAAACACAAACCAGTTAATATATCACTTCTCCTGGCTTTTAGTAACACACACAAATCAGTAATTGTATCACTTTCTTCAGGCTTTCAGTAACACGCACAAACCAGTTAATATATCACTTCTAACACACACACAAATCAGTAATTTTATCACTTCCTTCTGGCTTTTAGTAACACCCACAAACTGAAAGTTTGTTATAAATCCTTTTAAAACCATACTAGGAGCTCCTGAGAGCTGTTACATTCCAATTAAAAGTGTCACAAAACACATAAAAATACATTACAGTACAGTTACACTCATAATAATAATATATAATTAAAATTATTTTTAAAAAATTTTTGCACAAAAAGTTATAATAGCACAAAGATATGAGGTCTCAGGTGTTAGAAAAAAAAAGTCAGGCAAAGAGTTTTAACATAGCGATACATACACACGTGTCCAAATGTGTATTTATATATATATATAATGAATGTAAATTCCACAGCTCAAACTGCACATAATATCAATAGAGGAACCCTAGATACTAAAAATAATGTCATCCAGGGGTGCATTGCGGCACTATGAATTAAAAAATGATATAACAAGGAAATAAGAGAGAAACAGGAAGAAAAGAGAACAAATTAAAAAGAGGAAAAGAAAAAGGAGAAAAAGAAAGTGTACCTAGCTCTCGGCATTTATCATTATACCAGCAGTTCTTGTGAATACCGCCCCCTGCAGATTCGCGGCCAATCGGCCACTAGTAGGGGGTGTCAATCAAACCGATCGTATTCGATCGGGTTGATTTTCGGTGATGTCTGTCCGCTGAATCAGAGCAGGTGGACAGGTTATGGAGCAGCGGTCTTTAGACCGCTGCTTCATAACTTGTGTTATTCTGGCGAGCCTGAAGGAGCTTGATAAATATGCCCCTTGGTGTCTAACACAAAACTAGAAAATGAAACACCCTAATGGCCACTAGCAAGTTTAAAGGACAAAAAAGATGACAAGAAATAGTCAATGAAGTCCCAGCAGCAGTGCACACTCAATCCTTATAAACTGGATTAAAGAAATAATGTCATGTGGCAAATATCCATCAATTACTTTTGCTGACATATATTGATTCTCCATATATATATAACAACAAGATGCAGATAATCCCCAAAGCAGGATTAATATCCACAAAGATTGCTAATCACAATAACGGATAAATAAGGAGTTACAGCAGCCGTATAATGGTCATAGTCCCAAACTAGTTACATGCACATATACTGACAGCAATAAGGTTGCAGCATACATAGGATACATAGTGGGTTCATATATTGTTTTAGATAAATACAATCCTCGCCCAGAGAAACTCAAAAGACATCAACTTTATCTCTAAGGGGTAGATTTATTAAATGTCGGCTGGACATGATCTGCTGTAGCAGATCATGTTTGCCCGACATCGCTAAATGCCAACAGCATACGCTCTCGGCATTTATCATTACACAAACATTTCTTGTGAAATGCTTGTGCAATGCCGCCCCCTGACAATCAGCCGCTAGCATGGGGTGTCAATCATTCCGATCGTATCCGATCGGGATGATTGCTGTCCGCCACCTCAGAGGTGGCAGATGAGTTAAGGAGCAGCCTTACGACTGATGCTTCTTAATTTTGGTTTCCAGCGAGCCTGAAGGCCTGCACGAAAAATGCTGCATTCGTAGCTTAATAAATCTAACCCTAAGTCCTCACTGAGGATAAAGAACGATCTCACCCCTTCCAATGCTTTTTCTCTTTAGATGTTTCTTCTGCCATCTCTTCTTTGTGCTGTAAGGTAATGCCCCAAAAGGCTGTCATGTCCTCACTGCCACTTCCTCTGGTGGCCACTGCACAGGTTAAACTCGGCTGGCCTTGCCGAGTATAAACTCACGCTACAGGCGTTTAGCCGCTTTAGTCACAGAGCTTATATGACGACTATCTGCCCTTATTATGGTATTTGCCGATGTATCTGACCATTTTCGTTAGTGATTAGAAGATGTAACAAATCCATAGACTCATGTCATTTTCAAAAGGAGATACCATTTCTAGTACATTTTCTTCTTACCATTTATCAAGATATAGAGAGGCATCAGTGGAGGCACCACTTGCTCCACTGCCGTACCTAATATTTAACGATAAAACTTCTTATCAAATATAAAGAAGTTCTTATGTAAAACAAATTCCAACAGTTTAACTAAAAAAATAGTATGATGATTATACTCCTCTCCTCTTTGACAAAGATAATATATGCATGCCTCCGCTCCTAAATTATGGGGTATGGAGAAATACAACAATTCAACAAACGGTTGAAGGCAGTAATGCAAGTATTGTGATACTTTTTCATTCAATGAACCTTGTCCGGATATTATGGGCATACCCGGGGGGGGGGGGGTGGAGTATTGCGCTTCTTATGTAATTTCGGAGTAGTGTAAAATGTTGCTGATTTAGGATTCTATACATAAAAGAAATCATACTCTGATTTATTTAATATCCTTTCTTTTAGGGCTTCTCATAGGGTATATTCTAACTCTATCTGATATTCTTATATGGCTTGAGTGTACACTGCTGCTGGGACTTCTTTATTGACAATTTCTTGTCATCTTTTTCTCCTGTAGACTTATTTTTCCTAGTGACCACTAGGGTGTTTATTTTTCTAGTAATTTAGGTGGTTATCACAATTATTTTTTTAGTTTTGTGTTTGATAATAAAGGGTTATTTTTATGTTCTGAAATAAAGAGAACAAGAAGGCTCTCCAATGGTTCAATCTCTGATCCCTATTCTTTAACTAGTATTTGTCTATGGTTGATCAGATTATCTATTAGCTTAAAGGAACACTCACTTAATGAACTTTCTCATTCTCTCATTAGTCCTTCATTATTTTTAAAGGGGCATTTTTTTAATAAATGTAATGCCCTTGGGATATTTTTTTTCTCAATTTACTTTTTTAAGAAAATCTATATCCCGCCAATGCTTATGTTCCTTCTTAATCGTTATTTCTAACTTACTGAGCAGTTGGTATAAAGAACATCCCTTTTTGATATTTATATTTGTATCATCATCACCTTTGTTAGTGTTAAACATAGCTCTTTTGTCTAACTTTTCTCATAATGAATGCATAGTAGAAATCAAAATGAAATATTAAAAATGAAAGCAAAAACAGTGAACAAAATAATATAAACAGAAGTGTGTACAACACTGAAATAAATAAAAGTCAACGGTTTTTCAGACTGTCATTATCCCCTTGGGGACGGTATTTATGCTAATATTAATTGTATAGGAGGTTGCTGGCCAAGGTACACTTTCCTTTTCATCTTTTTCTTTTTTTGTTTTCCTCTTTTTACTTTGTTCTCTTTTCTTCTTGTTTCTCTTATTTTCTTCTTCTTCTTATATAAATTTTGTATATATATATATATATATTTATTTATATATATATGTATTTATATGTGTAGATATGTATTTACAGACACATATATACACATAAATACATATGTACACACACACACACACACATATATATATATATATATATATATATATATATATATATATATATATATATATATATATATATATATATATATATATATATATATATATATACGTGCATTGGAGCCCTTTGAAGTCAAGTAGATGAAAACATGTAAAATCATATTTATGCAATATTCATATTTAATAAAGTGTTATAATGTGTATTTACTGTAAATATTTCACAATTTAATGTTCTGCACATTTGAGTGGCACAATTATTTAATAAAATAAGGTTTTTCTGTATTTTTACATACATCTAAAGATTTTAATCATTTGTTTTTATAACAATTCCCTGTGATAAAAGGGACAGTAAAGACAAAATGAAACTTAAATGGATCAGATAGAGCAAGACAACGTTCCAATTCACTTATATTATCAAATACAGTACTGTGAAAAAGTTTTAGGCCACCGTTAGATTTGTTGTTTTAACAATGGTGTAATGAGCACATATAATTATTTCTCGGTCTCTTTATTAGAATACAACCAGAAAACGACAATATATTTGTATGCAGTATTAAAAAACTGAAAAAAACAGCTTCTATAGGCTAAAGTGGCAAGTATTTAGTGTGACCTCCCCTTACACTAGAGCAATAGCAGGAACCTGGCTCTCACAAACCCAAAGGGAATGGAACCCTAATTAATGTCATGCTAACACCTGTATTTGTCCTACTATTTCATGTCAAAATGACTGCTGGAAAAAAAGGTCTATTACACCAGGTTTGTGCAAGACATGCTTGAGCATTATTAGGAAGCATGCTAATAAGACCTTTTAATCACAACATTCCATTAAAAATGCCAAAGATCACAGAATTTGACAGGCATAAAATCATACTTTTGCATTAGCCAGGCCACTCTCAAAGCGAAAACAGCAAACAAACTGGAAATTTGAAGAATAAGGAGAGGTCAAGGACAAAAAAAAAGGACTGGAAGGCCAAGAAAACTTTCACAATCTAATGAGAAGTTTCTCAGAGTTTCTTCTTTGAGAGACCGGAAGAAGTCCAGTATCTGACAGCTTCAGCGGGATGCGAAGTTGATCCTTCTACAGTCTGAAGAAGATTGATCAGGAGGAGTGGTCTTTGTGGAAGGGTAGCAGCCAAGAAACCACTTTTTTGGAAGGGGAACAGGGTGAAAAGACTAACATATGCAAAAGCTCACATAGATTGGAATGAAGACCAGTGGAAAAGAGTATTATGGAGTGACAAATCCAAGTTTTAAATGTTTGGGTCCAATTGTCGACAATATGTGAGAAAAAGAGTTGGAGAAAGATGGAAGAATGAGTGCTTGTGGCCTTTAGTGAAACATGACGGAGGGTCTGTCCTGGTTTGGGGTTGCATTTCTGCCAGTGGTGTTGGTGAAATTGTCCAAATTGATGGGATCATGAAAGCAGTATGATCAGTAAAAAACAGCTGATAAAACTGTGACAGTCGTAGGGGTCTATTTAAGAAGCAGCGTTTGCGGCCTCCGACAAACTCCGCTTCAGTTCCGGCTGAAGTTCCGCTGCTCCTTAACTCGTCCACCATCTCTGAGGCCGCGGACAGCAATCCGCCCAATCGAATACGATTGGGCTGATTGACACCCACTGCTAGCAGCCGATTGGCTGCAAATTTGCAGGGGGTGGTATTGCACCAGCAGTTCACAAGAACTGCTGGTGCAATGATAAATACCGACAGTGTATGCTGTCGGCATTTATCGATGTGCAGCGGACATAATCGCTATATCGGATCATGTCCATCCACACATTAATAAATGGATCCCATGGACTGGCCTCCACAGAGTCCAGACCATAATATTATAGAGGCAGTATGGGATCACCTGGACAGAGAAAGAAATAAAAAACCTAAGTCTAAAGAAGAACTCTGGGAAGTGCTGAAAGAAGCCTGGTATAATATACCAGAAGATTACTTCAGAAAACTTCTGGACAGTCTCCCCAAAAGAGTTGAAGACGTGCTTAGTGTCAAGGGAGGTCTCACTAAATACTGACTTTTACCTGAAGAATAGTGATGTCACGAACATAAAAATTTGGGTTCGCGAACGGCGAACGCAAACTTCCGCAAATGTTCGCAAACGGGCGAACCGCCATAGACTTCAATAGGCAGGCGAATTTTAAAACCCACAGGGACTCTTTCTGGCCACAATATTGATGGAAAAGTTGTTTCAAGGGGACTAACACCTTGACTGTGGCATGCCGGAGGGGGATCCATGGCAAAACTCCCATGGAAAATTACATAGTTGATGCAGAGTCTGGTTTTAATCCATAAAGGGCATAAATCACCTAACATTCCTAAATTGTTTGGAATAACGTGCTTTAAAACATCAGGTATGATGTTGTATCGATCAGGTAGTGTAAGGGTTACGCCCGCTTCACAGTGACAGACCAAACTCCCGCAGCGGGTACAACATCATCATCATCACACCGTACGTCCATGTGTGTAATGTTGCCTGACTGAGACATATCCCTGTTATCTACATCCTCTGGCAATAATGGTTGCGCATCACTCATTTCTTCCAACTGATGTGTAAATAACTCCTCTGACAGATCAAGTGAAGCGGCTGTGGTGCTAGTGTTGGTGGTGGCGGCAGGCGGGCGAGTGGTAACTTGAGAGGTGCCCGAAGCTAAGCTGGAGGAGGATGGTGCATCAAGCTTCCGAGCGGAAGCTGTAGAAGATTGGGTGTCCTGTGTTAGCCAGCCAACTATGTCCTCAGAACTTTTCGAGTTCAGGGTACGTGGCCTCTGAACACTGGGCATTATTCTAGGGCCAAAGGGAATCACAGTTCCATGACCACGACGGCCCCAGCAGGGTGGCCTGCCTCTGCCTGTCATTTTTTTTCGATTAGTGGTACTATGCGTGCAAGCTACTGTGACAACAGATATGAGTGGCACTGTGCACTGGCAGAAGTTGGCAGAGTAGACGCTGTAGGCCTGACACACACGCTTGCAGACAACTAACTGCTATTCAATCTATTACAGTCAAAATTGTATTTTTTTTTTTAAATGAACACTACTGTTACACCAGATATGAGTTGCACTGGTGTGACACTGCCCTGGCAGGCCCTGAAACGCACACGCGTGAAGGAAACTGACTGCTATTATTTCACAGTCAAATTTCTAGTTTTTTTTTTAACCCCTTAAGGACCAAGGCAATTTTTCAATTTCTTTCCCTTAAGGACCAGGGCTATTTTTACATTTCTGCGGTGTTTGTGTTTAGCTGTAATTTTCCTCTTACTCATTTACTGTACCCACACATATTATATACCGTTTTTCTCGCCATTAAATGGACTTTCTAAAGATACCATTATTTTCATCATATCTTATAATTTATTATTAAAAATATTATAAAATATGAGGAAAAAATGGAAAAAAAAACACATTTTTTCTAACTTTGACCTCCAAAATCTGTTACACATCTACAACCACCACAAAACAACCATGCTAAATAGTTTCTAAATTTTGTCCTGAGTTTAGAAATACCCAATGTTAACATGTTCTTTGCTTTTTTTGCAAGTTATAGGGAAATAAATACAAGAAGCACTTTGCTATTTCAAAACCACTTTTTTTCAAAATGAGCGCTAGTTACATTGGAACCCTGATATCTGTGAGGAATACCTGAATATCCCTTGACATGTATATTTTTTTTTTTAGAAGACATCCCAAAGTATTGATCTTGGTATATTTCATGCCACCATTTCACCGCCAAATGCGATCAAATAAAAAAAATTGTTCACTTTTTCACAAACTTTAGGTTTCTCACAGAAATTATTTACAAACAACTTATGCCATTATGGCATAAATGGTTGTAAATGCTTCTCTGGGATCCCCTTTGTTCAGAAATAGCAGACTTATATGGCTTTGGCGTTGCTTTTTGGTAATTAGAAGGCTGCTAAATGCCACTGCGCACCACATGTGTTTTATGTCCAGCAGTGAAGGGGTTAATTAGGGAGCATGTAGGGAGCTTTTAGAATTAATTTTAGCTTAAGTGTAATGTAGTAGACAACCCAAAGTATTGATCTAGGCCCATTTTGGTATATTTAATGCTACCATTTCACCGCCAAATGCGATCAAATAAAAAAAATTGTTCACTTTTTCACAAACTTTAGGTTTCTCACAGAAATTATTTACAAACAACTTATGCAATTATGGCATAAATGGTTGTAAATGCTTCTCTGGGACCCCCTTTGTTCAGAAATAGCAGACATATATGGCTTTAGCGTTGCTTTTTGGTAATTAGAAGGCTACTAAATGCCACTGCGCACCACACGTGTATTATGCCCAGCAGTGAAGGGGTTAATTAGGGAGCATGTAGGGAGCTTGTAGAGTTAATTTTAGCTTAAGTGTAGTGTAGTAGACAACCCAAAGTATTGATCTAGGCCCATTTTGGTATAGTTAATGCCACCATTTCACCGCCAAATGCGATCAAATTTAAAAAAAACTTACATTTTTTCGCAATTTTAGGTTTCTCACTGAAATGATTTACAAACAGCTTGTGCAATTATGGCACAAATGGTTGTAAATGCTTCTCTGGGATCCCCTTTGTTCAGAAATAGCAGACATATATGACTTTGGCGTTGCTTTCTGGTAATTAGAAGGCCGCTAAATGCTGCTGCGCATCACACGTGTATTATGGCTAGCAGTGAAGGGGTTAATTGGGTAGTTTGTAGGGAGCTTGCAGGGTTAATTTTAGCTTTAGTGTAGAGATCAGCCTCCCACCTGACACATCAGACCCCCTGATCCCTCCCAAACAGCTCCCTTCCCTCCCCCACAATTGTCCCCGCAATCTTAAGTACTGGCAGAAAGTCTGCCAGTACTAAAATAAAAGGTTTTTAATTTTTTTTTTTTGCATATTTACATATGCTGTGGTGTAGCATCCCCCCTTCGCCCCCAACCTCCCTGATCCCCCCCAAAACAGCTTTTTAACCCTCCCCATCTGCCTTATTGGCGGCCATCTTGGGTACTGGCAGCTGTCTGCTATTATTTCACGGTCAAAAAAGTGTTGTTTTTTTAAATGTACACTACAGTTACACCAGATATGAGTGGTGGCACTGGACAAGTGGGCACAGTATACGCTGTGAGCCTGACACACACGCTAGCAGGCAGGCAACTGCAATTAGATTACACAGGGAAAAAAAAAAGCAGACTGATGTTCTAGCCCTAAAAAGGGCTTTTTGGGGTGCTGTCCTTACAGTAGAGATCAGATGAGTCCTTCAGGACTGTAGTGGACACTGAATACACTAGCCTAGCTATCGATTTCCCTATTAAATCAGCAGCAGCTACACTGTCCCTCCTCTCACTAAGAATATAGCTTCCGAATGAATCTAAAATGGATGCTGTCCAGGAGGTGGGAGGGTCTGGGAGGGAGGGTCTGCCGCTGATTGGCTGGAATGTGTCTGCTGACTGTGAGGTACAGGGTCAAAGTTTACTCAATGATGACGAATAGGGGGCGGACCAAACATCGCATATGTTCGACCGCCGCGCCAAACGTGAACAAGCTATGTTCGCCGGGAACTATTCGCCGGCGAACTATTCGCGACATCACTACTGAAGAACCCATTTTGTTCTGAATATAGTGTTTTTTAATATTTTCTAACACATATTTCCTGTATTTTCTGTTTTTATCTTAAGAAAGAGACTGAAAAATAAATTTGGATGGTCATTAAAACTTTTCTAAAACAACAAATCTAATTAGTTCTTTTGGTATCCTTTGTTAAAGCAACAATGTTCTTGCCTTTAATGTGTTCCTAATGATCTATGTTAGTCTATTTACTTTATCTTTATTTGTCATTTTAAATAGCTGATTTTGACGGGTGTATCCCCACCTATACTGAATATTTCAATACTTAAGTATAGGCTATTGACAAGCTATGTGTACACAGCCAGTAAAATAAATTACACTCCCAGTGAGAAGTGGAAGAGATAAAGTTATAAAATGTTAACTTTCAATTGTTCTTGTTAAGTATTGTATTCAGAGAGAGAAAAGAAAAGGAAGCCTTTGAGTGAAAAGGATGTCTGATCTCCCTACAAGCTTAGCCTATTTGGATGGGTTGTTGTTTCAAAGAGCAAATCCAGCAATTTAATTTACAAAAAATAAACATAAAGGAGCAATGTATCATACATTTTATACTCAGTAGTGTCTGGTATAGAAAACCATTGGGAACTAATACATTGGAAACTAATTTTACAGTACACTGTCCCTTTAAAGAGTAATCCTATGTGAGCTAATGAGCGTGCACATGTCTTTAGCCATTTGGCAGCAGTGTTTGCAACAATGTTTGTAGCTATGCTATACATTGTTGTAAATACTGGTGCCATAAAAATATGCACGCACTTGACCTCCTGTCAGCCTACGTAGGTATACTCTTCAACAAAGGATACAGAAAGAACAAAGCAAATTCAAAAATAGAACTATGTTAAAAAGTTGCTTAAAATGTCATGCTTTATCTGAATAATCAATATTTAAGTTTGACTTTACTGTCCCTTGATTATTTTTATTTAAAAAGGTGATTGTATATAGTATAAAATATAATAACCAGCTTTGGTATACAGCTATTTTCAGAAATAAGGTAGTTGTGTACGGTATTTTAGAGTATAATACCCTTTAGCTATGCAATGGGTTTAGATCGTTTTTGGCAGCTACAGGGTTACGAAAACAATTACAATCCAGTTGATTTATCATTGCTTTTAATTCCCTTTGATAAACAGACCCTATGTAATTCGAAAGTATTCTGCATTTAAAGCTGTAATTATCTAATACTTCTTTCAGGTAAAATCTTTTTATTAAATTAAAAATACTGTCAAAATTCTTTCATGCATAATGAGGATTATAAATGATTAACTGAGGGTACATTTGAATGAAGAAAATGCATTTGCTATGAAGCTGTGTGGTGTGAAAATTTAGTATTATGGATTCTCTTTAAAAACTTTAGCATCCATGTAGTGAATTAAAGGTACAGTACAGTGCTATTTTGGTAAAATGTATCTTTTAACATTTTTATAACCTTTACATTTGTTTGTTTCATTATTTTTCAGTTTACCCATTGGTCTAAAAATTATATAGAAATATGTATCAGGGTTTTAACTTTTCTTCATGAAGCAGACCAGCGGTTCGCCCGCCTGCCGCTCGTCTCTTCTTATGTCAGAAATGAAGAATCCAGCTTCCTCCAATCATGGCTTCCCCCCCAGAGCAAACATTGCCTGAAGCCATGCAGTGATTGGAGGAAACCAGATTTTTAAGTTCTGACCTATGAAGAGATGAGCGGGAGGTGGGGGAGTCGCTGGTTCGGCTTCATGAAGAAAAGGTAAGTATTTTAACAAGATGGCTGAAATGTAAACTTTGAAGAATGAAAGTGCCCCTGTTTTAAAATGTTTTTACATTACATTTTTACCTGTTTTTACATTCACGTTAAGTACAATGGGATACAAAAAATAAATTCTGTGCACTGTTATAAATAGATGAATGTCTGTTTTCAAGGATCCTTCAAAAAGCTGGAAGGCAAAATGTACGTCGGAGATTGAGCTCACTTGATCAATCATTTGGACGCTCATACCGAGAAAAGCCAGGGTTATAAACCAGCTCTAAAAAGAGCGCTGAACTGAGTTAGGACAGTTGATGCATTATACCCCAGAGTTAGGGTGAGAGGACTGCCTTATGACTATTTAACACGTGTTTAACTTTTCTATTTTAAATTAATGTTATATTGTAAAAAAATTGGAACCCACTACAAGCTGTAGTGCCTATGTTCTTCACATAGCATAATATGTTCTAAGTATTTTTAAATAGATATTCCTATATATAATATATGTGTGTATATATATATATATATATATATATATATATATATATATATATATATATATATATACCTATATATAATTATCTATATACAGGTATAGATATATATTGTACCAAAAAACAGCAGATATATGTAGAAATATGTATTTATGAATAAATAGAACATATTCGGTTATTTGAAGAACATTGGAAATGTGAAATATTCATATTTTCATGTCAGGTTAGCGCAAATGAGAATATGCGAGAGTGGGTTTTCTTTTCAGCTTTTTTTCTCCATTGACTTCTATCAGAGAATACGTGAACGCGTACACGATATTCTAACTTTGGCTTTTTGCTCTTGTCGGTTTAGCGCAAGAGTGAAAACTGTTTACTTTCAACTCGTAATATGAGTGCAACCCGACAAGCACAAAAAGCTTACTACTAGCACAATTAACGCTCAAGCAGAATCATTAATTTGCGCTCCACTCATAATCTGGCTCTAAGATGGGCACTTCAATAACATATATACAGTTAAACACTATGGAAGTTTCTTTCTTTTCTAATTGAGGTCACATAGACAATTTAAATGGGCATGTATCTATTTATAACAGTACACAGTGCACAGTGTTGTATTCTTTTTTTATTTTTATTTTTGTACCCATTATTCTAATTTATTCATTTTAGAATGACATGTTAACTACCAGTGGCACAAGTCTAACCTATATCCACCTCAGCAGTAGGTAAGTATTGCTATTGCTTATATATTAAAGGACCACCCATAGAAAATAATCACTATTACTTGGGAGCAGTTGTTCAAGGCTGGTACATTTTGTACTTACACATTTTTAATTGCAGGCATGATGTAATGATCATGTATTATGTAGGAGAATCAGTCATACAATCATGGGGGGAAACACTGTGACCTATGGGTTTACTTACTGCTTGTCTGGGGTTTAAAACTTACCGCCATCAGCTGTACCATCAACTGTTGCTTTTTCCTCAACTGGTGCTTCTATTGCAGGTGGTTCCACTGGTTTACTTAAAAACTGCTTCAGACAGTTGATCATATGAGTTCCAACTAATGTGCTGCGACCAAATGCTCTCCAGTCAACAACACAGATACTCAGCGGAGGATGCAAAACTTCATTCTCAGGCAACTCCTAACAGGAAATAGCAAGGAATGGTCTACATGTTCATATAAGGTATTTGTTTTGTGGGGATAAGGAAATTACTGAACAAAAGATCTTCAGAGAAAAAGGAAATGCTAAAATCAAAAAGAACTTGACTGGAAAGCGGCTGATTGGCTGCAAATCTGCAGGGGCGGCATTGCACAAGCAGTTCACCAGAATTGCTTGTGCAATGATAAATGCTGACAGCGTATGCTGTCGGCATTTATCGATGTCTGTCGGACATGATCGCTACAGCGGATCAGATCATGTCCACCAGAAACATGATAAATTGGCCCCATGGAGTATTACTATTCAAACAATATTCGTTAACCAAAAAACAAAATTGTAACTGGATTGTTTTTTAAGTTCTTTTTCCCCCCATAAAAACTATTAATTTGGAAGCAAACAAGAATACCATGGGTGTGTGTGGGCACATGTGTGTGTGAAAAAGATACTAGTCCACTTAATGTAAAAAAAAGTCCTAATCTCTTACTATTAATTACAAGTCCAGGACCTGAGGAGGAAAGAAAATTTCCAACCCTACATAGCAAGGGTAGGCAAACTACAGCCTGGTAAGCCAAATCAAGCTGGTGTCTGTTTTTGTATTGCCCACAATCTAAGAATGCTTTTTTAGATTTTCAAATTTCTGAAAAAAATCTAAAGAAAAATATTTTATGACTACAATAAACGTCAACCTATTATTCCCAAATGAAAGCAACAATCAGAAAAATTATAAAATTTAAAACAGAATCTCATCCCAACAGAATTTCTTCACAAAAATAACAAATGAAAATGAGGCTGCAACCAAACAAATTTGAATACAAATTTCAAGAAATATATTTTCTTTCTTGTAGAAATACCTACACAAATTTGCCAACCCCTCCTATATAATATTTAAAGCATTACAAAACACTGTGGGCCCAATAGCTAAAATAAGTTAATTTTTTTAAAGTTAAAAGGATCCCACTGAAATAAATATTTAGTACATTTTATCAAAATTGATAGAATAATGTTAAGAGTGAGGATACATTTGCACCATTTCAACACAACACTCACCACTTCGAACCAGTCTCCAACAACGTTGAAATTTGGATTGTTCTTGTAGCTCTGGATTACACACGATTTGACTCCTTTTCCTGCACACTCAATCATCACCTGGGGCCGGTCGACAGAAAGAAGCTGCACTTTCTTTAATTCTCTGACTCCCCAGAAAAGAACCTATGACAAGCACACAATGAAATTGAGAACAACGGTTATAGGGACAGTAAAGTCAATATTAAAGTTTCACAACTCAGACAGAACATGACATTTTAAACAACTGAACTCTCCAATGTACTTCTATTGTTTTGTGTGTTGGGTGTTATTGAAGACACAAGGGGCTATGCCAGTTCTTTTTTTAATATTTCTGGCAGACAAGGGGGTAAACCCACTGGTATGTATTTTAATGGCAGCTAAAGGATTAAAATTACACCTATTTCTGTGCCTATTTAGTGAAGCTCTAGAAAATGTGTCAATGATTTTAATGGAATATATGATTTGATAAATACATCTTAATCCTGTATTAAAGGGACATAAAACAAGTTGGGATAGAGACAAAATATAACAATATGTACTTTAATTACTTTACCTGCAAATTTATACTGCAGCGACTCGCCATTAACCCTTTCTTTTAAGTGTCCGAATTGTACAGCTCTAACTCCCTCCACACAATTCCTTTTATGGCTGCATATATATCTCCACTATTGATATTGTAGAATGTAAAACTTTAACAGTCATTATCTGCTGGGGCATGCCTAGAGGCAAATAAGCTGCTGTGAACTTAGTTAAAATACAATGCCTGTGTTTCTGATGTTCAACACTGATAAAGGGGGGTGGATCGTCTACTCCAGAAAGCACAGCTATATAAGTCATTTTGCTTTTTTTTAAAAATTATTTTAAAATACTTGCCAAAAATTGTTTAACAATTTTTTATGCAAACTATTTTGACTTAATTATCCCTTTTAGAATATGCACAGATCTCAACATGTTTTATGCCACTTTCACCCTATAAAGTATTAATGCTTACTACATTGGGATATTGTAAACTGATTAGGGGATTTTATTTTAATTACTTACTTCCACTCTATATTTACTCAGGACAGGACGGATATCTGCTGGAACTGAATAGATTTGGCTTGGATCAGGACTTTCTATTGGAGGAAGTCCTTCTGCACCAGATTCTGGAATCTATAGAAAGAAAGATGAAAAGAAACCAGTGTATGAAAATGGTAACCTGAGATGGTTTTATTCTGTCATTTACTGCAATACTATCTATATACACAGCCCTATACAGTTTAGTTTACTGTTGCATGTAACTATGTCTCCTAATTCATGGGCTTGATTCATGGACTCAGGATCAGCAGCAGTTTTAACTTTTATGATCTTTCAATGTTTGTAAGAATGATACGTCTCCATTGATTATAATGCAGCTGAGCTCACAGTTACAACAAGGTGCAGGCACAAATCTTTAGGAAGTTGCAATTTTGGATTTGAGATGTTGTGGTGAGTCTTTTTCAGTGAGAATTTAGCTTTGAAAACATTATTTAATCTTTTAGAGATAGCATGCAAAAACATTGAATTCCAGCTCTGGTGATTTTGGCTTCATTTTTAGATAGTGACTATATATACTAGCAAAATGAAAGCAACTTCATCACTAACCTGTAATATAGTGACTATATATTCTAACCAAATTGAAAGCAACTTTATCATTTACCTCTAAAATAGTGACTTTGTAAACTAGCAAAATGAAAGCAACTTCATCACTCTCCTGTAATATAGTGACTATATATACTAGCAAAATGAAAGCAACTTCATCATTCACCTGTAAGATAGTGACTTTGTATACTAGCAAAATGAAAGCAACTTCATCGCTCACCTGTAATATAGTGACTATATATACTAGCAAAATGAAAGCAACTTCATCGCTCTCCTGTAATATACTGACTATATATACTAGCAAAATGAAAGCAACTTCATCATTCACCTGTAATATAGTAACTATATATACTAGCAAAATGAAAGCAACTTCATCACTCACCTGTAAGATAGTGACTTTGTATACTAGCAAAATGAAATCAACTTCATCGCTCACCTGTAATATACTGACTATATATACTAGCAAAATGAAAGCAACTTCATCATTCACCTGTAAGATAGTGACTTTGTATACTAGCAAAATGAAAGCAACTTCATCGCTCACCTGTAATATAGTGACTATATATACTAGCAAAATGAAAGCAACTTCATCGCTCTCCTGTAATATACTGACTATATATACTAGCAAAATGAAAGCAACCTCAACGCTCACCTGTAATATAGTGACTATATATACTAGCAAAATGAAAGCAACTTCATCACTCACCTGTAAGATAGTGACTTTGTATACTAGCAAAATGAAAGCAACTTCATCGCTCATCTGTAATATAGTGACTATATATACTAGCAAAATGACAGAAACTTCATCATTCACCTGTAATATACTGACTTTATATACTAGCAAAATGACAGTAACTTTATACCTCACCTGTAATATACTGACTATATATACTAGCAAAATGAAAGCAACTTCATCATTCACCTCTAAAATAGTAACTGTATATACTAGCAAAATGAAAGCAACTTCATACCTCACCTGTAATATACTGACTATATAAACTAGCAAAATTAAAGCAATTGCATCACTCTCCTGTGATATAGTGACTATATATACTAGCAAAATGAAAGTAACTTCATCCCTCACCTGTAATATACTGACTATATATTCTAGCAAAATTAAAGCAACTTCATCACTCACATGTAATATAGTGACTATATATACTATCAAAATGAAAGCAATTGCATCACTCTCCTGTTATATAGTGACTATATATACTAGCAAAATGAAAGCAACTTCATCCCTCACTTGTAATATAGTGACTATATATACTATCAAAATGAAAGCAATTGCATCACTCTCCTGTTATATAGTGACTATATATACTAGCAAAATGAAAGCAACTTCATCCCTCACTTGTAATATAGTGACTATATATGCTAACAAAATGAAAGCAACTTCATCCCTCACCTGTAATATACTGACTATACATACTAGCAAAATGACAGCAACTTCATCACTCACCTGTTATATAGTGACTATATATACTAGCAAAATGAAAGCAACTTCATCACTCACCTGTAATATACTGACTATATAAACTAGCAAAATGAAAGCAACTTCATCCCTCACCTGTAATATACTGACTATATATACTAGCAATATGAAGGCAACTTCATCGCTCACCTGTATTATAGTAAATTTATATACTAGCAAAATGAAAGCAACTTCATCGCTCACCTGTAATATATGGACTATATATACTAGCAATATGAAAGCAACTTCATCGCTCACCTGTATTATAGAAACTTTATATACTAGCAAAATGAAAGCAACTTCATCACTCACCTGTAATATACTGACTATATAAACTATCAAAATGAAAGCAACTTCATCACTCACCTGTAATATACTGACTATATATACTAGCAATATGAAAGCAACTTCATCGCTCACCTGTATTATAGTAACTTTATATACTAGCAAAATGATAGCAACTTTATCACTCACCTGTAATATAGTGACTATATATACTAGCAAAATGACAGCAACTTCATCACTTACCTGTAATATACTGACTATATATACTAGCAAAATGAAAGCAACTTCATCGCTCACCTGTAATATACTGACTATATATACTAGGAAAATGAAAGCAACTTTATCACTCACCTGTAATATAGTGACTATATATACTAGCAAAATGAAAGCAACTTCATCACTCACCTGTAATATACTGACTATATATACTAGCAATATGAAAGCAAGTTCATCGCTCACCTGTATTATAGTAACTTTATATACTAGCAAAATGAAAGCAACTTCATCGCTCACCTGTAATATAGTGACTGTATATACTAGCAAAATGAAAGCAACTTCATCGCTTACCTGTAATATACTGACTATATATACTAGCAAAATTAAAGCAATTTCATCATTCACCTCAAATAGTGACTATATATACTAGCAAAATGAAAGAAACTTCATTGCTCACCTGTAATATAGTAACTTTATATACTAGCAAAATTAAAGCAACTTCATCACTCACCTGTAATATCCTGACTATATATATAGCAAAATGAAAGCAACTTCATCCCTCACCTATAATATACTGACTATATTTACTAGCAAAATGAAAGCAACTTCATCCCTCACCTGTAATATACTGACTATATATACTAGCAAAATTAAAGCAACTTCATCACTCACCTGTAATATCCTGACTATATATATAGCAAAATGAAAGCAACTTCATCCCTCACCTATAATATACTGACTATATTTACTAGCAAAATGAAAGCAACTTCATCCCTCACCTGTAATATACTGACTATATATACTAGCAAAATGAAAGCAACTTCATCCCTCACCTGTAATATACTGACTATATATACTAGAAAAATGAAAGCAACTTCATCCCTCACCTGTAATATAGTGACTATATATACTAGCAAAATGAAAGCAACTTCATCCCTCACCTGTAATATAGTGACTATATATACTAGCAAAATGAAAGCAACTTCATCACTCACCTGTAATATACTGACTATATACTAGCAAAATGAAAGCAACTTCATTGCTCACCTGTAATATAGTAACTTTATATTCTAGCAAAATGAAAGCAACTTCATCACTCACCTGTAATATACTGACTATATATACTAGCAAAATGAAAGCAACTTCATTGCTCACCTGTAATATAGTGACTATATATACTAGCAAAATGAAAGCAACTTCATCTCTCACCTGTAATATACTGACTATATATACTAGCAATATGAAAGCAACTATATTGCTCACCTGTATTATAGTGACTATATATACTAGCAATATGAAAGCAACTTCATTGCTCACCTGTAATATAGTGACTATATATACTAGCAAAATTAATGCAACTTCATCGCTTACCTGTAATATACTGACTATATATACTAGCAAAATGAAAGCAACTTCATCACTCACCTGTAATATACTGACTATATATACTAGGAAAATGAAAGCAACTTTATCACTCGCCTGTAATATAGTGACTATATATACTAGCAAAATGAAAGCAACTTCATCACTCACCGGTAATATACTGACTATATATACTAGCAATATGAAAGCAAGTTCATCGCTCACCTGTATTATAGTAACTTTATATACTAGCAAAATGAAAGCAACTTCATCGCTCACCTGTAATATAGTGACTGTATATACTAACAAAATGAAAGCAACTTCATCGCTTACCTGTAATATACTGACTATATATACTAGCAAAATGAAAGCAATTTCATCATTCACCTCAAATAGTGACTATATATACTAGCAAAATGAAAACAACTTCATTGCTCACCTGTAATATAGTAACTTTATATACTAGCAAAATGAAAGCAACTTCATCACTCACCTGTAATATCCTGACTATATATACTAGCAATATGAAAGCAACTTCATCCCTCACCTGTAATATAGTGACTATATATACTAGCAAAATGAAAGCAACTTCATCCCTCACCTGTAATATACTGACTATATATACTAGCAAAATGAAAGCAACTTCATCCCTCACCTGTAATATACTGACTATATATACTAGCAAAATGAAAGCAACTTCATCACTCACCTGTAATATCCTGACTATATATACTATCAAAATGAAAGCAACTTCATCCCTCACCTGTAAAATACTGACTATATATACTAGCAAAATGAAAGCAACTTCATCACTCACCTGTAATATCCTGACTATATATACTAGCAAAATGAAAGCAACTTCATTGCTCACCTGTAATATAGTGACTATATATACTAGCAAAATGAAAGCAACTTCATCACTCACCTGTAATATCCTGACTATATATACTAGCAAAATGAAAGCAACTTCATTGCTCACCTGTAATATAGTGACTATATATACTAGCAAAATGAAAGCAACTTTATCTCTCACCTGTAATATACTGACTATATATACTAGCAATATGAAAGCAACTATATCGCTCACCTGTATTATAGTGGCTATATCTACTAGCAATATGAAAGCAATTTCATCACTTACGTATAATACATTGGCTATACAATAGCAGGAATTTATTGCACCTTGTGTATGAAAACACCTGTATTTACCTGGAGCAATTCAAATGCAGCAAGCAGATCCCCTCCTGATAGATTTCCACAAAAAATTGGATAGTAAGCCAGTTTGGCTGGGGTGTATTTCTGGTCACTTAATGTTACTGTTGGGGCTGCAACTGTTGCCCCAAGATACTCAGGTTTACCCTTTAAATATAAAACAAAATACATGTTAAAGTGAACAACATTCAAATTTAAAATACAAATATGAGTTAAAAATCATTATGTATATATAAAGAGAGAGAGGTGAAAAGCATCTTAAATAGATTAATAAAAAGTATATAATTAGCTGCATCCTAGAAGTTATATTTACAGACAATACAAATATGAATTAAAAAATATTATATATATAAAATCAGTGATGTGCGGTGAGGTCAGTGACTAGTGAAGCACTGGCTATGATATGCCTGAAAGTAGATAGATAGATAGATAGATAGATAGATAGATAGATAGATAGATAGATAGATAGATAGATAGATATGTGTGTGTGTAGAAAGAGAGAGAGGTGAAAAGCATCTTAAATAGATTAATAAAAAGTACATAATTAGCTGCATCCTAGAAGTTATATTTACAGACAATAGCACAAGCTATTACAAACTAATTATAAACTGAACAATATGTTTCTTTTCTTTTAGCAAAATCCATGAGAAACAGCACAGTAAAATATTTAAAAGTTGTAAAATGTAAACGATTAATACAATTATTAATAATAATAATTGTTAATGCAGAATGAAGTCATCTTTTGTGAACCACTCAAACAGCACAAATATAGAATAACCTAAATATACAGACACCCATTTTAATATTACACTAAATAGCAGTAATATATCTTAGATCATGCTTAAAGGGACAATAACCAAATGTTGAAGAACTTGATAGGGACGCAGCAGAGCTGTAAAAAGCTGACTAGAAAATATCACCTTAACATATGTATGTAAAAAAGGAAGATATTTTACACCCTAAGCAGTCAGTCAGGATGCTTGTCCCAGGACTCGCCAGGGAGTGTGCATCAGGCACAGTACATTTTCCTATTCATTTTAAGTAAATTCTATGAAGTCTCATGAGATTTCAATGCAATCTCATGAGATCACAGCAAAGTATTACCTCAGTTTTTTTCAACTTGCAGCTGGACAGCAGCTGAAGTATAACCGGTAATGGACCTTCACAACAGTTGGCCCTGGTGCAAATTATTTTTGGGGAACCAAAAAGGTAACTCATTAGCAATATTAATAATTTACATGCTGCTCTATATAATGATTTAGAGGATAGATAAGCAGTAACTTTCACTAATTAAAGGCCCCCTGCCTTAGGATTGTACACATGCTGCACACACCTATGTATAGACTGACTGCTATGGGTCCCCCAAGCCCTTGTGCCACTGCAGCTACACCAGTTCCTCCCCTAAGTATAACTTTTTACACAGCACTTACTCTGGTAAGCTGAACATTTTTTTGAGGCAAAATATCTTCCTTTTTTACATGTCCAGGTGATATTTTCTAGTCAGCTTTTTACAGTTATGCTGCATCACTTTCAAATGATTTGGCACATGAGTATTATGTCCCTTTAAATCTATTTTGTAAAAATGAGTATATGTGAAATCTTTCAGAAATTCTTTATAAAAATAAGAACATTGTTGATTCTGTTAATCTCTGACAATCTGAGATGTGCAAATTAAAAATGTTACTTGAGGTACCTGTCTCATAATCACTCTCCAAATCTATTAAGCCCAGAACCTCAACTGTTATGTTAATATGTAAATGTAGGTTTCATGTATTCATTGCAACCAGGGTGCAAACTATCTACAATAATGTTGATGGTTTATAAATAAAGGGAAATGTTACAATGGACATATGTATGAGCACAAAACAATATGGAAGCCTGTGTAAATAATGTGGTTTCTGAAGCATATTAACCAGTTCCTCACCAAAGCATCATCATCATAAAGTTCTATCACAATATTTGGAGGGTCATCAGCTATATCTTTCAGTTCCCCATAAAGGTTGATGATATTAAATAGCAGCATTTGGTTCCAAGTGGGGGAGAGTGTCTGAGAAATAATCTAAAGAAAAAAAAAGACAAAGGGAAAAAAATGAAGTAGTAAAAGAATACATAGAAATTATCAAACCCTCCCCTACATTTGTTTCAGATCTCTGCCACAACGATCTGTCATAATGCTTACTATTTGATACGCTGCTAGCATTTTGTATGTTTCATTTCCTGTATTGATATGCACATTACTCATGCTGTCAGTTATTAGTGTGTTTCCTAGCACTTTTTATATAGGTGTATATCACCAGCATTTAATGTGCCTTGCATTTGACTTACTGGCGCCGATTTACTAAAGTGCGGACAGACAAGATACGATGTAGCATATAGGATCGGGTGGATTGAAGACCACAGCCTCAGAGGCAGAGGACCAATTATGGAGCAGCGGTCTTTAAACCGCTGCTTCATAACTACGCAATCCTGAAGGCTCACGCTGAAACAGGAGCATCAAGCTCCATTTGTATCAACATATTTTATAAACACCTATTGCTTGTATTGATACCTTGAAATTTTTGAATCGTTAAAATTTTGCTCAAACAAGAGATCCTGCAATAATAATATATGGTGATAAGTGAGCCCCACATTGTTTGATCTCACTGACAGACATATATTTACATTCCTTGTGTCTGTTATAGATTGTTAGTCATTTTAATTTGGGAATAGATATTTTGTATATATGATTTTATAGTGCTGATTACTTTGTGTGTTTTATATATATATATATATATATATATATATATATATATACATACACACATACACACACATGTATATACATATAGAATGGATGAATTAAAGTCTATCTAAAATATTGTTTCCATTCCTGATCGGATTAGACGAATTGGAAACTTTACCATTACTTTAGCTTTGTCTTGAAAATGACACATTCAGCACTGCTATCACTCTAAGGGGCCCATTTATCAAGCTCCGTAAAGCTTGTGGGCTCGTGTTTCTGGCGAGTCTTCAGACTCGTCAGAAACAGCAGTTATGAAGCAGCGGTCACAAAGACTGCTGCTCCATAACCCTGTCTGCCTGCTCTGAGCAGGCGGACAGGAATTGCCGGAATTCAACCCGATCGAGTACGATCCGGTCGATTGACACCCCCTGCTGGCGGCCTGCAGGGGGCGGCGTTGTACCAGCAGCTCTTGTGAGCTGCTGGTGCAATGCTGAATACGGAGAACGTATTGCTCTCCGCATTCAGCGAGGTCTTGCGGACCTGATCCGCACTGTCGGATAAGGTCCGCAAGACCTTTAGTTAATAGGCCTCTAAATGTAATATATATTAAACATAGTAATTTAAGTAATTTCCACTTTGACTACATGCTATCTGAGGAGATTCTCCTCTTTCCAATAAGGGAAGGAAAGGGTACAGGGATTTATTTTTAGCTGAAAGAGAGACATGGCTGTTCCTGGATGTTTACAATTTACTGTCTTTTTATGGGTTAAGAAATTACTATTTTGACATAAACTATGTGCCAAGGAAAGTGGAAACTATCTTCTTTTATTTTAAAGATTACTTTGTCCATCTATGCTGTGCCCCCTTTTGAATCATTACCTCTTCCTTAATGATCATGGAGCTAGTACTTAAACTGTATCAATCTCAGCAGCTATGCATGGAGAGATAGACTGTCAAATCTGGCTGATTTCACCACTCAAGCACAATTCATACATTTTGCAAGAGCAGCAAGGTTCATGAGAATGATAAATCGAACATTTTATCAGATCTGTAGTAGTTGTTTAAAGAATCATAGGTTTAAAATAAGCAGCAAGTTGTGAGCAAAGAAGACTTAAAGGGACATAATACTCATATGCTAAATCACTTGAAACTGATGCAGTATAACTGTAAAAAGCTGACAGGAAAATATCACCTGAGCATCTCTATGTAAAAAAGGAAGATATTTTACCTCACAATTTCTTCAGCTCAGCAGAGTAAGTTCTGTGTAAAAAGTTATACTCAGCTGCTCCCAGCTGCAGGTAAAAAAATTAAAAAAAATGAAGAAATGAACAGCAGCCAATCAGCATCAGCAGTGCTGAGGTCATGAACTCTTACTGTGATCTCATGAGATTTGACTTAACTCTCATGAGATTTCATAGTAAACTTCCTTTACCTGATTGGTGAAATAATATGAGAGTGCACGATGCTAGTCCCTTCAGTTGTCCCAGGACAAACACACTAAAATGCTGCTTAGAAATCCTTTACAATGGGAGGTGGCTACTGAGGAACTTTTGAGGTAAAATATCTTTCTTTTTTACATAGAGATGTTCAGGTGATATTTTCTAATCAGCTTTTTACAGCTATGCTGCATCACTTTCAAGTGTTTAAACATTTGGGTATTATGGCCCTTTAAAGGGACAGTAAAGCCAAAATTAAGCAGTTATGAGTCTGATAGAACATGCAATTTTAAACAACTTTCCATTTGACTTGAATTATCAATTTTCTTTAGCTCTCTTGGTACCCTTTATTAAAGAGTAATCTTAGGTGAGATTAGGAGAGTGCATTGATATTTAGCCATCTGGCAGCAGTTTTTGCAACAAAGTTTATAGCAATGCTATATATAGTTGCAAACTCTGCTGCCACAGAGTGTCTTTAGTATTCTATGGCAGCAGTGTTTGGAACAATGTTTAAACAGTGTTATACATAGTTACAAACACTGCTGCCAGATGGTTAAGGACACATTCATGCTCCTGAGCTCACCTAGGGATAATCTTTAACAAAAGGTACCAAGAGAATTAAGCAAAATTGATAATATAATTAAATTGGAAAGTTGTTTAAAATGGAATGTTCTATCAGGATCACAAATGTTTGATTTTGACTTTACTGTCTCTTTAAGTGAAAAAAAAAAACAACAAAAAACAATATCCCTTACACTTTAACTCCTTAATGACCAAGGACATGCTATGTACGTCCTCAAAAAAACAAAACAGTTAAGGACCATGGATGTACATAGCACCTCCTCTGTTAAACTGAGCACTGGAAGCGGTTGTGATCGTTTCCAGCCGCTCTCAGGGTATTGCAGCGATATTGAGGCATCGTGCAATACCCTTTAGGCAGTAACCGATGCAGAGAGGGCCAGTGATAGTGCAGATTGTTGGTGACGTCGGAGGGCTTGGAGGGAGGTGGGTGGGCGGCCCATCGCTGGAGGAGAGTGGGAAACGGTCATGAAGGGGGGCGGGAGCAGGTGGGACCGCTGCACCACACTACAGTATGGCAGAGAGTGCGAAGGAGAGAGGGGGGAAGGAGGAGAGGGGGATCCTATGTGGGATCGGTGTATGGAAAGGGATCTGGGGGGAGGGGGTATGCTAATGAGGTGGGAGCAGCTACACTATGGAAAATAGTTTTTTGTTGTTTTTTAAAAACAAAATGACACTAATTTAGAGCAAACTAAGAACTGGCAGACAGCTGCCAGTACCTAAGATGGCGGCAAATAGGTAGAGGGGGAGGGTTAGAGAGCTGTTTGGGGGGGCTCAGGGAGGTTGAGATCCTACACTGCAGAAAATATATAATTTGTATATTTTTGTACTGGCAGACTTTCTGCCAGTACTTAAGATGGGGGTGACCCTTGGGGGGTGGGGGAGGGAAGAGAGCTGTTTGAGAGGGGTCAGGGAAGGATCAGGGGGTGGGATGTGTCAAGTGGGAGACTGATATGTACACTAAAGCTAAAATTAACCCTACAAGCTACCTAATTAACCCTTTCACTGTTGGGCATACTACAAGTGTGGTGTGCAGCGGCATTTAGCGGCATATAATTACCAAAAAACAGAAAGAAAGAAAGAAAGAAAGCCATATATGTCTGCTATTTCTGAACAAAGGGGATCCCAGAGAAGCATTTACAACAATTTGTGCCATAATTGCACAAGCTGTTTGTAAATAATTTCAGAGAGAAACCTAAAGTTAGTGAAAAAGTTAACAATTTATTTTATTTGATCGCATTTGGCGGTTAAATGGTGGCATGAAATATACAAAAAAATGGGCCTAGATCAATACTTTGGGGCCTATTTAACAAGGTGCGGACGTACATGATTCAATTTTGCGGATCATGTCCGCTGCACATCGATAAATGGCGACAGCATACGCTGTCGGCATTTATCATTGCACCAGTAGTTCTTGTGAACTTCTGGTGCAATGCCACCCCTGCAGATTCGCGGCCAATCGGCCGCTAGCAGGGGCTGTCAATCAACCCGATCATATTGGATCGGGTTGATTTCTTGCAAGTTCTGTCCGCCTCCTCAGAGCAGGCGGACAGTTTATGGAGCAGCGGTCTTTAGAAACACGGGGCTTCAAGCTCCATATGGAGCTTGATAAATATGCCCCTTATGTACTAAAATATATATATATACACATGTGAAGGGTTATTCAGGGATTCCTGACAGATATCAGTGCTACAATATAACTGTTGCTAATATTGAAAAAAGCAAAGAACATGTAAACATTGAGTATTTCTAAACTCAGGACAATATTTAAAAACTATTTAGCATGGGTGTTTTGTAGTGGTTGTAGATGTGTAACAGATTTTGGGGGTCAAAGTTAGAAAAAGTGTGGGTTTTTTTTCAATGTTTTCATCATATTAATTTTTTTTAATAGTAAATTATAAGATATGATGAAAATAATGGTATCTTTAGAAAGTCCATTTATTGGCGAGAAAAAACGCTATATAATGTTTGTGGGTACAGTAAATGAGTAAGAGGACAATTACAGCTAAACACAAACACTGCAGAAATGTAAAAATAGCCTTGGTCCTTAACGGTAAGAAATTTGAAAAATGGTCCGGTCATTAAGGGGTTAAAGGGACATTAATCTGCTGAACACTCCTACAAAAGAATGGTTACCACTCACGATGTTACTGTATTTTCTCTTGTTCCTACCGCTCTCCCATTTTTATACTTTAAAGGGACATGAAACCCAAAAACATTTTTTTTATGTTTCAAGCAGAGCATACAGTTTAAAAAAAAGTTTCCAATTTACTTATATTGTCAAATTTGCTTCATTCATATTTTAGACTTTGTTGAAGAGATATCTAGATAGGTAGTGTGCACATGTCTGGATCACTACATGGCAGGAAATAGTGCTGCTATCTAGTGCTCTTGATAATGTATTACATTGTTGCAAAACTGCTACCATATAGTGCTGCAGACATGTGCACACTCATGAGCTTACCTTCCTGCTTTTCAACAAAGGATAACAAGACAACTAACAAAATTTGATAATAGAAGTAAATTTGAAAGTTGTTTAAATTTGTATGTCCTTTCTGAATAACAAAAGAAAAAAGCGTGCACACTTACAGATCAGTGATACTGATGGCTTTTTTACAACTGTAATTTACTTGGGGTTAGTGTGCAGGATACAACATTTGAGCTTTACATTTTTGCATTTTTATGCAGTTTTAAAGTTACAAAACATTTATGTAAAAACCAAAAAGTGACAGTAATACAGAATGATGTCACTGCTTTTAATATGTCAGGATCCTGCTCGGTATAATATAACCTAACCGGAAGCACATTATACAGTTGTCAAAAATCCAGCAAAATTACAATAGTCAATATTTTACTGACATGGGCCCAGTTTACAAGTGGAACGGTAAAGATAGCGCATCTTTATATTATAAGTCTATGGTAAAACAGATTTAACAGAGAAAGTTTATCCTTTCTGACATTGCTTTAGCTTTAGATTGAAAAAAAATGTTTTTAAAGAAGGGTTTTAAAGAAAGATGGGAAGGGTTCCAAAGTGTGTTTATATATATATATATATATATATATATATATATATATATATTTATATTTATACAGTATATATATACAGGGAGTGCAGAATTATTAGTCAAATGAGTATTTTGACCACATCATCCTCTTTATGCATGTTGTCTTACTCCAAGCTGTATAGGCTCGAAAGCCTACTACCAATTAAGCATATTAGGTGATGTGCATCTCTGTAATGAGAAGGGGTGTGGTCTAATGACATCAACACCCTATATCAGGTGTGCATAATTATTAGGCAACTTCCTTTCCTTTGGCAAAATGGGTCAAAAGAAGGACTTGACAGGCTCAGAAAAGTCAAAAATAGTGAGATATCTTGCAGAGGGATGCAGCACTCTTAAAATTGCAAAGCTTCTGAAGCGTGATCATCGAAAATCAAGCGTTTCATTCAAAATAGTCAACAGGGTCGCAAGAAGCGTGTGGAAAAACCAAGGCGCAAAATAACTGCCCATGAACTGAGAAAAGTCAAGCGTGCAGCTGCCAAGATGCCCCTTGCCACCAGTTTGGCCATATTTCAGAGCTGCAACATCACTGGAGTGCCCAAAAGCACAAGGTGTGCAATACTCAGAGACATGGCCAAGGTAAGAAAGGCTGAAAGACGACCACTACTGAACAAGACACACAAGCTGAAACGTCAAGACTGGGCCAAGAAATATCTCAAGACTGATTTTTCTAAGGTTTTATGGACTGATGAAATGAGAGTGAGTCTTGATGGGCCAGATGGATGGGCCCGTGGCTGGATTGGTAAAGGGCAGAGAGCTCCAGTCCGACTCAGACGCCAGCAAGGTGGAGGTGGAGTACTGGTTTGGGCTGGTATCATCAAAGATGAGCTTGTGGGGCCTTTTCGGGTTGAGGATGGAGTCAAGCTCAACTCCCAGTCCTACTGCCAGTTTCTGGAAGACACCTTCTTCAAGCAGTGGTACAGGAAGAAGTCTGCATCCTTCAAGAAAAACATGATTTTCATGCAGGACAATGCTCCATCACACGCGTCCAAGTACTCCACAGCGTGGCTGGCAAGAAAGGGTATAAAAGAAGAAAATCTAATGACATGGCCTCCTTGTTCACCTGATCTGAACCCCATTAAGAACCTGTGGTCCATCATCAAATGTGAGATTTACAAGGAGGGAAAACAGTACACCTCTCTGAACAGTGTCTGGGAGGCTGTGGTTGCTGCTGCACGCAATGCTGATGGTGAACAGATCAAAACACTGACAGAATCCATGGATGGCAGGCTTTTGAGTGTCCTTGCAAAGAAAGGTGGCTATATTGGTCACTGATTTGTTTTTGTTTTGTTTTTGAATGTCAGAAATGTATATTTGTGAATGTTGAGATGTTATATTGGTTTCACTGGTAAAAATAAATAATTGAAATGGGTATATATTTGTTTTTTGTTAAGTTGCCTAATAATTATGCACAGTAATAGTCACCTGCACACACAGATATCCCCCTAAAATAGCTAAAACTAAAAACAAACTAAAAACTACTTCCAAAAATATTCAGCTTTGATATTAATGAGTTTTTTGGGTTCATTGAGAACATGGTTGTTGTTCAATAATAAAATTAATCCTCAAAAATACAACTTGCCTAATAATTCTGCACTCCCTGTATATGTATACAGTCATGCGAAAAAGTGTGTTTTATATATAATTATACAGTATATATATATGTATACAGTCATGCGAAAAAGTGTGTTTTATATATATATATATATATATATATATATATATATATATATATATATATATATATATATATATATATATATATACATACAGGGAGTGCAGAATTATTAGGCAAGTTGTATTTTTGAGGATTAATTTTATTATTGAACAACAACCATGTTCTCAATGAACCCAAAAAACTCATTAATATCAAAGCTGAATAGTTTTGGAAGTAGTTTTTAGTTTGTTTTTAGTTATAGCTATTTTAGGGGGATATCTGTGAGTGCAGGTGACTATTACTGTGCATAATTATTAGGCAACTTAACAAAAAACAAATATATACCCATTTCAAATATTAATTTTTACCAGTGAAACCAATATAACATCTCAACATTCACAAATATACATTTCTGACATTCAAAAACAAAACAAAAACAAATCAGTGACCAATATAGCCACCTTTCTTTGCAAGGACACTCAAAAGCCTGCCATCCATGGATTCTGTCAGTGTTTTGATCTGTTCACCATCAACATTGCGTGCAGCAGCAACCACAGCCTCCCAGACACTGTTCAGAGAGGTGTACTGTTTTCCCTCCTTGTAAATCTCACATTTGATGATGGACCACAGGTTCTCAATGGGGTTCAGATCAGGTGAACAAGGAGGCCATGTCATTAGATTTTCTTCTTTTATACCCTTTCTTGCCAGCCACGCTGTGGAGTACTTGGACGCGTGTGATGGAGCATTGTCCTGCATGAAAATCATGCTTTTCTTGAAGGATGCAGACTTCTTCCTGTACCACTGCTTGAAGAAGGTGTCTTCCAGAAACTGGCAGTAGGACTGGGAGTTGAGCTTGACTCCATCCTCAACCCGAAAAGCGCCACAAGCTCATCTTTGATGATACCAGCCCAAACCAGTACTCCACCTCCACCTTGCTGGCGTCTGAGTCGGACTGGAGCTCTCTGCCCTTTACCAATCCAGACACGGGCCCATCCATCTGGCCCATCAAGACTCACTCTCATTTCATCAGTCCATAAAACCTTAGAAAAATCAGTCTTGAGATATTTCTTGGCCCAGTCTTGACGTTTCAGCTTGTGTGTCTTGTTCAGGGGTGGTCGTCTTTCAGCCTTTCTTACCTTGGCCATGTCTCTGAGTATTGCACACCTTGTGCTTTTGGGCACTCCAGTGATGTTGCAGCTCTGAAATATGGCCAAACTGGTGGCAAGTGGCATCTTGGCAGCTGCACGCTTGACTTTTCTCAGTTCATGGGCAGTTATTTTGCGCCTTGGTTTTTCCACACGCTTCTTGCGAACCTGTTGACTATTTTGAATGAAACGCTTGATTGTTCGATGATCATGCTTCAGAAGCTTTGCAATTTTAAGAGTGCTGCATCCCTCTGCAAGATATCTCACTATTTTTGACTTTTCTGAGCCTGTCAAGTCCTTCTTTTGACCCATTTTGCCAAAGGAAAGCAAGTTGCCTAATAATTATGCACACCTGATATAGGGTGTTGATGTCATTAGACCACACCCCTTCTCATTACAGAGATGCACATCACCTAATATGCTTATTTGGTAGTAGGCTTTCAAGCCTATACAGCTTGGAGTAAGACAACATGCATAAAGAGGATGATGTGGTCAAAATACTCATTTGCCTAATAATTCTGCACTCCCTGTATATATATATATATATATATATATATATATATATATACACACAGTCATGCTAAAAAGAAAGTACACCCTTTTTGAATTCTATGGTTTCACGTATCAGGACATAATAACAATCATCTGGTCCTTAGCAGGTCTTAAAATGAGGTAAATACAACCTTTGATGAACAACAACACATGGCATATTACACTGTGTCATGCAGGGGTCAAGTCCTATAAAAAAAAGTGTGGGAACTCACCAAGACTTCCAGCCCCTCTCACAATTAATATTATTTTATATATACACACTTACACACACTGTATTTATATGTATATAATCTATACACTTAATGAAAGCAAATTAAATCCAATGAAGATTTGAATGGTTGCCTTTGGGCCTGAGGATCCTAAAAAATAAGACTTGAACAAGTAACATCAAATATAATATTAATAGGTTTTTTCTACCTACATTATTAATTTATTGTGTTTTTTATGTAATAAACAAGTCTAGGCATGTGTATTCGAGTCATTCGAATGAGGAAGATTTTGGCTGCAAAATCAAAATCTTGGCTGCAAAATCAAGATCTTAGTGTGTTGCACTTTCACAAAAAGAAATCTGGCTTTCAAAATAGCTGAATGCCGCTGGTGCCGCCACCTTCCCTATTCATCAGCTACCGAATGACCAGAATACAAATGTCTAAACAAAACCCTTGTATATAGTTTCTTAAAGAGACAGTCAATTCCACATGTTTTATTGTTTGAAAAAATAGATAACGCATTTAATGACTACCCAATCCCCAGCTTTGCATAACCAACACAGTTATATTAATATACTTTATCGAAATCTCTATATCTTTGCCTGTCTGCAAGCCCCTGCTGGCCACCTTCATCTCAGTGCATTTTATAAGTTTTTCAGAGCAAGACAGAGCTAGTTAATGTGTGCCATATAGATAACACTGTGCTCACTACTGTGGAGTTACAAATGAGACCGCACTGATTGGCTAAAAGGCAAGTTGTAAACAGCCCTGAGATAAGAGGACATTCTGCAGAGGCTTAGATACAAGGTAATCCTAGAGGTAAAAAGTATATTAATATAACAGTGTTGGGTAATAAAGGGATTATATATCTTTTTTTAAAATCACAATTTTAGAATAGACTGTCCCTTTAAGGCCTGATTTCCTGATGGAATTGTTTCTGGCCTCAAATCTCAGATAATGATCTATTAGACCCTAATATTAATATCCCTCCCAGAAAATACACTTAAAGGGCTAGATTACAAAAATAATAGCACTATTGTGCTTCTTTTTTACTCTCATATTACAAATCCAAAAGGATTTGGTAAAACCTGAGCGCTAGTTTGGGGGCGAGCTAACATCTGCATGTTGTGCAGCAGAAAAGCGCTGAATCCCTCACATAATACACTTGGGGTGTCCAGTAAAATCCATTTTAGATATTACTCAAATGCTAAGCCAATTGTGAACGAATAAAATATAAAAAGAATAAAAATGTATTAAGACATTTAGCATGCAGTTAAAGTTTATAGGTAAGTCTATTTTAAAGCTGCTTTTAACATTATTATATCAATTCATCATTCTGTGCTCAGCTTTATTAATGTTGGCTTAACAGCTGTGAGTGCACAGTTTAATTTATCATTGAAAAATAATTGGCATAAGCTTGAAATGACATATTTCATGCTTTTACATTTACAATACTTTTACTGAATGGCTTTGTCTCAGCAAAGCATTACAAGAAGCATTAGCAATCTCACCATTGTATTTCCAACAACGAACTTCATCGATCATATTATGTCATTTATTTACCTTTGTGGTTTGGCAGTGTGAGATAAATGTCACTTTTGCAAAAGGATCAGAGAGCCCAGAACTGTCTGCAGCTATAAGTCCCCGAGCCTGATACATGTGCGCACGTAACTGGAAGGCGTGTTGGGCTGTAAAAAAAAATAAAAAAATAGTTTGCTAAAACATTAAGACAATTAGCATACAGTGTAAATAAGCCAAGATTTAAAGAAGCCAAAAAAAGTTTCACAAAAGCATAACGTCCCTCAATAAAAGTACATTCACATCCTAATCTCCCTTCTGTAATATATAGCATAAACTCAGTTAAATAACTATACTTTATCACTCTTCACATGAACAGAAAATGTGCCAAGTAATCAGGTTTAACATCAATAGAAAAGTCTGTTGGGTGGGAGACAACTAGCTATGGTCTCAGGTAAAGGGACACTATGCTCAAAAAATGCTACCATTGACATTGAAAGGTAGCATATAAACATAGTCATTAGCAGAATGTATGTATTAACCAATAAGCATTAGTAGGAAGGTACCTCTAAAACAATGAGCATTAGTAGGGAGATACCTATAAACCAATGAGCATTAGTAGGAAGGTACCTATAAACCAATGAGCATTAGTAGGAAGGTACCTATAAACCAATGAGCATTAGTAGGAAGGTACCTATAAACCAATGAGCATTAGTAGGAAGGTAACTATAAACCAATGAGCATTAGTAGGAAGGTACGTGTAAACCAATGAGCATTAGTAGGAAGGTACCTGTAAACCAATGAGCATTAGTAGGAAGGTACCTGTAAACCAATGAGCATTAGTAGGAAGGTACCTATAAACCAATGAGCATTAGTAGAAAGTACCTTTCCATTTTTCATAAGTGAAAAATTTCTTAAGTGCAATGTCCTTTAGTGGACATTCTATGCTTTGCTCAGGTCCATTTTGGCTTCTTATACTGTGTCTGCTCTTTTTCAGAAGAAAGAAACCACAGAGGGATTTTTTTAATTTCAAAGTAACAGTTGTGTTTAGAAAATGCTCCCATTTCATGCTGGTAAGTGGAAAAACTATTGTATTTCCAATGTAATAGTTTTGGTAAGATTCCATATTATCTCACAATGAAGTTGCTTTATTTTCCCTCTTTTTACTGTCATTTATCTTTGAAAATTGTGAGTTTTCCAATTCTGAAAATTAGGAACTGCTGCCTTCACAAGCTTTATCTGTCCCTAGTTGGCCTCTGAAGAGATAGTAAGATAAGAAACCGTAAAACAATTTGGGCCAGATTACGAGTTGATCACATAATATCGCTTACACAAAAAGCGATATTCAGAGCTTGAGAAAGGAGGTGGGGCCTCTGAAACATTGCTCCACACTGTGTCTCCAAGGAGCAGGGTCGGCTCCAGAATGAATGAAATGGGGGGGCATTTTGTTCTTCACGAGGGGGCACACATTTAAAAAGCATGTATGAGAGTCAAAATAAGAGCAGACCTACTGTGGCAGTCCAGGGGTTACATTTATCAGATCTCTGGCTGTGCAGGAGTTAGATTTGTTTATATTTCTGGAAGTGCAGCGGTTACATGTGTCATATCTCAAGGAGTATAGGGGTTACATTTATAAGATGTCTGGCAATGCCGCAGCAGTTACATTTACCAGATTTATGGCAGTGCAGGGGTTACATTTGTCATATCTCAGGAATGTCTCCCACATATGACACAGCCAGTGAACACTGTTTGCATGTGTAGCTCTACCAATGACCCTACTAATGATTAAATAAGCTTTTACGTGACAATAAGTTTGAGTGCCAAGCAGTACATTACTTGTACAGATATTATTAATGATATTTACTAGCACACACACAGTATATACAGTATGTATATACACACACATTATATATATATATATATATATATATATATATATACACACTATACACACACACACACACACATATACACTCACATATATATATATATATATGCACACGCACACACAATTTGCTTCTTTATCTGTGGCTGCCAGGATATAAAGCACAATAGGGAAGGGATACTACTCTCACACACACATTGGTTATACGGCTGTGTTTTCACAAAATTACTTCTGCCTTCCCTCTCACTGACTGTTAGCTTCTCCCAGCACTTCCTGCTGAGGTCTGATGATGTCATCATCTCACTGCAGCTCAGTAGTAATTGGGCTAGCAGGAGGAGGGGCATTGCAAGCCCTAGGTTAACTGTGAGAGCACCAGCAGGGAAATGCAACTTTATTTGTTATCTGGTTGTAAATAGAGGAGAGTAAAGAGATTAGCTGGGCCCTCCAGTGGCGGATCTCCAGGGTCCAGTGGCTGCAAATGGTTGATGCGACATTTGGGACCCTGGACGTTCCGTCACTTTTAAAATGTAAAAAAAAAAAAATAATAATATTTTTTTTTTAAATCACTTCTTTTGCCCTGGGGGGCACAGCATTCCATTTGGGGGGGCATTGCCCCAAATGCCCCCCCCTTAGAGCCGACCCTGCCAAGGAGCCCATAGTATTGGGTATAGCCCAGGAATTACAGACCACAGAATGGTATATATAAGTAAACAAGAAGACTGTTGCTGTTATATGCGGTTGACACCCGGTTGTAACTATACCGCTCTCTACAAGACTTATCAGTTCTCTTTTATGCCACGTCGGAAGAGGAATTTTTTTTGGATCTACTAGTCTCATCATATGGTGTAAGTACTAAAATGCACCATATTTTGAAGTATTTTTTTCATTTGTTCCAGACCAACTGCATTTATCTACTGATCACAGCGTTGTTCTTGGGACGCCATTACTATTCCTATTGGTGGTTTCTAAGGACTTTTTATGTTTTTGTATATAAGCATGCTGAATATATGATTTGTTATTTTTAATGTTGTTATTTTTAATGTTTTTGATGTATATATATTTTTACTAGTTCTGCAGTGTACTGTTTAGCTTCTCTACTTTATATTGTTAATATCCAAAATAGACTACCGCTATTTAAAAAAGTCTATATTCTTTATTACAAGTTAGGTGCAATGCAAATGCGACCTCTCATTCGCATTGCACGGAAGCATTGCACGCACAAGAGCGTGCTTCCATAGGCTCGTTCTCAACCTAGCGCAGCGAAGGGGGTAAATTGCTCAGCGATGGGCAGCAAACTGAAATATTTATGTATATGAATAAATATTTATGTGTTAATATGTGTATTTTCACATATTAACACATAAATATATATGTAAATAAGCATATACCTATATATTTACAGGTAACTCAAAGTTCCCATAGACCACTATGTAAAGGCAATTTTCCATTTTGTTCTAACACCCCTCAGCCGCCATTTTTAGCCCTTTATAACTGTCTTTTGCAGGTACTTTATTAAAAAATAAAGATGCTACCATTTTTATTGTGTTTTAATAAAGATTACTATATTGAAATTTAGGGGCAATTGAGGGACTTTTAGAAAATTAACCAGAGATCTTGATACCAAGTTGCTTAAAGGGACAGTCTACACCAGAATTTTTATTGTTTTAAAAGATAGATAATCCCTTTATTACCCATTCCCCAGTTCTGCATAACCAACACAGTTATATTAATATACTTTTAACCTCTGTGATTATCTTGTATCTAAGCCTCTGCAAACTGCCCCTTTATTTCAGTTCTTTTGACCGACTTGCAGTTTAGCCAATCAGTGCCTGCTCCCAGATAACTTCACGTGCACGAGCACAGTTTTATCTATATGAAACACGTGAAGTAGTAACACCCTCTAGTGGTGAAAAACTGTTAAGATGCATTCTAAAAAGAGGTGGCCTTCAAGGTCTAAGAAATTAGCATATGAACCTCCTAGGTTAAGCTTTCAACTAAGAATACCAAGAGAACAAAGCAAAATTGGTGATAATAGTAAATTGGAAAATTGTTTAAAATTACAAGCTCTATCTGAATCATGAAAGTTTATTTTGGCCTAGACTGTCCCTTTAAGTGGTTGATAAAGTTGCTGCATCAATATAATTATTCAACATCTATTGACAGAATTAAAAAAACAAAACTATAAAGGAATCTTTATTGCATCTGAGCTAGAGAACTACTTAGATATTTATTTTCGCACCATAATCTTTAAACTGCTTTTCTTTTTTTGTATTTATGTAAGAACATAAATTCTGGCATAATCATAACTTTTTGATCATTTCATTTTCCTAGTTTTTAAAAAAGATATGCTACAAATAAAAAATGTTCTTAAAGAAACACTAAAGTCAAAATTAAACTTTCATGTTTCAGATAGAGCACACAAATGTCCAATTCACATCCATTAACAAAATATGCACAATCTTTTTATATATGCATACTTTTGTGGAACCATCTCCTATTGAGTGTGTGCAAGATTCTCAGAATATATGTACATGCATTTTGTGATTGGCTGATGGCTTTCACATGTGGGAAGGAAATAAAACTAACTTTAAAATTTCTCATGTGAAAGTGAAACAAAGTGCATTGTCTATTTAGTATACATTTATTGATTCTGCTATTCTAATGTGTTTAGTGGTCCTTTAACTACTTAGAAGCAACAAAATACTCATGGTTTATGTTTACAGTTGCTGATAATTAATTATTGGTGAACATCAAGAGTAAATTTTTCATTTTTAATGCTTAAAATGGTGGTAAATCCTAGGATTCACCAGTGCTATAAATAAAGGGGACTTTCAGTCATAAAGTATAAAACAATTAATGTTGAAAGTACCTTTATTTGCCTGTGAGTTTATGCCGAGCTGAGCACCTCTGCCCGCCCACGGCAAAATGCTAATTTGGATAAGAGGTGACGTTTCCACCTCTAAGCCTATAGCCGTGCTAGCCATATGGCTTAGGGGTCTATCAAGCTCCGAATGGAGCTTGATGCCCCGTGTTTCTGGCGAGTCTTCAGACTCGCCAGAAACAGCAGTTATGAAGCAGCGGTCACAAAGACCGCTGCTCCATAACCTGTCTGCCTGGTCTGAGCAGGCGGACAAACATCGCCGGAAATCAACCCGATTTAGTACGATTGGGTTGATTGACACCCCCCTCCTGGCGGCCGATTGGCCGCGAGTCTGCAGGGGGTGGCGTTGCCCCAGCAGCTCTTGTGAGCTGCTGGTGCAATGCTGAATACGGAGAGCGTATTGCTCTCCGTATTTAGCGAGGTCTGGTGGACCTGATCCACACTGTCGGATCAGGTCCACCAGACCTTGATAAATAGAGGCCATAATGTCGAACAGCTAGCATGGCTATTGAATAAGAGGTGGAAACGTCACCTCATTAAAAAAAATAGTGTTTTTGTCGTTGGCGGCCTGAGGCGCTCAGCATAAACTCACAGACAAATAAAGGTACTTTCAGCATGAAGTTTTTTTTACTGAAAGTCCCCTTAAAAGACGCTAGGATTTACCATAACTTTAATGTCCGGTGTCAGTTTACAAGTCCCAATTTTCTTGCATGTCCACAAACATCGGCCATGGTTTAGTATTATTGGCTCATGTTGAAATCAAAGGGAACCATTAATTGATCATTTGCACTGTGCTGACACTGCACAGATTATTGTTTTACCCCTGCCAAACTTTACTCAATGCTTGTATCTCACAAAAGGAACTATGGGGCAAAATAGTGAGAAACCTTAGAAAGCAAATATTACAAATATCGTGGTTTTGTATTCCGTTGTACAGTGTCAAAGTAAAATAATAATTTACGTGTGTAAAATGTACTTTTTGTACTATAAAATCTTCCTGAAAATTGTTAAACATTCTGAAAGTCATTTTTTATATATGCAATAAGGCATGATGGGTAAACTGTGCATATTTGCCGAATGATTATGGGTACATTACAAGTGGAGTACAAAATAATACTAGCGCTATTGTGCATTAACATCACTCAAGCAAAATCAATAGAGCTTATATTTTTGCAATCATATTACAAGCCCAAAATTGTTTTTAATTGTTCAAGCATTAGTCTAGGGTGTGTTAGCATTTTCATGTCAAATAGAGCAGGTAAGTAAGTTTTTCTATGGCGAATTTCTGTTACTTTAAGAAGATAGTGACACAATGATGGAGATATTTTAATTGCAGTTATTAAAAAAAGCATTTTTGAGACTTCTGATTTTTGTAAAAACAAGACAGAATGGTAAACGGTTAAATTCTGATCACAATGACCCTATTGACAATAGAAATACCATTTAAAAAGATGAAAGTACTGTAAATTACAATGATGAAATGGAAGTATGAAGGGATATGATATCTTTTAAGACCGGATTGCTAAACGCCATTTCTAGATGTTGCGGTTAGGATTTCCATTTTCTAGGATTCCATATAGATCTCATTAGCGCTATAAGATATCATGCATATTTCTTTTCATATATAATAGAATGCTGAAATCCTTGTCTTTAAAAAAATAGCTATTACTGTCTCATTTTCCCTTTATCATTTTGGTAAAAATATGTATTTAAGAGTCTGCACCAATTTGTACAATTTATATTAAATTAAATTTGTAACTGAATCAGGGGGCCCAGCTTCAGCAAAAAAAATGTAAAAATGTTTTCAAAATAAAACGTTGACCTGCCGCTGCCTGCACTGATATCATGTGAGTGTGACGTGATGCTTCACTAGTGTCTCTGTCTCTGACTACAGGGGTTAGTGTTTCTGTTTTACCCATTGGTAACTTCCATCATGATCCCTGACTCTGAGCCTGACTGACTGTAATTGGCTTTGGTGGTTGGCTACTCGGCTAGTGGTGATGAGTCAGTGTGAGGCATTGTGGCAGGCTGCCAGTCTGATTAAATTGAACCAGTAACTGGAGTAGTGGACTGGACAGGTGTCAGGTGGTCAGTAGTGCAATGGCCGCAACCGATGAGGCTGAGCATTTTAGGGGAGTATCAGGGCCGAACCATCTCACAGACTGTATCACTTCACAGTCACACATTACATATAGTACTGGCTGGGGGGGTAGTAGGGACCTAATTTACTACAAGATGCTTTTTTTTCCCTGCTACCATTAGATTTTCATATTTAGTAACAGAACACTATAATGGTTTTAATTATATTTGAATGGTCCAACTGCATACTACATTTGTGACAATGCCTGTGAGTATCAGTACTGTAAGTTTTGTATTTATTTATTTTGATAAAATTATGTTGAATGTATAAAAAGTTATTTTACCAAGAAAACAAACTGCTATAAATTGGGTTGACAACTGTGCATCATGCATGGGAATTGTGGCCAATCAAGTGGTTAAATAATTTGCAATAAAAGGGTTAAATGTTGCCGTCTCTGTGATACTATTAATGCTGTAAAATACTAACTTGGTAACATAGAACAACCCACCAGGCCAGGAAGTCATGGCTCATAGAATTACAATTCTTGTTCCTCTCTCTTTGATTTAGGTTCCTTTGATATTTGATGTATATTTAATTTAATAATAATTTCTCCTGTTAAGTGTGATCAGTCCACGGGTCATCATTACTTCTGGGATATTGCTCCTCCCCAACAGGAAGTGCAAGAGGATTCACCCAGCAGAGCTGCCATATAGCTCCTCCCCTCTACGTCACCCTCAGTCATTCTCTTGCACCCAACGACTAGATAGGATGTGTGAGAGGACTATGGTGATTATACTTAGTTTTATACCTTCAATCAAAAGTTTGTTATTTTATAATAGCACCGGAGTGTGTTATTCCTTCTCTGGTAGAATTTGAAGAAGAATCTACCTGAGTTTTTACTATGATTTTAGCCGGCGTAGTTAAGATCATATTGCTGTTTCTCGGCCATCTGAGGAGAGGTAAACTTCAGATCAGGGGACAGCGGGCAGATTAATCTGCAAAGAGGTATGTAGCAGCTTATTATTTTCTGACAATGGAATTGATGAGAAAATTCTGCCATACCGATATAATGTAAACTCAGCCTTAAATGCAGTAGCAGCAACTGGTATCAGGCTGTCATGTATGTATATTTTACACTTCAGTATTCTGGGGAATGGCACTTCACTGGAATTATACTGTGTGCATAAGACTTTAGCCTAATTTGCAGGGACTAGCAACAGGCTTTTTAATAACACTTAATTTATGTTAAACGTTTTTTGCTGGCATGTAAAATCGTTTCATTTCTGAGGTACTGGGTGAATAAAATATTTTGGGCACTATTTTTTTCCACTTGGCAGTTGTTTTATTTAATTTATGACAGTTTACTGATCTCTCTCACTGTTGTGTGTGAGGGGGAGGGGCCGTTTTTGGCGCTTTTGCTACGCATCAAAAAATTCAGTCAGAAGCTCACTGTACTTCCTGCATGATCCGGTTCATCTCTACAGAACTCAGGGGTCTTCAAAACTAGTTTTGAGGGAGGTAATCACTCACAGCAGAGCTGTGAGATTGTAGTTGACTGTGATAAAAAACGTTTATTTCTGTAACTTTTTTTTCTGCTATCAGGGTTAGTTATCCTTTGCTAATGGGAACAAGCCTTTGCTAAAATTGTGTTTTTTACAAAGATTTGATGCTATAACCTTTCAGTTTATTAACTTTCAACTGTCATAACTCTTTCTGTGCTTCTTATAGGCACAGTACGTTTTCTTATTATAATAAATTACTTGAAAAGTATTTCCAAGTTGCTAGTTTATTTGCTAGTGTGTTAAACATGTCTGATTCAGAGGAAGACATCTGTGCTATATGTGCTAATGCCAAAGTGGAGCCCAATAGAAATTTATGTACTAACTGCATTGATGCTACTTTAAATAAGAGTCAATCTGTACAAATTGAACACATTTCACCAAACAACGAGGGGAGAGTTATGCCGACTAACTCACCTCACGTGTCAGTACCTGCATCTCCCGCTCGGGAGGTGCGTGATATTGTGGCGCCGAGTACATCTGGGCGGCCATTACAAATCACATTACAGGATATGGCTACTGTTATGACTGAAGTTTTGGCTAAATTACCAGAACTAAGAGGTAAGCGTGATCACTCTGGGATGAGAACAGAGTGCGCTGATAATGTTAGGGCCATGTCAGATACTGCGTCACAACTTGCAGAACATGAGGACGGAGAGCTTCATTCTGCGGCTGACGGTTCTGATCCAAACAGATTGGATTCAGATATTTCAAATTTTAAATTAAAGCTGGAAAACCTCCGTGTATTACTAGGGGAGGTGTTAGCGGCTCTGAATGATTGTAACACAGTTGCAATACCAGAGAAAATGTGTAGGTTGGATAAATATTTTGCGGTACCGTCGAGTACTGACGTTTTTCCTATACCTAAGAGACTTACTGAAATTGTTACTAAGGAGTGGGATAGACCCGGTGTGCTGTTCTCACCCCCTCCGATATTTAGAAAGATGTTTCCAATAGACACCACCACACGGGACTTATGGCAAACGGTCCCTAAGGTGGAGGGAGCAGTTTCTACTTTAGCTAAGCGTACCACTATCCCGGTGGAGGATAGCTGTGCCTTTTCAGATCCAATGGATAAAAAGTTAGAGGGTTACCTTAAGAAAATGTTTGTTCAACAAGGTTTTATATTGCAACCCCTTGCATGCATTGCGCCTGTCACGGCTGCAGCAGCATTTTGGTTTGAGTCTCTGGAAGAGACACTTGAATCAGCTCCATTAGATGAGATTACACACAAGCTTAAAGCTCTTAAGTTAGCTAACTCATTTATTTCAGATGCCGTAGTACATTTAACTAAGCTTACGGCTAAGAATTCCGGATTCGCCATTCAGGCGCGCAGAGCACTGTGGCTAAAATCCTGGTCAGCTGACGTTACTTCTAAGTCTAAATTACTTAATATACCTTTCAAAGGGCAGACCTTATTCGGGCCCGGATTGAAAGAAATTATCGCTGACATTACAGGAGGTAAAGGCCATGCCCTGCCTCAAGACAGAGCCAAACCTAAGGCTAGACAATCTAATTTTCGTTCCTTTCGGAATTTCAAAGCAGGAGCAGCATCAACTTCCTCTACTCCAAAACAAGAAGGATCTGTTGCTCGCTACAGACAAGGCTGGAGACCTAACCAGTCCTGGAACAAGGGCAAGCAGGCCAGGAAACCTGCTGCTGCCCCTAAAACAGCATGAATTGAGGGCCCCCGATCCGGGAACGGATCTAGTGGGGGGCAGACTTTCTCTCTTCGCCCAGGCTTGGGCAAGAGATGTCCAGGATCCCTGGGCGCTAGAGATAATATCTCAGGGATACCTTCTGGACTTCAAATACTCTCCCCCAAGAGGGAGATTTCATCTGTCAAGGTTGTCAACAAACCAAATAAAGAAAGAGGCGTTTCTACACTGCGTACAAGAGCTTTTATTAATGGGAGTAATCCATCCAGTTCCACGGTCGGAACAGGGACAAGGGTTTTACTCAAATCTGTTTGTGGTTCCCAAAAAAGAGGGAACTTTCAGGCCAATCCTGGATTTAAAGATCCTAAACAAATTCCTAAGAGTTCCATCGTTCAAAATGGAGACTATTCGGACAATTTTACCCATGATCCAAAAGGGTCAGTACATGACCACAGTGGATTTAAAAGATGCTTACCTTCACATACCGATCCACAAAGATCATTACCGGTATCTAAGGTTTGCCTTTCTAGACAGGCATTACCAGTTTGTAGCTCTTCCATTCGGATTGGCTACGGCTCCAAGAATCTTCACAAAGGTTCTGGGTGCTCTTCTGGCGGTACTAAGACCGCGAGGAATTTCGGTAGCTCCGTACCTAGACGACATTCTGATACAAGCTTCAAGCTTTCAAACTGCCAAGTCTCATACAGAGTTAGTACTGGCATTTCTAAGGTCGCATGGATGGAAGGTGAACGAAAAGAAGAGTTCTCTCTTTCCACTCACAAGAGTTCCCGTCCTGGGGACTCTTATAGATTCTGTAGAAATGAAAATTTACCTGACAGAAGACAGGTTAACAAAACTTCAAAGTGCATGCCGTGTCCTTCATTCCATTCAACACCCGTCAGTGGCTCAATGCATGGAGGTAATCGGCTTAATGGTAGCGGCAATGGACATAGTACCCTTTGCACGCCTACACCTCAGACCGCTGCAATTGTGCATGCTAAGTCAGTGGAATGGGGATTACTCAGACTTGTCCCCTTCTCTGAATCTGGATCAAGAGACCAGAAATTCTCTTCTATGGTGGCTTTCTCGGCCACATCTGTCCAGGGGGATGCCATTCAGCAGGCCAGACTAGACAATTGTAACAACAGACGCCAGCCTACTAGGTTGGGGCGCCGTCTGGAATTCTCTGAAGGCTCAGGGACAATGGAATCAGGAGGAGAGTCTCCTACCAATAAACATTCTGGAATTGAGAGCAGTTCTCAATGCCCTTCTGGCTTGGCCCCAGTTGACAACTCGGGGGTTCATCAGGTTTCAGTCGGACAACATCACGACTGTAGCCTACATCAACCATCAGGGAGGGACAAGAAGCTCCCTAGCAATGATGGAAGTATCAAAGATAATTCGCTGGGCAGAGTCTCACTCTTGCCACCTGTCAGCAATCCACATCCCGGGAGTGGAGAACTGGGAGGCGGATTTTTTAAGTCGTCAGACTTTTCATCCGGGGGAGTGGGAACTTCATCCGGAGGTCTTTGCCCAAATACTTCGTCATTGGGGCAAACCAGAGATAGATCTCATGGCGTCTCGACAGAACGCCAAGCTTCCTCGTTACGGGTCCAGATCCAGGGATCCGGTAGCGGTCCTGATAGATGCCTTGACAGCACCTTGGACCTTCAGGATGGCTTATGTGTTTCCACCCTTCCCGATGCTTCCTCGATTGATTGCCAGAATCAAACAGGAGAGAGCATCAGTGATTCTAATAGCGCCTGCATGGCCACGCAGGACTTGGTATGCAGATCTGGTGGACATGTCATCCTGTCCACCTTGGTCTCTACCTCTGAAACAGGACCTTCTGATACAGGGTCCTTTCAAACATCAAAATCTAACTTCTCTGAAGCTGACTGCTTGGAAATTGAACGCTTGATTTTATCAAAACGTGGTTATTGATACCTTAATACAGGCTAGGAAGCCTGTTACCAGAAAGATTTACCATAAAATATGGCGTAAATACCTATATTGGTGCGAATCCAAAGGTTACTCTTGGAGTAAGGTTAGGATTCCTAGGATATTGTCTTTTCTACAAGAAGGTTTAGAAAAGGGTTTATCCGCTAGTTCCTTAAAGGGACAGATCTCAGCTCTGTCCATTCTGTTGCACAAACGTCTGTCAGAAGTTCCAGACGTTCAGGCTTTTTGTCAGGCTTTGGCCAGGATTAAGCCTGTGTTTAAAACTGTTGCTCCGCCATGGAGTTTAAACCTTGTTCTTAACGTTTTACAGGGCGTTCCGTTTGAACCCCTTCATTCCATTGATATAAAGTTGTTATCTTGGAAAGTTCTATTTTTAATGGCTATTTCCTCGGCTCGAAGAGTCTCTGAGTTATCAGCCTTACATTGGGATTCTCCTTATTTGATTTTTCACTCGGATAAGGTAGTTCTGCGTACTAAACCTGGGTTCTTACCTAAGGTAGTCACTAACAGGAATATCAATCAAGAGATTGTTGTTCCATCCTTGTGTCCAAATCCTTCTTCAAGGAAGGAACGACTTCTGCACAATCTGGATGTAGTTCATGCCCTAAAATTTTATTTACAGGCAACTAAAGATTTTCGACAAACGTCTTCCCTGTTTGTCGTTTACTCTGGTCAGAGGAGAGGTCAAAAAGCTTCTGCTACCTCTCTCTCTTTTTGGCTTCGTAGCATAATACGTTTAGCTTATGAGACTGCTGGACAGCAGCCTCCTGAAAGAATTACAGCTCATTCCACTAGAGCTGTGGCTTCCACTTGGGCCTTTAAGAATGAGGCCTCTGTTGAACAGATTTGCAAGGCTGCAACTTGGTCTTCGCTTCATACTTTTTCCAAATTTTACAAATTTGACACTTTTGCTTCTTCGGAGGCTATTTTTGGGAGAAAGGTTCTTCAGGCAGTGGTTCCTTCTGTATAAAGAGCCTGCCTGTCCCTCCCGTCATCCGTGTACTTTTGCTTTGGTATTGGTATCCCAGAAGTAATGATGACTCGTGGACTGATCACACTTAACAGGAGAAAACATAATTTATGCTTACCTGATAAATTCCTTTCTCCTGTAGTGTGATCAGTCCACGGCCCGCCCTGTTTTTTACGGCAGGTAAATATTTTTTAAATTATACTCCAGTCACCACTACACCCTTTGGCTTCTCCTTTCTCGTTGGTCCTTGGTCGAATGACTGGAGGTGACGTAGAGGGGAGGAGCTATATGGCAGCTCTGCTGGGTGAATCCTCTTGCACTTCCTGTTGGGGAGGAGCAATATCTCAGAAGTAATGATGACCCGTGGACTGATCACACTACAGGAGAAAGGAATTTATCAGGTAAGCATAAATTATGTTTTTGTTATTCCATGACCTCACAGGGTGATGACTGTAATGTACAATTAAACCAAAGCTTAAACCTATAGGCATGTGTATGTATGTATGTATGTATGTAAGTGTGTAAATGTCTGTGTGTATGTTTATGTGTGTGTGTATATGTGTATGTATGTATTTTACTATGTGTGCATTTATGCATGTGTGTGTGTGTGTATGTTTGTGGAACCATCAGATTACAGACATTGTTACTACAGCATTAGGGGGTAAACATTGTCACAAAACAGTACCACTATATACAGAACGGGGGGGGGGCTGGACCATGTCACAGACTACTGGGGTCACTATATAAAGTACTGGGGCGGGTAGGGTCCGGCCAGCCATCTCACCGGCAGATTACAGACTGTGGTTACTAACTCACTATATACACTACTGGTGGGTTAAACAGTGTAACTATATTCAGTAATAGGGGTTCAGACCATCTCACAAACTGTGGGCACAGGGTACCCCCGTTTTCCGACATGTAATCTGATTCACAATTTTTTTTCTGTGTTAAATATTAAAAAAAAAAAAAAGATATGTATCAAATTCACTTCTTTGGGGTGGGTCTTAGATTCTTGCACCTGGGCCCTGTGGTTTCTGGTTACGCCTCTGAACTGAATAACTAATTGTTTTAGCCCCTTAAAGGGACACTCAGGTTAAATTACATTTTCATGATTCAGATACAGCATGTAATTTTAACCAACTTTCCAATTTACTTCCATTAATAAAATGTGCACAGTCTTTTATATTTACAATTTTTGAGTCACCAGATCCTACTGAGCATGTGCAAGAATTCACAGACTATACGTATATGCATTTGTGATTGGCTGATTGCTATCACATGGTACAAGGGGAGTGGAAATAGACATAACTTTGAAATTTGTTATAAAAAAATCTACTACTCATTTGAAGTTCAGACTAAGTGCTATTGCATTGTCTTGTTATCTTGCATTTGTTGATTATGCACATCTAATGTGTTGACTGGTCCTTTAAAATATGATATTGAGTTTCTGTATGATCGCAAAACATGACTACAATTAAAGTGTGGTTTGAACTTGTGAACTCTAAAATAGAAGTGTGCTACTATATCTTATAAGCGATCTGAATACTTAACAAACCCTTTATTAGCCATGTACAGATTATGGTATCATGTACAGATAAAGGCTGTTTTCCTCTTGTAGACACAAGTTAAGTGTGTACACAATCAAACTATTTGTGTAAATGTTCTTCATTGCATATTTGTTTTTCCATACTGTCTGTTTACATCTTGTAAGCACAATTCACATTGGGGGAGCCATTTATTCATTTGGGTAACACAACTGTGGTATATCCCTTTCTACCTACATTCTATTATTGTGCTCTTTTATATTTTAAAGTGAATGTCAAGTTTGATGAATCAGTGCCCGGTTTTTAAAAATACTATTAAAAACGGGGGCACTTTCATTCATCAACTTTACATTTCACTCGTTTTGTTAAAATACTTACCTTTTAATCTTAAAAGTCGCTCCATCGATTCCCCCTCCTGCCTCTCGTCACTTCATACGTCAGCAATGACGAATACGGAATCCTCCAATCACGGCTCCCCCCCCAGGGGAATCATTGACTGAGGCAACGCCGTAATTGGAGGAAGCCAGGTTCCTTATTTTTTATATATGAAGAGGCTTGCGACGGGCCAGGGAAGCGCTGGAGCGGCTTTCAAGATTAAAAAGTTACGGCTAGAGTTAGAGTTCTGCGGCCAAAGGGGTGCGATAGCTACACATGCTTTTTTTCCCCCCGCACCTTTTAAATACCACTGGTATTTAGAGTTCACAGAAGGGCTGCGTTAGGCTCCAAAAAAGGGAGCGTATAGCATATTTACCGCCACTGCAACTCTAAATACCAGCGTTGCTTACGGACGCGGCCAGCTTCAAAAACGTGCTCGTGCACAATTCCCCCATAGAAAACAATGGGGCTGTTTGAGCTGAAAAAAAACCTAACACATGCAAAAAAGCAGCGTTAAGCTCCTAACGCAGCCCCATTGTTTCATTGTACCCCTAATCTGCTGCCCCTAACACCGCCGACCCCTATGTTATATTTATTAACCCCTAATCTGCCGCCCCCGCTATCGCTGACCCCTGCATATTATTATTAACCCCTAATATGCCGCTCCGTACACCGCCGCAACCTACGTTATCCCTATGTACCCCTAATCTGCTGCCGCTAACACCGCCGACCCCTATATTATATTTATTAACCCCTAATCTGCCGCCCCCAACGTCGCCTCCACCTACCTACAATAATTAACCCCTAATCTGCCGACCGGATCTCACCGCTACTCTAATAAATGTATTAACCCCTAAAGCTAAGTCTAACCCTAACACCCCCCTAAATTAAATATAATTTAAATCTAACTAAATAAATTAACTCTTATTAAATAAATTTTTCCTATTTAAAGCTAAATACTTACCTGTAAAATAAACCCTAATATAGCTACAATATAAATTATTATTATATTGTAGCTATTTTAGGATTAATATTTATTTTACAGGCAACTTTGTAATTATTTTAACCAGGTACAATAGCTATTAAATAGTTAATAACTATTTAATAGTTACCTAGTTAAAATAATTACAAAATTACCTGTAAAATAAATCCTAACCTAAGTTACAATTAAACCTAACACTAGACTATCAATAAATTAATTAAATAAAATACCTACAATTATCTACAATTAAACCTAACACTACACTATCAATAAATTAATTAACTACAATACCTACAAATAAATACAATGAAATAAACTAACTAAAGTACAAAAAATAAAAAAGAACTGTTACAAAAAATAAAAAAATATTTACAAACATTAGAAAAATATTACAACAATGTTAAACTAATTACACCTACTCTAAGCCCCCTAATAAAATAAGAAAGACCTGTTCCGATCAGCCAATAGAATGCGAGCTCAATCTGATTGGCTGATCGGATCAGCCAATCGGATTGAACTTGATTCTGATTGGCTGATTCCATCAGCCAATCAGAATTTTCCTACCTTAATTCCGATTGGCTGATAGAATCCTATCAGCCAATCGGAATTCGAGGGACGCCATCTTGGATGACATCCCTTAAAGGAACCGTCATTCGTCGGGAAGTCGTCGGTGAAGATGGATGTTCCGCGTCGGCGGGATGAACATGGATCCGGAAGAAAGAAGATTGAAGATGCCGCTTGATAGAAGACTTCAGCCGGATCATGAACCTCTTCAGCTCCCGCTTGGATGAAGACTTCAGCCGGATCATGGACATCTTCAGCCCCCGCTTGGGCTTGGATCAAGACATCGGAGGCTCTTCTGGATCGATCGGTGAACCCGGCGTGGTGAAGATAAGGCAGGAAGATCTTCAGGGGCTTAGTGTTAGGTTTATTTAAGGGGGGTTTGGGTTAGATTAGGGGTATATGGGTGGTGGGTTGTAATGTTGGGGGTGGGTATTGTATTTTTTTTTTACAGGCAAAAGAGCTGAATTCTTTGGGGCATGCCCCGCAAAGGGCCCTTTTCAGGGCTGGTAAGGTAAAAGAGCTTTTCTATTTTAATTTTAGAATAGGGTAGGGCATTTTTTTATTTTGGGGGTCTTTGTTATTTTATTAGGTGGCTTAGAGTAGGTGTAATTAGTTTAACATTGTTGTAATATTTTTCTAATGTTTGTAAATATTTTATTATTTTTTGTAACTTAGTTCTTTTTTATTTTTTGTACTTTAGTTAGTTTATTTCATTGTATTTATTTGTAGGTATTGTATTTAATTAATTTATTGATAGTGTAGGTTTAATTGTAACTTAGGTTAGGATTTATTTTACAGGTAATTTTGTAACTATTTTAACTAGGTAGCTATTAAATAGTTATTAACTATTTAATAGCTATTGTACCTGGTTAAAATAAATACAAAGTTGCCTGTAAAATAAATATTAATCCTAAAATAGCTACAATATAATTATTATTTATATTGTAGCTATATTATGGTTTATTTTACAAGTAAGTATTTAGCTTTAAATAGGAATAATTTATTTAATAAGAGTTAATTTATTTAGTTATATAAAAATTATATTTAACTTAGGGGGGTGTTAGGGTTAGAATTAGCTTTAGGGGTTAAAAAATGTATTAGAGTAGCGGTGAGCTCCGGCCGGCAGATTAGGGGTTAATGCTTGAAGTTAGGTGTCGGCGATGTTAGGGAGGGCAGATTAGGGGTTAATACTATTTATTATAGGGTTATTGAGGCGGGAGTGAGGCGGATTAGGGGTTAATACATTTATTATAGTAGCGGTGCGGTCCGGTAGGCAGATTAGGGGTTAATAAGTGTAGGTAGGTGGCGGCGACGTTGGGGGCGGCAGATTAGGGGTTAATAAATATTATGTAGGTGTCGGCGGTATTAGGGGCAGCAGATTAGGGGTACATAGGGATAACGTAGGTGGCGGCGGTGTATGGAGCGGCAGATTAGGGGTTAAAACATTTTAATAGAGTGGCGGCGATGTGGGGGGCCTCGGTTTAGGGGTACATAGGTAGTTTATGGGTGTTAGTGTACTTTAGAGCACAGTAGTTAAGAGCTTTATAAACCGGCGTTAGCCCAGAAAGCTCTCAACTCCTGACTTTTTTCTGCGGCTGGAGTTTTGTCGTTAGATTTCTAACGCTCACTTCAGCCAAGACTCTAAATACCGGCGTTAGAAAGATCCCATTGAAAAGATAGGATACGCAAATGGCGTAGGGGGATCTGCGGTATGGAAAAGTCGCGGCTGCAAAGTGAGCGTTAGACCCTTTCCTGACTGACTCCAAATACCAGCGGGCGGTAAAAACCAGCGTTAGGAGCCTCTAACGCTGGTTTTGATGGCTACCGCCAAACTCTAAATCTAGGCCTTAGTATTTTAACAAAACGAGTAAAATCTAAAGTTTGATGAATGAAAGTGCCCCTGTTTTTAATAGGGTTTTTAAAAACCGGGCACTGATTCATCAAAATTGACATTCACTTTATACCTATTCTTTAAATATATGACTGAAAATTTTGAAAATTTTAGGACTCAATAAAGGTAACTAAATTCATAATTAGCAACTGTATAACAGTGTTTAGATTGCAGAAGAATTACCACAGTAATAGCTGATTAGTAGGATATCTGTGCCCATTCTTTGTTTAAATATGTGATTGCTAAGAGATGATCAATTTATCTCAGTTATGTCAGTTATTCTACTTTTACAAAGTAAAAAATCCATAAATTATTCAGTTTTATTTCATTAAACACGAACAATGTTAACAGCCCTCAATAAAATTATATTAATGTATTAAATGCATTTTTTCCCTTTTTTAAGCACATTACAATTATTAATACTACTGTATCACACAAGAGATCAAACAAAATAAAAAACCTATATAATACAATACATTTAATCATAATTGTATTACATTTAGACACATTCATTGTTATAAAATTAGGAATTTCTTTCCTCAATCAGAAGTAGATACACTTACAATTGTAGACCACATTTCCTGGTGGTAGAGGTCCATGATGACCACTGGATGCTGGATGTGTTTCCACTTCATATCCGATAGGCAGGTTTTCAAAGATGGCATTGGAGTACTTACTTGAGCCCAGCCACATGTACACATCTACCTTGGCTTGGACATTCCATCCAGGTCCTCGCTTTCCTGGGAGCTGTACAAAAAATGAACCTCAGCATTTTAGAAAAGTGTTTGTATATTTATAAATGAGTATAAAGGACAGAATGTTTATTAACAATTTAACTTAAAGATTAATTTTTATTAAGTTAATTATATAAATTGGTGAAAAATTAAACACCAATCAGATCTTCATTAGAGATTCACTCACCAGAAGACTAAGAGGGTTCCATTCTGATTATAATCCCTATCTTCTCAAATATGATTGGTTAATTACTTTGTTTGGATTCCTTAAAGTTACATTAAACACTGTATACATTTTATGCGCCTATCTCTAATTATTGGTGTCGCTATATTGGAACCTATGTTTTACTGCAAGTAGATGAATGAGAGTTGCTACACGTAAACAAACACATCAGCTATGGAATGCAGTGAAAGCTAAGTTTCAACTTGCCGGCAACCATAACTATAGTGAGGAGGAGAATAACTTTAATACTTTACTTTTTACTTGTAAACTGTATTTAATGTTCAATATACATTTAAGAAAGTTCCTTTAATTATTAAAGAAATCAGGCCAAGCCCAGACCTACATCATGGAAAAGGACTGCAGGGGGCCTTTGTTACTGTGGTCAGATAAAACTGAAGATGGAAAGAGCATGGATTGAAAAAATGTTTTGGGGGCAATTAGACTTCATTTGACATAATGCAAGAGGGTCGTTTGGATCATAGTTGATTGTTCTTGGGGGGTCATGAAAGGGGGTTCCTTTTAGTCCTGAGGAAGAGTGGAGTGGATTAACATTTGTGGGTGCTGTTAAATGGATACTAAATCCAAAATTTTTCTTTCATGATTCGCTTGGAGAACTCAATTTTAAGCAACTTTCTACTTTATTCTTATTATATTTTTTTCTTCGTTCTCCCGGTATCTTTATTTGAGATAGCAGGAATAAAAACTTAAGAACTGGCCCATTTTGGTTCAGCCCCCTGGATAGTGCTTGCTGATTGGTGGATAAATGAATATATATATATATATATATATATATATATATATATATATATGTATATACATATATATGTATATACCTTATAGGTGGCTGGGTGCGCATGCATTCATGTCTTAAATATATGTTTAGAGTATTATTTACTAGAACACTGCTCAAAAAAAAAATGGTTTAACAAATAAAAAGGAGTTTAGTGTATTTGGAAATATACATTCATATAAAAATCACATTAAAAAAGAACAAATTTTCATTGATGTGCTTTAGGTTTCGCACAGAAGCAGAAAATGTAAAAAAAAAACCCTCAAGTGCTAAAAAGCAATTTTACATTACAGATAAGAAAGTATGATACTTACTTTAAAGAAGAGTGTTTTAATCTTCCCACAGTGGTGGCCTCTCTCCTCGGGCACAGGAGAGTACAGAATATCTCTGGCAGGGATACGTGCATAAGCCACGCGTTTATTATTGCTGAGCAGCCAAATAAACACATCAGGCACGGTATGCTGTGGCTGTAGAAACATGAGAAATTTCTATCACTCAAGACCTAACAATCAACATTTTTAGACTTATTTACCTGCAATGTTGTCCTCCTGTAATTAATTAATTTGGGGGTAGATTACAGGTGACGCTCTAACTGTTGCACACAAGAAATATCAGCTTTTTGCATGCTTCAGAAATAGCGCACATATTACAAGATGAAAGTAAACGCAATTGCGAGAGCGCAATTGCATTTTATGCTCATTGGGCTAGAGCAACTGAAACCCTCGCATAAAGGGTAGAGCATTGAAAAAGTTGCACCAAACACAACATAAATACATTTTAACATACAATTACACTCATATAAACACTATCTGATACAAAATATTCATATAAATATAAAAAAGTTACAAAGGTTAAAAGGTATATGGTATATGACAATGTGTTTAACTCCAAAGGGTTATAATGCATATATCTATACATATACATATCTAAATATGTGTATGTATGTTTATATATATATATATATATATATATATATATATATATATATATATATATATATGCATATATGTGTGTATTTCTGTGTTTTACTGTATATTTACTGTACATATTTAACATTCCAATGTAAATGTAATGTTTAGTGTAAATTCACATTTCTATATATACAGTATATATATATATATATATATATATATATATATATATATATATATATATATATATATATATATATATATGTATATACCTATACCTGTATATCTATTAAAATAGATATATAGGTATATATATCTATTTTACATTAACATTATCAGATATATATAGAAATATATATTCAATTATAAAAATTTATTTTTTCTAATTGAAGAACATAGGAATGTAAAATATGCGCAACGCCCAACAGGGTTTGAGATCAGGTCTAATGTGATGTCGGGTTAGTGCGTATGAAGAATTGCTAAGCTCAATGCGCTTTAATGAAATATTAAATATAAAATATTAAAATATAATAACTTTTTTAAAATTATTATAAGTACTGTAAAAAGTATATATATTCTATGGATTATTTAGACTTTTTTATAGTATGTAAAATAATTGATTTTTTTTTAAATTAATATTTTGAATATTTTATATTTCAATAACACTCATTGTGGTTATTAATTAATTATGTGTGCTAACCCGACACCACGTTAGACCTAAATCGCAAACCTCAATGAGCTAAAATTACTCTTGAACGAAAGCGCTAAATAGCACACCACTTCCTGGTAATCTGGCCTTCCGTGTCTAAACATTGCAGCATCTTCTGCTCATAATAGAGAAAATCTGTGATATACTTTTGGTGGAGTATTTCTCCCAGGCAGGTTTTGCTTTTGTTATCTGCATAGTAGTAATGCACATCATTTTTATATGAGCCCTGGGTGCTGACATCCACAGGACTTTTTTTTTTTTACTGTTAGGGTCTGTTTTACACAAGTTTTTATTTATGCATTGTTTTTAGTGTTGAATTTGACTATTGAAGGCACTGCCATAAGACACAGTTTCTGACTGTTGGAATTGGCAACATACTAAACAGAACTATAACATTAGGTGTATAACTGCAATGTAAAAAAGTTACTTGAAACATAAAGAGTTACAGTCAGTGTTTGCTGGCACTTCCTTTCCATGCTGGGATCTACAGGACAGATGGACGTGTGGTCATAAATGCTAAAGGAAAATGTACAATAGCTTTCTAGTACAAGTGTCAAAAAACCTCCAATATTAATTGTGACATAACAAATTTAAAATTAATTAGTATAAAATTCAAATGTTCATCTGTGATATTCAGTATTTGAATGTTACAGTTTACATTAAAAATGTAGGTGAAATTTGAAACAAGTAATGAATGTAATAAAAACATGTTGAAAAAGAATTAAATGTTTTTTCCAACAGTATGGATGAATATCAATGTCCCAAACATAAGGTCCAATGATCAAAACTTCACGGGGCCAGATGTGAGAAACCACCCAACGCTTGCAGGGGCTGCCCTCAGAAAATTATCTAAAAAAAAAGGTGTCTGCCCCTGCAAGTAGTAGGATGTCTCCCATAGAAAGTAATGGATTTCACTGCAAATGGAAACTTTGCTGGGAGAGTGAAGTTAGCAGTTAGCAGGAAGCAGGGGGCTTACTTAAAAAATTACATACTGCACCCAATGCAAATGCGATTACTCTGGATATAGAGTTTACAACTGCCTCTATTTTTGTATACATATCTTTTTTTTCTGTAGGGTAAAAAGTATTTTCCCACAATCATGTATGTGTATATATATATATATATATATATATATATATATATATATATATATATATATAGATATCAGTGACGTGCAGTGACGTCAGAGGCTGGTGAGGCAGTGGCTAGGATATGCCTTCATTCTTTAGATATCCTTTGTTGAAGAAATAGCAATGCACATGGGTGAGCCAATCACATGAGGTATCTATGTGCAGCCACCAATCAGCAGCTACTGAGCATATTTAGATATGATTTTCAACAAAGGACATCAAAAGAATGAAGAAAATTAGATATTAGATGTAAATTGGAAAGTTATTTAAATTTGCATATGGGTTTCATGTCCCTTTAAATGGTGTCTTGGAAAACTGGTCAACTTAGTAAACATCTGATTTTAGTCTAAAAGGATTGTAACAGAAACTCTTGCCAGATAACACAATGCTTGCTCTGATTATGAGATCTAGAAATCCATGCCCATTAAAATATGTTTAAAACATACTTTTTACTTTAATGCTGCAAATTATGCTTATAGATTCTTTCATTACATAAGGGATGAGAGTCAGAGGGGGAGGAAGAGAGACAGAGAGAGAAAGAGACCATGGGGGAGAAGAAAACATAAGGAGAGAGATGGATAGAGAGAGAGAGAGACACACACACACACACACACACACACACAAGGGGGGGGGGGACCACTGCATTTTAAAGTAATAAAACAGCAGAGCTACAGAGAGTTCAGAAAATTAGTCTATAATTTAGTGTGAAGTACAGAGGCAAGCTGCTAAGTTAGTGGGTGTAAAGTTTGAGTAAACAAAATACAAAAACGACCCTGCTGTAAAAGAGTAAAAAAACACTAAACCACATTCATTAAATTATCATTTTCACTAACAGAATCCCTTTCAGTGAAATCTTACTTTAATAAGATGTGGCTGAAACACTGCAGTGCTCTCTGTGCCTCTTTTCCTGCTCTGTAAGGATTCAGGAAGTGACAGTGGCACATTCCACTGCACTTAGTGGGGAAGAACAGAACTCTCTTTTTCACTTTAGCAAAGCTAGCAGGTTCACAGGACAGCAACAAAATATATGAAAGTTGTTTTTTTCCATTTTTGTTTTGTTTTATATGATTTAACATCCAGCCCCAACCCTATGTTCCACTTACTAATGCCTCTCGCTGGATTGGTTCAGCCCAAATAGGACTGCCTCAAATAAGCAGTTAATGGGCCATGCAATGATCTTAACCACTTGCATCCAGTAGATGGCGCAGCATGTTGTGTATGTTGTGTAATGGTGGGCAGACCTGCTTGTGCCTCTCCATTGCACAACATATAGCTGTGAGAGAAAAAAATGCTGGGGGAAAAAAATTACAATTTTTTTTTTAAAGCCAATAAAAAAATATATATTTTTGCCCATATGAGAGGTGAAGCACTGCCTCACCTGCCTCTAGTGACTGCACATCACTGATATATATATATAATTAGCCACAACATTAAAACCACCTGCCTAATATCATGTAGGTCCCCCTAGTGCTGACAAAACAGCTCTGATGCGTTGAGGCATGCACTCCTCAAGACCTCTGAAGACAAAGATATTAGCAGCAGATCCTTTAAGTCCTGCAAGTTGTAAGGTGGGCCCTCCGTGGATTGGATGTGTTGTTTCAGCACATCCCACAGATGCTCAATCAGATTGAGATCTGGGGAATTTAGAGGCCAAGGCAACACCTTGAACGCTTTGTTATGTTCCTCAAACCAATCCTGAACAAATTTTGCAGTGTTGCAGGGTGCATTATCCTGCCATCAGGGAACACCATTGCCATGAAGGGGTGTATGTGGTCTGAAACAATCCCTAGGTAGGTGGTACGTGTCAAAGTAACATCCACATGAATGCAAGGATCCAAGGTTTCCTAGCAGAACATTGCCCAGAGCATAACACTGCCTCCGCCGGCCTGCCTTCTTCCTATAGTGCATCCTGTGGCATTCTCTTCCCCGGGTAAATAACACTATCCACCTGATCTAAAAAGAAAAAGTGATAAATCAGACCAGGCAACGTTTTTCTATTGCTCCATGGTCCAGTTCTGATGCTCACATCCCCATTGAAGACAATTTTGGAGGTGGACAGGGGTCATCATTGACACTTTGACTGGTCTTCAGCTAAGCAACCCCATACACAGCAAACTGTGAAACACTGTGTGTTCTCACACCTTTCTATCATGGCCAGCATTATTTGTTTCAGAGATTTCAGCTACATTGGCTCTTCTGTGTGATCGGACCAGACGAGCTAGCCTTCACTTCCCACGTGCATCAATAAACTTGGGCCCCCATGACCCTGACACCAGTTCACCGCCTGTCCTTCCTTGCACCACATTTAGAAGGTACTAACTACTGCATATTGGGAATACCCCCCAAGACTTGCCGTTTTGGAAGTGCTCTGACCCAGTTGTCTAGCCATCACTATTTGGCCCTTGTGAAAGTACCGCAGATATGTTTGCGTTCCTGTTTTTCCTGCTTCCAAACACATGAAAGTCAAGAACTGAATGTTCACTTGCAGCTTTATATATCCCACCCCTTGACAGGTGCCTTTGTGACAATATAATCAATATTATTCCCTTCACCTGTCAGAGGTTTTAATGTTGTGGCTGATCAATTTATGATAATAACACAAAATCCTGACTCTGACATTCAAGGCCCTCAATAACACTACTTCATCCTATATCTCTGGCCTCATCTCCAGATACTCTCCATCCCATTCCCTTTGCTCACCTCCTCCTCTCCTGTTACCTTCTCACAGTCCTGTCTACAGAATAACCCCTATTTTATGGAACTCTGCCTCGCTCCACAAGACTCTCCAAGTATTCATAGTTTCAAGCGTTCCTTAAAGACTCTACTGTTCAGAGATGCATACAATATACACTAAGATTTCTTATCTGTGTTCCTCTTCTCCTTTGGCATCCCCTTCAACCCCCTTAGTATGTAGCCTATAAGCCATAGATCCCATTAATGAGAGGTGATTTACAACAGTGTAACTCTTGGCAGTGCCCTGTAAGCATTTGTCTCCTATAAATGCTACCTTTGCATATTATTCCTATGTTTACAGCTCAGCGGAATCTGTTGACGCTCTGCAAATAACAGATAATAATAATTGATAATGATAACATCAACATTTGGCTACTAGATTCATGCAGCTGAGGTTACTGTGGGGTCTGATTGTTTAGGCTAGAGCACTTTTAAGTTCATTGAGCTTCACTTCACCCATAGGGGGGTAGTTATCAAGCCGTCAACCTCAAATACGCTGGAATTCCGCAGCGTATTTGTGGCGAGGCTGATACGCCTTAGTTCAAAGGCTCGAGACCGGCAAAAGTAGAATTTTGTGACGTAAGCATCGATCCGCCGGACTCCGTCCGACACAATCAGCCAATCAGATTGAGCTCGCATTCTATTGGCTGTTCTGATCAGTCAATAGAATGCGAGCTCAATCTGATTGGCTGATTGGATCAGCCAATCAGATTGAGCTCGCATCTGATTGGCTGATTCCATCAGCCAATCAGATTTTCCTACCTTAATTCCGATTGGCTGATAGAATCCTATCAGCCAATCGGAATTGAGGGGACTCCATCTTGGATGACGTCCCTTAAAGGAGCCGTCATTCGTCGTAGTCCGTAGGTGAAGAAGGTGGTTCCGCGTCGGCGGAAGGAAGATTCAAGACCCGGCTTGGAAGATGACTTCGCCCGGATAGAAGACCTCTTCAGCGCCTCTTTGAAGATGACATCGGCCGGATCGAAGACTTTTCTTCAGCGCCGCCTGGATGATGACTTCATCGGATGGAAGATTTCTTCAGCGCCGCTTGGAGGATTAACTTCTTCCGCTCCGGATGTCCTCTTCAGTTCCATCGGTGGCTCGGCTGAGTGAAGACGACTCAAGGTAGGATGATCTTCAGGGGATTAGTGTTAGGTTTTTGCAAGGGGGGTTTGGGTTAGATTAGGGGTATGTGGGTGGTGGGTTTTAATGTTGGGGGGGGTTGTATTTTTCTTTTACAGGCAAAAGAGCTGTTTTCTTTGGGGCATGCCCCCACAAATGGCCCTTTTAAGGGCTGGTAAGGTAAAAGAGCTTTGAAATTTATTTAATTTAGAATAGGGTAGGGCATTTTTTTATTTTGGGGGGGTTTGTTATTTTATTAGGGGGCTTAGATTAGGTGTAAGTAGCTTAAAATTGTTGTAATATTTTTAACATGTTTGTAACTTATTTTTTTATTTTTTGTAACTTAGCTTTTTTTATTTTTTGTACTTTAGTTAGTTTATGTAATTGTATTTAATTGTAGTTATTTGTAGGTAGTGTATTTAATTAATTTAATGATAGTGTAGTATTAGGTTTAATTGTAACTTAAGTTAGGATTTATTTTACAGGTAATTTTGTATTTCTTTTAGCTATGTAGTTATTAAATAGTTAATAACTATTTAATAGCTATTCTAACTAGCTAAAATAAATACAAAGTTACCTGTAAAATAAATATAAATCCTAAGATAGCTATAATATAATTATTAATTATATTGTAGATATCTTAGGGTTTATTTTACAGGTAAGTATTTATTTTTAAATAGGAATAATTTATTAAAGTATAGTGTAGTGTTAGGTGTAATTGTAACTTAGGTTAGGATTTATTTCACAGGTACATTTCTCTTTATTTTAGCTAGGTAAGCTATTAAATAGTTAATAACTATTTAATAGTTATTGTACATGGTTAAAATAAATTGAAAGTTACCTGTAAAATAAATATAAATCCTAAGATAGCTATAATATAATTATTATTTATATTGTAGCTATATTAGGGTTTATTTTAAAGGTAAGTATTTAGTTTTAAATAGGATTCATTTAGTTATTAAGAGTTAATTTATTTAGATTTATTTAATTAATATTTAAGTTAGGGGGTGTTAGGGTTAGGGTTAGACTTAGGTTTAGGGGTTAATAATTTTATTACAGTGGCGGCGGCGTAGTGGGGGGCAGATTAGGGGTTAATAAATTTATTATAGGTGGCGACGGTGTAGGGGGGGCAGATTAGGGGTTAATAAATTTATTATAGGTGGCGACGGTGTAGGGGAGGCAGGATAGGGGTTAATAGGTTTAATATAGGTTGCGGCGGGTTCATGGAGCGGCGGTTTAGGGGTTAAACTATTTATTTAGTTGCGGAGAGGTGCGGGATCAGCAGGATAGGGGTTAATAATTTTATAATAGAGGACGACGGTGTAGGGGGGGGCAGGATAGGGGTTACTAGGTATACTGTAGGTGGCAGCGGTGTCCGGGAGCGGCGGATTAGGGGTTAATACATTTATAAGAGTTGCGGCAGGGTCTAGGAGAGGCGGTTTAGGGGTTAATACATTTATAAGAGTTGCGGCGGGGTCTAGGAGTGGCGGTTTAGGGGTTAGTAACTTTATTTAGTTGCGGGGGGCTCCGGGGGCGCCGGTATAGGGGGTAGAACAGTGCAGTTTAGTGTGAGTGCTTAGTGACAGGCTAGCAATAAAGCTGGGAAAAAGCCGAAGGGCAGCGAGATCGGATGAGTGATAACTGTCACAGTCCGCTGCTCATCGCCCCGCGGCTTTTTGACAGCTTTATTTGATAACTTAGGCGTATTTTTTCAGGTCCGCGGCGGCGAAGGTAGGCGAGCTTAGGCGGGCGTATTGGGCCGGCGAAGTCAGAAAAGTAGACGGCTTGATAACTACCCCCCATATTATTGTCCACAGTTTTATTAGTTTCTGCCATTGACGTTATGTAACGTCTATAGTTACATTGGGGGGTAGTTATCAAGCCGTCAACCTCAAATACGCTGGAATTCCGCAGCGTATTTGTGGCGAGGCTGATCAAAGGCTCGAGACCGGCAAAAGTAGAATTTTGTGACGTAAGCATCGATCCGCCGGACTCCGTTCCGACACAGATCGATTCTTACGTCACTCCAGATGTTCCGCACACAAGTGCGGCACATTCTCACTACTTTTGCTAGTTATCAAAAAACTAGCAGGTACGCTCGGCACTTTTACGGCCCAGCGTACCTGGTTTTCAATCCGCCACCCCTGGAGGCGGCGGATCCCATAGGAATCAATGGGAGTCTGACCATAGCGAAAGTACAAGTTCGCTGCTGACAGACATCCCATTCATTCCTATGGGAGCTGTCTACACCTAACACCCTAACATGTACCCCGAGTCTAAACACCGCTAATCTGACCCCCCCTACACCGCCGCAACTAAATAAAGTTATTACCCCCTAAACCGCCGCTCCCGGAGCCCACCGCAAGCTACTCTATACATATTAACCCCTAAACCGCCGCTCCCGGAGCCCACCGCAACTATAATAAATGTATTAACCCATAAACCGCCGCTCCCTGAACCCGCCGCAACCTATATTAAATGTATTAACCCCTATCCTGCCCCCACTACACCGTCGCCACCTATAATAAATTTATTAACCCCTAATCTGCCCCCCCTACACCGTCGCCACCTATAATAAATTTATTAACCCCTATCCTGCCCCCCACTACGCCGCCGCCACTGTAATAAAATTATTAACCCCTAAACCTAAGTCTAACCCTAACGCCCCCCTAACTTAAATATTAATTAAATAAATCTAAATAAATTAACTCTTATTAACTAAATGAATCCTATTTAAAACTAAATACTTACCTTTAAAATAAACCCTAATATAGCTACAATATAAATAATAATTATATTCTAGCTATTTTAGGATTTATATTTATTTTACAGGTAACTTTCAATTTATTTTAACCATGTACAATAACTATTAAATAGTTATTAACTATTTAATAGCTTACCTAGCTAAAATAAAGAGAAATGTGCCTGTGAAATAAATCCTAACCTAAGTTACAATTACACCTAACACTACACTATACTTTAATAAATTATTCCTATTTAAAAATAAATACTTACCTGTAAAATAAACCCTAAGATAGCTACAATATAATTAATAATTATATTATAGCTATCTTAGGATTTATATTTATTTTACAGGTAACTTTGTATTTATTTTAGCTAGTTAGAATAGTTATTAAATAGTTATTAACTATTTAATAACTACCTAGCTAAAAGAAATACAAAATTACCTGTAAAATAAATCCTAACCTAAGTTACAATTAAACCTAATACTACACTATCATTAAATTAACTAAATAAACTACCTACAAATAACTACAATTAAATACAATTACATAAACTAACTAAAGTACAAAAAATAAAAAAAGCTAAGTTACAAAAAATAAAAAAATAAGTTACAAACATGTTAAAAATATTACAACAATTTTAAGCTACTTACACCTAATCTAAGCCCCCTAATAAAATAACAAACCCCCCCAAAATAAAAAAAAATCCCTACCCTATTCTAAATTAAATAAATTTCAAAGCTCTTTTACCTTACCAGCCCTTAAAAGGGCCATTTGTGGGGGCATGCCCCAAAAAGTTCAGCTCTTTTGCCTGTAAAAGAAAAATACAACCCCCCCCCCAACATTAAAACCCACCACCCACATACCCCTAATCTAACCCAAACCCCCCTTACAAAAACCTAACACTAATCCCCTGAAGATCATCCTACCTTGAGTCGTCTTCACTCAGCCGAGCCACCGATGGAACTGAAGAGGACATCCGGAGCGGAAGAAGTTAATCCTCCAAGCGGCGCTGAAGAAATCTTCCATCAGATGAAGTCATCATCCAGGCGGCGCTGAAGAAGTCTTCGATCCGGCCGATGTCATCTTCAAAGAGGCGCTGAAGAGGTCTTCTATCCGTGCGAAGTCATCTTCCAAGCCGGGTCTTGAATCTTCCTTCCGCCGACGCGGAACCACCTTCTTCACCGACGGACTACGACGAATGATGGCTCCTTTAAGGGACGTCATCCAAGATGGCGTCCCCTCAATTCCGATTGGCTGATAGGATTCTATCAGCCAATCGGAATTAAGGTAGGAAAAATCTGATTGGCTGATGGAATCAGCCAATCAGATTGAGCTTGCATTCTATTGGCTGTTCCGATCAGCCAATAGAATGCGAGCTCAATCTGATTGGCTGATTGGATCAGCCAATCGGATTGAACTTGAATCTGATTGGCTGATTCCATCAGCCAATCAGATTTTCCTACCTTAATTCCGATTGGCTGATAGAATCCTATCAGCCAATCGGAATTGAGGGGACGCCATCTTGGATGACGTCCCTTAAAGGAGCCGTCATTCGTCGTAGTCCGTCGGTGAAGAAGGTGGTTCCGCGTCGGCGGAAGGAAGATTCAAGACCCGGCTTGGAAGATGACTTCGCCCGGATAGAAGACCTCTTCAGCGCCTCTTTGAAGATGACATCGGCCGGATCGAAGACTTTTCTTCAGCGCCGCCTGGATGATGACTTCATCGGATGGAAGATTTCTTCAGCGCCGCTTGGAGGATTAACTTCTTCCGCTCCGGATGTCCTCTTCAGTTCCATTGGTGGCTCGGCTGAGTGAAGACGACTCAAGGTAGGATGATCTTCAGGGGATTAGTGTTAGGTTTTTGTAAGGGGGGTTTGGGTTAGATTAGGGGTATGTGGGTGGTGGGTTTTAATGTTGGGGGGGTTGTATTTTTCTTTTACAGGCAAAAGAGCTGTTTTCTTTGGGGCATGCCCCCACAAATGGCCCTTTTAAGGGCTGGTAAGGTAAAAGAGCTTTGAAATTTATTTAATTTAGAATAGGGTAGGGCATTTTTTTATTTTGGGGGGGTTTGTTATTTTATTAGGGGGCTTAGATTAGGTGTAAGTAGCTTAAAATTGTTGTAATATTTTTAACATGTTTGTAACTTATTTTTTTATTTTTTGTAACTTAGCTTTTTTTATTTTTTGTACTTTAGTTAGTTTATGTAATTGTATTTAATTGTAGTTATTTGTAGGTAGTTTATTTAATTAATTTAATGATAGTGTAGTATTAGGTTTAATTGTAACTTAAGTTAGGATTTATTTTACAGGTAATTTTGTATTTCTTTTAGCTATGTAGTTATTAAATATTTAATAACTATTTAATAACTATTCTAACTAGCTAAAATAAATACAAAGTTACCTGTAAAATAAATATAAATCCTAAGATAGCTATAATATAATTATTAATTATATTGTAGATATCTTAGGGTTTATTTTACAGGTAAGTATTTATTTTTAAATAGGAATAATTTATTAAAGTATAGTGTAGTGTTAGGTGTAATTGTAACTTAGGTTAGGATTTATTTCACAGGTACATTTCTCTTTATTTTAGCTAGGTAAGCTATTAAATAGTTAATAACTATTTAATAGTTATTGTACATGGTTAAAATAAATTGAAAGTTACCTGTAAAATAAATATAAATCCTAAGATATCTATAATATAATTATTATTTATATTGTAGCTATATTAGGGTTTATTTTAAAGGTAAGTATTTAGTTTTAAATAGGATTCATTTAGTTAATAAGAGTTAATTTATTTAGATTTATTTAAATAATATTTAAGTTAGGGGGGCGTTAGGGTTAGGGTTAGACTTAGGTTTAGGGGTTAGTAATTTTATTACAGTGGCGGCGGCGTAGTGGGGGGCAGATTAGGGGTTAATAAATTTATTATAGGTGGCGACGGTGTAGGGGGGGCAGATTAGGGGTTAATAAATTTATTATAGGTGGCGACGGTGTGGGGGGGCAGGATAGGGGTTAATAGGTTTAATATAGGTTGCGGCGGGTTCATGGAGTGGCGGTTTAGGGGTTAAACTATTTATTTAGTTGCGGAGAGGTGCGGGATCAGCAGGATAGGGGTTAATAATTTTATAATAGAGGGCGACGGTGTAGGGGGGGCAGGATAGGGGTTTCTAGGTATACTGTAGGTGGCAGCGGTGTCCGGGAGCGGCGGTTTAGGGGTTAATACATTTATAAGAGTTGCGGCAGGGTCTAGGAGCGGCGGTTTAGGGGTTAATACATTTATAAGAGTTGCGGCGGGGTCTAGGAGTGGCGGTTTAGGGGTTAGTAACTTTATTTAGTTGCGGGGGGCTCCGGGGGCGCCGGTATAGGGGGTAGAACAGTGCAGTTTAGTGTGAGTGCTTAGTGACAGGCTAGCAATAAAGCTGGGAAAAAGCCGAAGGGCAGCGAGATCGGATGAGTGATAACTGTCACAGTCCGCTGCTCATCGCCCCGTGGCATTTTGACAGCTTTATTTGATAACTTAGGCGTATTTTTTCAGGTCCGCGGTGGCGAAGGTAGGCGAGCTTAGGCGGGCGTATTGGGCCGGCGAAGTCAGAAAAGTAGACGGCTTGATAACTACCCCCCATTGAGTGCTATGTACATAGAATCTTGCACATCTAATGTTAAATTGCTATCAACGCAGAAAAACTTTAATTACATATGCAACATTATGGGAAAACTGTGTATGTAATAGTTAGTACTATTAAATATGTGCATGTCTGTTTTGTTATACATGGGGGCCAAATTTTTAACCTCCTTAACTTGTCCGCCTGTTCTGAGGCGGCTGACAGAAATCAACCCGATCGAATACGATCGGGTTGATTGACACCCCCTGCTAGCGGCCGAATCTGCAGGGGGCGGTATTTCACAAGCAGTTCTGGTGATAGGGATGTCATGTTGCTGTTAGGATATAACATATCACACAAAATATATTTGTCAACAGGGAGTTATCTATTCACAGAAGGGTAATTTTTGGTCATAGCTGGTAGACAACAGATAGCAGCTGACGAACAGAGAGTCGTTTTCTAGTATATCAGTGTTTCTCAACCACAGTCCTCACGTACAGCAGCTGAACTAGAGCACAGGTATGATAATCAGCTGATCAGTAACCATGGTTACCAACCTGCTCTCAACCATCAGCGGATTATTTCACCTGTGCTCTAGTTCAGCTATAATGAAAATTTGGCCTTTTAGTGGTACTTGAAGACCATGGTTGAAAAACACTGCGGTAGATAATACAGGGAGTGCAGAATTATTAGGCAAGTTGTATTTTTGAGGATTAATTTTATTATTGAACAACAACCATGTTCTCAATGAACCCAAAAAACTCATTAATATCAAAGCTGAATAGTTTTGGAAGTAGTTTTTAGTTTGTTTTTAGTTATAGCTATTTTAGGGGGATATCTGTGTGTGCAGGTGACTATTACTGTGCATAATTATTAGGCAACTTAACAAAAAACAAATATATACCCATTTCAATTATTTATTTTTACCAGTGAAACCAATATAACATCTCAACATTCACAAATATACATTTCTGACATTCAAAAACAAAACAAAAACAAATCAGTGACCAATATAGCCACCTTTCTTTGCAAGGACACTCAAAAGCCTGCCATCCATGGATTCTGTCAGTGTTTTGATCTGTTCACCATCAACATTGCGTGCAGCAGCAACCACAGCCTCCCAGACACTGTTCAGAGAGATGTACTGTTTTCCCTCCTTGTAAATCTCACATTTGATGATGGACCACAGGTTCTCAATGGGGTTCAGATCAGGTGAACAAGGAGGCCATGTCATTAGATTTTCTTCTTTTATACCCTTTCTTGCCAGCCACGCTGTGGAGTACTTGGACGCGTGTGATGGAGCATTGTCCTGCATGAAAATCATGTTTTTCTTGAAGGATGCAGACTTCTTCCTGTACAACTGCTTGAAGAAGGTGTCTTCCAGAAACTGGCAGTAGGACTGGGAGTTGAGCTTGACTATATCCTCAACCCGAAAAGGCCCCACAAGCTCATCTTTGATGATACCAGCCCAAACCGGTACTCCACCTCCACCTTGCTGGCGTCTGAGTCGGACTGGAGCTCTCTGCCCTTTACCAATCCAGCCACGGGCCCATCCATCTGGCCCATCAAGACTCACTCTCATTTCATCAGTCCATAAAACCTTAGAAAAATCAGTCTTGAGATATTTCTTGGCCCAGTCTTGACGTTTCAGCTTGTGTGTCTTGTTCAGTGGTGGTCGTCTTTCAGCCTTAATTACCTTGGCCATGTCTCTGAGTATTGCACACCTTGTGCTTTTGGGCACTCCAGTGATGTTGCAGCTCTGAAATATGGCCAAACTGGTGGCAAGTGGCATCTTGGCAGCTGCACGCTTGACTTTTCTCAGTTCATGGGCAGTTATTTTGCGCCTTGGTTTTTCCACACGCTTCTTGCGACCCTGTTGACTATTTTGAATGAAACACTTGATTGTTCGATGATCACGCTTCAGAAGCTTTGCCATTTTAAGAGTGCTGCATCCCTCTGCAAGATATCTCACTATTTTTTACTTTTCTGAGCCTGTCAAGTCCTTCTTTTGACCCATTTTGCCAAAGGAAAGGAAGTTGCCTAATAATTATGCACACCTGATATAGGGTGTTGATGTCATTAGACCACACCCCTTCTCATTACAGAGATGCACATCACCTTATATGCTTAATTGGTAGTAGGCTTTCGAGCCTATACAGCTTGGAGTAAGACAACATGCATAAAGAAGATGATGTGGTCAAAATACTCATTTGCCTAATAATTCTGCACTCCCTGTAGAAAAAAGTTTAGATTTACACGATTGATAAAGTACCAGATTATGGACCTTGTTTGATTTACACAAAAATCACCTCTAAGCAAAATTTCCTACCAAGATTAGGAATTGTCATTTATTTTAATTACTTTCTCAGATGAACAATTTTGAACTGTAGCCAAAACTATAATTTAGATTTCCCACGAGATGCAGTGACAGCACGTTCTCAAACAATGGAAGTATTTTATGGAACTGCCGAAGGATGTTTTATAGCCATATTGATCCCAAAAGAAAGATTTTTTTTCAAAGCCTGTAAAATATTTAATTGCTCTTTGCATATATAAACCCAATAGGGACAACATTTCTATAATTAATGGAACAAGTTCTTATTAGTTTTATATTGCAATTTGACAACAATAAAACATACAATACTATTTTATAAAAGATCTGTGTATCTTGGGTTTTGTTAGCAAACATGTCCGATAATTACCCTTCTTTTTCCTTTTATTCTTTTTGCATATTAAAGGGACATAAAAGGGCAAAATAAAATGTACTATTGCTTATTTTATTTGTGCACTATAGCTTGTATATAACTATGGGGATGATTCAAATCTTTCCAATCTCATTTGCTGTAAGCAATAACACCATTTATGTATTGCAAAAAGATTGGATTGGATATGAGCATATAGCGGAAAATTAACCATACAATGAATGTTCAGCAAACCATGACGTTTGCACTTTATTTGGGCAACAAAATGGACATATTAAATTCAACACACAAAGGGTGCTGTTAAAATGGTATCTAGAACTATCTACAGCGAAAGATATTCAGCAAAATCAAATCTTGTTCTGTACAGAGAGGTTTAGAACTTTTTCCAATATTTTGAACCTCTTCACTTAGCAGTTTTACAATTTACAGTGTGAGGACTGTTAAAATGATGAGATGCGTCACGGCCTCTTCATTCTTATGGAAGTTAATACCGCTCACAGTACTTCTTGATATTAGATGAAAATCTCACCAAAACAGAAAATAAGGTTTACTTAAATCCATCTCTATAGCATTAATGCACTACTAGGACAAAGCTGAACACATCTGTAGGTTTACTTAAAGGGACATGAAACCCAACATTTTTCTATTTTTGATTCAGATAGAGAATGCAACTTTTTAATTTACTTCTATTATCTAATCTGTTTCAAGTTTTTGGTAATATTTGCTGAAGGAGCAGCAATGCACTAATGGTTTCTTTCTGAACACATAGCCAATCACAATCGGTATAAATATGCAGCCACCAATCAACAGCTAGAACCTAGTTTCTCTGCTGCTCTTGAGCTTACCTAGATAAACCTTTCAGCAAAGAATAACAAGAGAAGGAAGCAAATTAAATAATAGAAGTATATTGGAAAGTTGTTTAAAATTGTATTCTCTATCTTAATCATGAAAGAAAAATTTTTGTGTTTCATGTCCCTTTAAATCAATCTCTGTAGCAGTAATGCACTACTAGGACAAAGCTGAACACATCTATAGGTTTGGAAATACACAACAAGGAGTGACCTATATAGTTATATAACTAATTATAGTTCTTTAAAAATTATTATTAAAACCCTTGTATAAGTAAAGGATATATGTGAGGGATCCAAGACATTCAGGGAATGAATCCTCCCAATGTGGTGATGTGGTGATATCTCTTTAAAAATCCGGAACCAAAGAGTAGTTGCAGCCCCTTGAATACACGGTCCTGGCAACCGGATCAAGCTGAATGAAAACAAAGAAGGGGTACAGGGGCGCACACTCCTCTAAGCATAGTAAGTTAAAAGCTCACACAGATTTATTATAAAATCAACAAATGAACACTCACACATTAAAACCGCAAACAACTATGAGGTATGTTAAAAGTTCATATGATAATCATCAAAGATTCTCACGGATCTACCGTAGTGTCCCAGAGCTGTATCCAGAGATCCAAAGCTCTTATGGTCCCTGCTAGGCGCATCCAGTCTGTGGTACTAATGTTAAATGTCCCATAAACAATAACAGTACAGAAAAGTACTTTACTTATGGAAAAAAACCCACAAAACAACACACAATCGCTCAGTAAACTCCGTCCGGCTAATCGATCCGCTGTGGTTAAGTGACTCATAGACGGTGGGTGTGGGCTTACGCGTTTCGTAGGAGGCTTCCTACTTCATCAGAGGCATGCCCACTGAGTCTTGGAACCGTCTATAAGAATGAGTGGGAAGCACCTCACATGATTATACTCCGTCCGGCTAATCGATCCGCTGTGGTTAAGTGACGCATAGACGGTGGGTGTGGGCTTACGCGTTTCGTAGGAGGCTTCCTACTTCGTCAGAGGCATGCCCACTGAGTCTTGAAACCGTCTATAAGAATGAGTGGGAAGCACCTCACATGATTATACTCCACCATACAAGTACCAGAAAAATGGGTAATCTCTGCTTACATGAATTAAAGGTACACTTAACCCAATTTTTTTCTTTCATGATTCAGATAGAGCGTGTAATTTTAAGCTACTTTCTAATTTACTCCTATTATCAATATTTCTTTGTTCTCTTGGTATCTATTTGAAAAAGCAGAAATGTAAGGTTAGGAGCCAGCCCATTTTTGGTTCAGATACTGGGTAGCGCTTGCTGATTGGTGGCTACATTTACCCACCAATCAGCAAGCCCTACCCAGGTGCTGAACCAAAAATGGTCCGGCTCTTAAGCTTAAATTACTGCTTTTTCAAATAAAGATAGAAAGAGAAAGAAGAAAAATTGATAATAGGAGTAAATTAGAAAGTTGCTAAAAATTGCTGCTCTATCTGAATCATGAAAGAAAAGATGTGAGTTTAGTATCCCTTTAAGGCTGCTAAAAATGGGTAATCTCTGCTTAAATTAATTAAGACTGCTAACTGAGTATATTAACTGTGCACAATGTCACAAGCAGTGTAATAAGATCAAAACACAAAAAAGGGCACCATTCAATAAAGTCTAAAGTGCTTCTATACTTAAAAATATTTTATAATGTATGAAAGATAAGGTGAAATATCTACATAGCATACTATATGGCTCTAGATATATATAGAAAATCAATAATTGGAAATTAATAACAATATATTGAGAATTAATAAGTTACTTCTCATATTTAGTATTTAATATTACATATGGTGCTAGATCTAAAAGACCGACCCAAATAACGGTATTTATTAAATATCACAAAACAGTATCTATTTAAAAGAGGGATAAAAAACACCTAATCTCTAATGTATAAATTCATAGACACACATTATGGGGAGATTAAAGTGTATTATGATAGGACCTAACTAAATGAGCAAACTAATGTGATAAAATATGTATGTCTATAAAGTATGACAGTATGTCTAATCATGAACTTCTAAAAATAATCTATTAGCACCAAATGGCTTGTGTTTTGATCTATGTAAAAGAGTTTTTCAACTAGAGGGTACAGATGGGTGTTTGAATATGACAGATCATATCATTAGAAATAATCTATCTTAAAAAAACGTATGGAATCAAAAGAAGAGGGTGGGGGGGGGGATTAGTTATCTATCAAAAAGTCTGCTAAATCTATTTCTCTATTCATCCACCATTGGTTTCAGACTGCCTAGGGTACGTATCCAATATGTTTATCTACGCCTCAGGACTAATAGTCTGTACCCTCCTCTAGTGTCAAATTTAATTGTTTCTACCCTCAAGCTACTGGGGTCTTGGTTGTGTACCACAGTAAAATGGGCAGAAACTCCATGTGTGAGAACTCCCTTCTCAATATTAACTAGATGTTCTCTAAAGCGAGTTTTGAGGCTCCCTTTAGTTCTCCCTATGTATATCTTGCCACATGAACATGACAAATGATAAACCACATGAGTTGTTTTACAGTTCATGGAGCTTTTGATATTATACATTCTATTGTTTCTCAAAGAGCCAACATGTGAGTTGTCTTTGTCTATACTGCTCAAACTTTCTTTTCTGCCACATTTATAAAACTACCTTTTGTTCTTTTTTGCAGCCAATTTCTCTGCTTGGTGTTCTTAATTTACTGGGTGCTAAAAGATTTTTCAGGTTCTGTTTTTTTCTAAAGATCACTTGAGGTCTTTTGGTTAATACTGTTTTCAGTACTGGATCTTGCAGTAGGACAGATCAATGCTTCTTAAAAACTTTCTCTATTTGGCTAGATGCTCTATTGAATTTGGTGATTAACAGAGGTTTTACGATTCATAAATCAAAACACAAGCCATTTGGTTCATGATTAGACCTACTTTATAGACATACATATTTTATCACATTAGTTTGCTCATTTAGTTAGGTTCTATCATAATACACTTTAATCTCCCCATAATGAGTGTCTATGAATTTATACAGATTAGGTGTTTTTTCCCTCTTTTAAATAGATACTGTTTTGTGATATTTAACAAATACCGTTATTTGGGTCGGATTTTTAGATCTAGTACCATATGTAATATTAAATACTAAATATGAGAAGTAACTTATTAATTCTCAATATATTGTTTTTAATTTCCAATTATTGATTTTCTATATATATCTAGAGCCATCTAGAGCCATATAGTATGCTGTGTAGATATATCACCTTATCTTTTATACATTATAAAAAGATAAACTTTCTCTATTTGGCGAGATGCTCTATTGAATTTGGTGATTAACAGAGGTTTTACGCTTCATAAATCAAAACACAAGCCATTTGGTGCTAATAGACTATTTTTAGAAGTTCATGATTAGACATACTTTATAGACATACATATTTTATCACATTAGTTTGCTCATTTAGTTAGGTTCTATCATAATACACTTTAATCTCCCCATACTGAGTGTCTATGAATTTATACATGAGAGTTTAGGTGTTTTTTCCCTCTTTTAAATAGATACTGTTTTGTGATATTTAACAAATACCGTTATTTGGGTTGTTTTTTTTAGATCTAGCACCAAATGTAATATTAAATACTAAATATGAGAAGTAACTTATTAATTTTCAATATATTGTTTTTAATTTCCAATTATTGTTTTTCTATATATATCTAGAGCCATCTAGAGCCATATAGTATGCTGTGTAGATATATCACCTTATCTTTTATACATTATAAAATATTTTTAAGTATCGACGCACTTTAGACTTTATTGAATGTTGCCCCTTTTTGTGTTTGATCTTATTACACTGCTTGTGACATTGTACACAGTTAATATACACAGTTAGCCAGTCAGGCAAATTGGGCGCAGCCTTAATTCATGAGAGCAGAGATTACCCATTTTTTCTGGTACTTGATTGGTGGAGTATAATCATGTGTGGCGCCCCCCACTAATTCTTATAGACGGTTCCAAGACTCAGTGGGCATGCCTCTGACGAAGTAGGAAGCCTCCTACGAAATGCATAAGGCCACGCCCACCATCTATGCGTCACTTACCTACAGCTGAACGATTAGCCGGCTGGAGTTTACTGAGCGGATGTGTGTTGTTTTGTGGCGTTTTCCATTAGTAAAGTACTTTTCTGTACTGTTATTGTTTATGGGATATTTAACACCAGTACCACGGACTGGAAGTGCCTAGCAAGGACTAAAGAGCTTTTTTTTTTTTTTTTGAATTTTTTTTTATTGAGGTGAGTGAAACATACAACAAGCTTACAATACTACAGACAAGTCATTTTCATACAGATGCAAGATATAACACTTCCATTACTACATAAACCGACATCATATGCTCAATTAGCTGTGCGCCCAGAACTAGTCTAGGTCCAGCTTTGGATTGTATTATCATCAGTTAGTGGGATGAGAAATATTGGATTGGGTAAAAAAAACACTGTATATAATAGTTTATTGTATTACGAAGCCTGTCTGAGTTGGACCTCGTTTTTATTATATGTATGGCATTGGGGTAACTAATATGTAGATCTCTTACGGATCAGCAAAGTGAAGTCAGTTGCATTAAATGCTAGTTACATATACATGTCAGGAGTATGGGGAGAAAACAGTGGACCAGAGCCGCTTGAGTACACATATCTGGCATCTGGGGTTGGGAGTAGGGAGAGAAAAGAGAGAAAGAGGTAAATAAACGTACAAACGGAGAGTTAGGGACAAAGAGAGAAAAAAAAAAAAAGGAAGAAAAGAGTAGGTTGTGGTATGTCAATTAGGACTACATGAGGACTGAGCTCCTATATGCATTTTAAACCTTAAATTAAAAGCATTCTATAGCTGCTCTAAAATAGAGGGAAGTAGCCTCTCAGTGTTAGTTTGTGTAGGTCAGGAAGTAGATATTTAAATGAATAAAATTACAACTATAGTAGGAGACAACTAGTGAGTAACTTATGTAATAAACATGGGGGAAATTCCAAAGAAATTATTAGACTGTAGGATGATAGATGGTGTCTCAATTTTAGTTGGTTTATATACCATAGCTTAAAAAAAGAGTGAAGTCATAGACATATAGCATGCTTTTCATAAGAATAATGAGGGTTTTAACTAACGCTGTTATTGCAGCTAACATTCTAGCTTCTTTTCAGTTGAGATACAACATTTTAGCATAAAAATATGGTTTAACTAATATTAGAGGAGCTAGACAAATCCTACTAAGAGAGCTAAAATATTGCTTTCCCATATGAACAAGGAGCAAGTAGAGGGTGCAGTAATATATCATCCTATCAAAGCTACAGTATACTAAATAAAACAAAACCTTATAGTAAGTCTCAACTATTCATCTGTTCACAAATAACAAAAAACGTAATACAAGGAGGAGGATTATGTAAAATAAGAAACAGTCATTAGTGACCAAACTAAAACCTGGAATTTTATGTGAATAGATAGTGGCGTTTAACCAACTCCAGATTTTGAGTGAGTAAGGTAGAATGGCATCAGAATAAAAATGTGGCTCCACAACACTCTTAGATCCTGTATCTGTGTCACTAGGTAGGCGATAGAGTCCTGGATAAAATAGTCTAATGACCTTCCATCTCCGGCAAAGTCAAGACCGATTCAGGTGCCTTCTTCCATCTTGGGACCAACCCCAGTAAGGCTGTGATCTAGCATTAACTGTTCCTACGGATAACTTAGTTTCTGAGCAGTTGTGAGGCGATGTCTCAGCATTTAAGCTCTCAAAGTGTGTCGGTGTATGCACATCTTGCACGATAGATATTTCAGCGTCTCTCATAAAATGATTACTAACTGACTGTGGGGGGATCACCAAAGTCCCCTGTTGCGAAGTCGCCCATGGGTCTTGCGGTAGTTGTTTAGCCAGGTCAAATAGTGCTAGCAGATGTTGCTTTAGATCAGAGAAGTGGTCATCTAAATGAGATAGTATCATATCCTCCCCCTTGTCTGTGAATTCCATGTCCTTGGGAGATTAGTATAGGAGTATATAAGTAGCCACCAGCAAATATTACAAGGACTGTCACCCTCCACTTTTTCCTGATAGATTTTGGCCTAGACGCCAGCGGAGAGGGAGGGGGGGGGGTCCAGCAGCTCCGAACTTGAAATATAAAATGCTATTATTGAGCAAGGCAGTTACGGTAAAATTAAGTACAGGAGAGGCCTGGTTGCAGGTCCAAAACTTGTCCCGATGTCTCGTCAGTCTGCCACTTGCTACATAACATTAGGGCAGAATATTCCGCTTTAGTAGGTGAGCAGAGAAGGCCTAAAATGGTGGCTCAGCTTTCCAATAGTTCAGAGCTGCGTCATACCGGAGCATAGTGTCGGAGCTTCCTCGTTTTAGTCTCACGCAAGCTGGTTTAGGTTCCACTTGATAAAATGTCAAAATATTGCTCAGTGTAAAAGCGGAGTACTCAGTGTAAAAGCGTCCGCTCCACTTGGCAGTTAGCTCCGCCCCATCATATGTGCTTTTAACATACCTCATAGTTGTTTGAAGTTTTAATGTGTGAGTGTTCATTTGTTGATTTTATAATAAATCTTTGTGAGCTTTTAACTTACTGCGCTTAGAGGGGTGTGCGCCCCTGTACCCCTTCTTTGTTTTCATACATCTGTAGGTTTACTTAAATCAATCTATAGCAGTAATGCACTACTAGGACCAAGCAGAACACATCTGTAGGTTTACTTAAATCAATCTCTATAGCAGCAGTAATGCACTACTAGGACCAAGCTGAACACATCTGGTGAGCCAACATTACTTAGCATTGAAAGAATTTGAAAATTGAATTCCAATCAATCAGATTTCACAATTTATGGATTTATCTACTGCAACAGCCTATGCCTCTTAAAAATCAATTTCAGCATATTTTGGCTGTTAGCATGGATTTTATCAGTGTTTAAGTTTTTGTGCATGATCAGTTAACATGTTAATTAACATAATCGTTTCTTGCTTTAAAGGGACATTAATATGCAAACATCACATGCTCTAATTTGCTAGTGCATATGTCATCTTTTAATAACTGATACAAGCTTACTATGTGTTTAACCACCACAAAGGGCAGAACACAACCAGTCAGGCAAATTGGGCGCAGTAAAGTCTCCAATCTCTGCCCATGTCAATCTCAGGAGTGGTAATGTGAGAAATGTTTACCTATGTGTTTAACCTATTTGTAGGGGGGGTAATGAAAGCAGGTGACTTTTACATTACAATGTCCCTTTAATAAAACATTGAAGCATATAAATTATAATTACATAACTGATTTAAATTTTGGCCACTAAAATGTGCCACTATTTTTCTCTTCCCATCACCAGTTTATATTCATCCATTCTGTTTCTAGCTTTGGCCTCTGTCTTTTTATCAATTGTCATCTTCTCATTCTGCCTCTGTTTCGCTTGTCTGTGTCCTCCTTAAAGGGACACCACACCAAACATTTTCTTTCAGAATTCCGATAGAGCATGCAACTTTAAATAACTTTTCATTTACTTCTATTATGACATTTTCTTTGTTCATTTAGTATCCTTTTTTGAAAACTATATAGCAGCAATTTGGAAAGAATGCTATACACTTGCAAGAGCTCAAGATGCCAGCACTTATACCTGCCATGTATTGCTCCAGCCATGTGCACGCTATCTACCTAGGTATCTCTTCAACAAAGAATACCAGAACAAAGCAAATTTGATAATAGAAGTAAATCGGAAACTTTTTTTAAAATTGTATGCTCTGTCTGAATCATGATAGAAAAAGGTGGGGTTTCATGTCCTTTTAAATTCTTTACACTCCACTGAAAGCTATAATGATTATAATGTATCATTGCTGCTCATTGGGCCATGAGATTCCTCTTTAAATAAAGTAACTCTTTTTGTTAAGTAGAAGAAACTTAGAAGCATAAATGTTGGTGATTTATAAGAATCAAAAGGTCCATATTTGCTTTTGCAGTATAAGGTTAATTTATTATTAGGATGACCATATGCAAATCCCAGTTATCCTAAAGTTAATTTACAGTTTATGTCCTAAACACCCCTATTCTATTCATCAAGCACCAAGTGATTATACAACTTACTTCTAGCATTGCAAAGCTTCAAAAGTAAATATGTAGTCAAGTTAGCGGTCTAGATCATGCAATTGCTTTTTTCACTCTGATCATGTGATATCTATGAGCCATTAAGGTTTTAGCTTAATAGAAATGTCCCTTTTTATGCGGAATCTCTTGGATAAAAATGTACAGTGAGCATATTTGGAATCCAGCATTGATTTTTATTGTGCAAGAAAAAGAAAATGAACAAGTTTCTTACTTCATCCACCAGGAATGTGATTCTGTTTATAAAGCTCTGGATATCCCGGGTAATTTCACTTTCTGTCATTTTTTTCTTCTGTTTAACAATGTTTTTTGCCTCACTTGACATTGCTTCCTGCAAATAAAATTCACAAATTGATATTTAAATCAATAAACAAGAAGTGAAAATTCAATTTATATTAAAATACAAAGGCTGTAAAGCCTTTCTGGGAAAGTATACAAAAGTAAATGCTGCTGTAGTTGTAAATTCTGTGAAAAGATAAAAGTTTCATTACGTTTTTTCTTTAAAGGGACAGTAAAGCCAAAATTAAACATTCATGATTCTAAACAACTTTTCAATTTACTTCTATTATGTGTCTTTAGCAGTCTCTGGCAGCATAGTTTGCAACTATGTATAACATTGCTATAATATTGCAAACACTGCTGCCAGATGGCTAAAGATACACGCACGCTTCTGAGTTCACCTAGGATTACTCTTTAACAAAGGATACCAAGAGAACTAAGCAAAATTGATAATAGAAGTAAATTGGAAATTTGTTTGAAATGTCATGCTCTATCATCCATGTAAATTTAATTTTGACTTTACAGTGTGTTTAAATTATCTTTCCAAATTGTGGAGGTAGAAAGATTAGGCCAAATGTGTCGCTCTCATTTGCATGTCCACTTTGCGGGGGGGGGGGGGGATCTTCCTTCCATACTGAAAAAAATATTAATTGAAATGGTTTAAAGGGTTTAAGATACACACAACTTTGAGCTATTCCCATGCCATCAACTGTTGTCATATACGATATCCCTTTAAATCACTGTTAGAACATATTTATTAATACTAAAACATATATATTATATTAAAAAAAATATATGTATATATATACATACATATATATATATATATATATATATATATTCTGTATATATGTATGTGTGTGTGCTTGTGGGGGGGTTTGTAATGTTTTATTTTAATATACTGTGCATTCAGAAAGTATTCAGACCTCTTCATTTGTTCACATTTATTATTTTGCAGCCTTATGTTAAAATGTTTTAAATTATTAATTTATTTTTTCAAATCAATCTACACCCCATACTGACAAAGCAAAAAACAGATTTTTGATAACTTTTCAAATTTATGAAAAAGAAAAAACTGAAATATCACATTGACATACGTATTCAGACCCTTAACACAGTACTTTGTTGAATCAACTTTTGCAACGATTACAGCCTCAAGTCTTTTTGGATATGATGCAACAATCTTTGCACACCTGGATTTGAGGACTCAATCTCTGTCAGGTTGGATGGGGACCATCAATGGACAGCCATTTTCAAACCTCTCCAGAGATGTTTGATTGGGTTCAAGTTTGGGCTCTGGCTGGGTCACTCAAAAACATTCACAGAGTACTCTTTAAACCAACCATTCAGTCATCTTGGTTGTGTGCTTAGGGTCATTGTCCTGTTGTAAAGTGGTTCTGGATCAGGATTTCATTAAGGATATCTCTGAATTTTGCTGCGTTTAGCTTTCCTTCAACCTTGACTAGTCCCCCAGTCCCTGCTGCTGAAAAACACCCCTGAGCATAATGCTACCACCACCATATTTACCGTTGAGATGGTATTGCGCAGGTGATCAGAGGTGCCTGGTTTCCTCCAGACATAACGTTTTGAATTAAGGCCAAATAGTTCACTCTTAATTTCATGCGACCAGAGAGTCTTGTTTCCTTTCATCTGAGAGTCCTTTAGATGTTTTTTGCAAATTCCAAGTAGGCTTTTATGTGTCTAGCACTGAGGAGAGGCTTCCATCTGGCCATAAAGCCCAGATCAATGGAGTTTTGCAGTGAGGGCTGTCCTTCTGCAAGTTTATCCCATCTCCATATATGAGCTCTGTAGCTCAATCAGAGTGACCATCGGGTTCTTGGCCACCTCTCTTACCAAGGCCCTTCTCTCCAGATTGCCCAGTTTGGCCAGGCAACAGCTCTAGTCCTGGTTGTTCCAATCTTCTTCCATTTAATAATTATGGAGGCCACTGTGCTCTTTAGAACCTTCAATGCAGCTGAAATTTTTTTGTACCCTTTCCCAGATCTGTACCTTGACATAATTTTATCTCTGAGCTCTGCAGGCAGTTCCTTTGACCTCATGGCTTGGTTTTTTAATTTGCCACAGGTGGACTCCAATCAAAGTGTAAGAAACAACTCAAAGATAATCCAGAGAAATTGGATGCACCTGAGCTAAATTTCAAGTCTCATAGCAAATGGTCTGAATACCAATGTCAATGTAATATATCAGTTATTTTTTTTTAATTAATTTGCAAAGTTATCAAAAAGCTGATTTTTTAGTTGTCATTATGGGGTAGATTGAATTAAAAAAAAAAAAAAAAAAAACATTTTAGCTTACGGCTGCAACATAACAAAATGTGGAAAAATGTAGGGATCTGATTACTTTCTGAATGCATTATACATGTGTTTTTTTATACTTTTATTCTAGCCCTTACGCTTGGTACTCATAACTCACTACTTGTAATATGAGTGATGTTAACGTGGCCCCTGCTATCCATTAAAAGTATAGGGCGCCCTAATATTCTCTGGTTGATATCTTTAAGAATTGACTTGTAATATTGGATTGTGTGATATTCTTATCTCAGGGTTGAGATATGGATAGCTCACCCTTTGCTATTAATATTGTTCCAATCTAAGCCTTTGTATTTTCAGCCAGTGTAGGCCACATTTATCATCATGGGAAATTTAGTTAGCTCCCTTACCAGTTCTTGTTTGCAGAGGGTCACTCTCTTCTTGTCTAGTGCTGTAGTATTTGTCAATTTGTATTTCTTTTCTGCTGCAGAGATGAACACTCTATAAAAGAAAAAAGCAGCTTAATATGTATGTGCACTTAATTGAGGTTAACGCTATTTGTCATCATTTTTAAGATGGCCATGCCTTTTCCTTTGTATACATAGAGCTCTGTCTTGGGGTGGTGTTTTGGGGGGGGGGGGTTCGTGCCGAAAAGGCGACTTTTTGATTTGGTGTTATCACAATAGCGTGCTTTTGGCTGATTCACGCATTTGCAAAGAGGTTTCAGATTGTCAACAAAAAAACTATTTTTTCATATGGAGGTGAAAACTTCTCGCCAATCACAATATGTTTTTGGGTTATTTTTCAGCAGCTTTTCAAGACCATTTTTTACTTGAATGTGACACTTTTAGGCACTTGATAAGTCCTCGGAAGGTCTTTTCAGACATATTTTATGCTATTTCACGGCTATATACAAGCAGTCTATTTGCACATATGCTAAACACATTGAACTGGCAACAGTAGACATTCTAGAGGATTGTTAATATACATGTTATTGATTCATTAAATCTCTATTCATTCCTATTGAAGAGGCCGTATACAATCAGCAAGGTACACATTTACATATGAATAGGGACATATGTATATGTGATGACTATGTGACATTATGTACAGCTAAGGGGATCTGCTGGCAAACTTACTTCAGGACACCAACATATACAAAAGGCTTCATTTTATATTTAATTTTGTAATATTTGATTGTAAGTCTCACTCACAGTATCGTGATTGTCACAAACAGTACTAGCATTATAAAAAGTGGTTTTTTTTTACAGAAAATTGCTTAGTCACGGCTTTCATAGTTAACTCCTGAAATCTGTTTCTATCCGCACCACTGCTAGCCCATCTAAATGCATCTTTTATGTGCTAGAATAGGCAGATTGTGAACTTTATTATATTGTTTGTTAAAGACCCGTTTCTATTTATATGTTACCTGTAAACAAGATGGCAACTACGAGTTTCTATGCATAACCCGAATAATGTCTTTTTTTTTTCTTACAGGCTTTTCACTTTTAAACTGTTATTCTTCACTCTGCTCCCTTGCTGCTATGTATCTTTCTAAGAGAGTCTTAAACGACATCAAGTGTTCGTGAATAACCTTCATGCACTCTAAGTCCGAAATTAATTAATGACAGTGCATTCATTATTGAACTTGTAATTTGGAACAAGCTTTCGTGACTGAGTTCAATGTTGTAGACACTGTCGTGCACGAGTTTAGACTTTGCATGCATGGAGGCTCTTCCCTTATAAAAAGCCGTTCACAAATGCGCATGCTCGTTAGAGGGTCTCTTAGAATGATACAAAGGCAGTGAGATCACAAATTACAGTTTAAAATAAGTTTAAAAAAAAGATATTATAAGTGTTTTGCATAGAACCTCATAGCAGCCATTTTGTTTACAGTTCACACCAAATTGGAAATGTCCTTTAACATACAATAGAAATAAATCTTCTTTAAAACAACTTGTGAAATCTGTAAAACGACCATATAGTGATAGAAAACAGTGCATAGTATGCTCATCCTAATAACCTAAAAGATGCATTTAGATTGGTTAACAGTGGTGCAGATGGAAGTGGATTGTAATAGATGACTATTAAAGCTTGACTAAGCAATCTCCCATAAAAGCAAGTTTTTAATAATGACAGCACTGTGAGACTTACATTCAAATATTAAAAACATATATAAAAAAATATATATACAATGCCTTTTGTAGATGATGTACTGAAATACTATAGAAGTGTGCCCATCATGCTAAGATACATATGTCATTGATATAGTTACTGAGTGTTGAGGATGTATTGTGATGACATTAGGTAAATATCACAAATGCATAGAAGTGTGTACGAGCGAAAAATTTGGTTCGGACGAATCTTTTGTTGTGAATATTCAAAAAACATATTTTTTTATATTCCCCACCTGTGCTATTCCACAAATGGTCTGTATTTGTTTCATTTAAAAGGAGACGAATACCGACCATTCGTGGAACATTTACATTTGTTTTTGTTAAACAAATGTAAATGTTCCTTTGCTACAGGTGAATTTTTTTAACAAACAATACAATGTAGCATTGTGATCACTCAAGAGACTGGACTCCCTGTTTGACCAGAGCAAAAATCATTTTTAGGAGCGCAAAGCAAAGTTCAGACTCAACACTGATGATGCTGATTGTGTTTTTTTTTACCTTGCAAATGAAAGGAAAAAGGGAATAGTATTGCAAGCAGAAGTGTAATATGTGCATGATATACACAATGTATTGCCAACAGGCTCAGATTAGGAATAAATTCACTAAGAAGTATCTCTGCTAGAAAAGCTTTTCGAGCTTCACTGATTCCTATGTTATTCTTTGCCGCTATAGCTAACTCATCTCTCCAGCCTTCAGTGATTCAGCTGCATAAAAGTACAGAAACTTAAGATGCTGTTTAGGAACCTAAATCTGGAGAGGCTGTAAATGACCTTGAGGTTAGGGAGGGAGTGAGGACCCTGAAGTTGGAGAGGCTGGTGAGGACCCTGAATTTGCAGAAGCTGGTCAGTACCCTAAAGCTGGAGAGGCTGGTGAGGACCCATAAGTTGGAGAGGTTGTAAAAAACTATTGGTGAATTTTTTAACTGGAACATCTCAGTAAGTGAAAAAGGTATAAAAAGTGTCTTACAATTTCCATAACCTTGGTGCACTTCTCTGTCATGGCAAATTGCATAAAAAAACACGAGATCATTACCTGCTTTGGTTGATAAAATCTGTAAGTACTTCTCTCATCTTCTCCTCTGGAGCTAAATCTGAAACCTTGATAAGCTCTCTGATATGCACCAATCCTTCCCCCTAAATAGTAGACAAACATATTAGAACACTTAATGAATATTATGACCTGCATGTCAAAATGCATTGCAATAGTTTGAAAATACATTCTAAAGCAAATTTATCTCCAGCCTTTATATGTCTTTGAAGTAGTGACAATATATATTGGGAAAACTGCCTTTTGCTGAATATGGAAAAGCTTGTGACAATGATTTAATTTTATGCAGATCTCTTGGCCACAAATGTATAATCACATACGGCTAGATTTAGAGTTGGGCGGTAGCCGTCAAAACCAGCGTTAGAGGCTCCTAACGCTGTTTTTTACCGCCCGCTGGTATTTGGAGTCAGTCAGGAAAGGGTCTAACGCTCACTTTGCAGCCGCGACTTTTCCATACCGCAGATCCCCCTACGCCATTTGCGTATCCTATCTTTTCAATGGGATCTTTCTAACGCCGGTATTTAGAGTCTTGGCTGAAGTGAGCGTTAGAAATCTAACGACAAAACTCCAGCCGCAGAAAAAAGTCAGTAGTTAAGAGCTTTCTGGGCTAACGCCGGTTTATAAAGCTCTTAACTACTGTGCTCTAAAGTACACTAACACCCATAAACTACCTATGTACCCCTAAACCGAGGTCCCCCCCACATCGCCGGCACTCTATTAAAATTTTTTAACCCCTAATCTGCCGACCGCACACCGCTGCCACCTACGTTATCCCTATGAACCCCTAATCTGCTGCCCCTAACACCGCCGACCCCTATATTATATTTATTAACCCCTAATCTGCCGCCCCCAACGTCGCCTCCACCTACCTACACTTATTAACCCCTAATCTGCCGACCGGATCTCGCCGCTACTATAATAAATGTATTAACCCCTAATCCGCCTCACTCCCGCCTCAATAACCCTATAGTAAATAGTATTAACCCCTAATCTGCCCTCCCTAACATCGCCGACACCTAATTTCAAGTATTAACCCCTAATCTGCCAACCGGAGCTCAACGCTACTCTAATAAATTTTTTAACCCCTAAAGCTAATTCTAACCCTAACCCTAACACCCTTCTAAGTTAAATATAATTTTATTCTAACGAAATAAATTAACTCTTATTAAATAAATTATTCCTATTTAAAGCTAAATACTTACCTGTAAAATAAACCCTTATATAGCTACAATATAAATTATAATTATATTGTAGCTATTTTAGGATTAATATTTATTTTACAGGCAACTTTGTATTTATTTTAACCAGGTACAATAGCTATTAAATAGTTGAGAACTATTTAATAGTTACCTAGTTAAAATAATTACAAATTACCTGTAAAATAAATCCTAACCTAAGTTACAATTAAACCTAACACTACACTATCAATAAATAAATTAAATAAACTACCTACAATTATCTACAATTAAACCTAACACTACACTATCAATCAATTAATTAAATACAATACCTACAAATAAACACATTTAAATAAACTAACTAAAGTACAAAAAATAAAAAAGAACTAAGTTACAAAAAATAAAAAAATATTTACAAACATTAGAAAAATATTACAACAATTTTAAACTAATTACACCTACTCTAAGCCCCCTAATAAAATAACAAAGACCCCCAAAATAAAAAAATGCCCTACCCTATTCTAAATTAAAAAAGTTCAAAGCTTTTTTACCTTTCCAGCCCTGAAAAGGGCCATTTGCGGGGCATGCCCCAAATAATTCAGCTCTTTTGCCTGTAAAAAAAAAACTTAGGGGGGTGTTAGGGTTAGGGTTAGAATTAGCTTTAGGGGTTAAAAAATTTATTAGAGTAGCGGTGAGCTCCGGTCGGCAGATTAGGGGTTAATACTTGAAGTTAGGTGTCGGCGATGTTAGGGAGGGCAGATTAGGGGTTAATACAATTTATTATAGGGTTATTGAGGCGGGAGTGAGGCGGATTAGGGGTTAATAACTTTATTATAGTAGCGGTGAGCTCCGGTCGGCAGATTAGGGGTTAATAATTGTAGGTAGGTGGCGGCGACGTTGGGGTCGGCAGATTAGGGGTTAATAAATATAATATAGGGGTCAGCGGTGTTAGGGGCAGCAGATTAGGGGTTCATAGGGATAACGTAGGTGGCAGCGGTGTGCGGTCGGCAGATTAGGGGTTAAAAAATTTTAATAGAGTGGGGGGACCTCGATTTAGGGGTACATAGGTAGTTTATGGGTGTTAGTGTACTTTAGAGCACAGTAGTTAAGAGCTTTATAAACCGGCGTTAGCCCAGAAAGCTCTTAACTACTGACTTTTTTCTGCGGCTGGAGTTTTGTAGTTGGATTTCTAACGCTCACTTCAGCCAAGACTCTAAATACCGGCGTTAGAAAGATCCCATTGAAAAGATAGGATACGCAAAGGGGGATCTGCGTAGGGGGGTCTGCGGTATGGAAAAGTCGCGGCTGCAAAGTGAGCGTTAGACCCTTTCCTGACTGACTCCAAATACCAGCGGGCGGTAAAAACCAGCGTTAGGAGCCTCTAACGCTAGTTTTGACGGCTACCGCCCAACTCTAAATCTAGCCGTATAGATATAATTAGGATGAGGTAAATATTTGGACAGTCCTGAGATTGGTAGATATGTCCCTAGAGAATAGAAAGACAGCAAGAAATTAGAATAACTGTAGCAAATGCCAGCAGTGCTTGTGGGAAATATCAGATGCAGCCTCACGAGTGTCTGCTATGGAGAAAGGGATTTGGCACAGCCCACATCAAGGAGAGAAATGGGCACAGCCACATAGATGACTGCAGTGCTAGAGAATGTGTGAGAGAGCATAGGGTGCAACCACAACATGTACTTGCTGGGTCAAGAGAGCAACAGAGAGAATATCTGCTATTTAGGGGAGAGATACTGCAGATGGTACAGAGCACACTACAGTAATGTGCATACACCATACTCACAGTGCCCTTCTTATTGTGCATGTGTAATATGAAGTTAGTAGGTCACATGAATGGCCACACCCAAACCTCACCCCCTCAAAAAGTGCTGTGCAGATAGCTATGTGTTTTCATTTGCTTCTATGCATAGATACAGTCATATATCATTACCTAAGCGCTGAATTACACAGATTAATGATATACACACACTTCCACAACAGGGTAATTGGATATAAGGTATTTGTGTTTGGTTCTTTGTCCCTTTTTAGACCTCAACTGGCTTATTACATTTTCACATATACTGTATATTTCATGTTTTCATAGTTTATGTTCTATTATCTTAGTTTATACCACTATTCTTTAATCTTTTTGAATGTATTTTATATGTAAACATATTTGCAAAAATATAAAGTGCAGTTAAAATGTAATTTTTACAAATGCATTTACAATTGGTGATTTTTAGTAAAACAAATGGATACAAATTTTTTACCTAGATGGATGCACATAGAAAGTTAGTGTTGATAACTTGTAGTTTAGTTGCTGAATGACCTACATTCACTTTGTATAGAGAGACTGTAGAGAATGGAAGCAGAATGTATTCATCAAACCTGAGTCTCCTTAACCTATTACTATAGTAAATTTAAATTTAGGATAGTGGCATGTTCTCTATTAAATTTTCTCTAAATTAATCTAATACAATTATGTATGAACTGGCAAATCATTTTTTAACCTATGTTCACTTCATGTTGTGTATACTTTTAGAACGTATCCTAGCCAACTACATCACCATCAGATGTCTGTAAGATACCCAGCCAACTCGTGAATTGGAACTCATCTATAAAACAAGTTATTCTGGTAGTAAAATATGCTTTTATGACTTAAAATTATAGCCTCAATAAGACTTAAATGGTGGTCAGTGGTCACTACCAAGTAGTGCATAATGTTTGGAAATTAAACGTTAAAACATTTTTGCATATACAATTTAAGGTAAAAGATGTGTAAAATTTTATTTGGAATTATAAGGAAATGCACATTTGTGTTCACTGGCTGATAGGACAACTCCCTGACCACTACTTGTAGAAAGGCACAGACATCCACAAGTCTTACAAGTTAAACTTTAAACAATTTTAATGTAGCAAAAGACATTTTGAAATGGTATACACTGTCCCTTTAGGAAATCCATAGACACCACTTATATATGATATCAAATTTGAACATTACTGATCTCACAGGTGTTTGGTGAATCTCAGTCACTGACTAGAACATCAGATTATCTATAATTGTGATGCCAATAGTGAAGATTTTGTAAGCCATTAGCCTGGACAATACTGATGCAGACAAGAGATGCAAATCTAAATGGCATTAATAAAACATCACATATCAGTTTCTGTGATTGAGACGTTTATATGCATTACAGGTAACTCAAAACATAAGTTTCACTAGGCTCCAATAGGAAAATACTGGCAGATTAAGGCCATAATGATCGAAAAATGACATTATTTGTAACTTTAAGACTATTGACCCTGCACTATTGTTTATTTGACCACCACAGAGTGCTCTGCTGGTCCTGACCATTACTTCTACTGTGTGTTTAACCCTTTTGTGGGGGTTAAACCCATAGTAGTGTAGGGTCAATAGTCTTAAAATGACATGCTCCAACAAACGCCATTTTTTTACTATGTCCCTTTAATGTAAGCCATAAAGTATTTTACAGCATATATAGTTGTATATTAATTATGTTATTCTATCAATGTAACGGTGATAAATTATATGTAAGAATATATTCATAATTCTTTCTCATTTATTAGAGTAGGAAGCGAGAAGTTAACTCATTTTACATTAGCTATTCTAAATAGCAAGAAACAAAACATAAATAAAAATCCTTAATGCCTATTAACAAAATGTACCGCTAAAGCAATAATAATTCTTGCCAATTACATTATTCAAATGAGACTGTTTTAATTTCCTAAACCATCTATCATATTCAATTGACTTTTATTCTGGCACAAAATGACTGAAAACATATTGTCTCTGGGTACCCAGTGCTGTACTAAGCAATTAAAATGCGCTAATTAAGAATATTTCATTTACGTGTATTTTTTTCTATTGTATTGTATGGAGAAAGAAGTTCATAATAAGTGGCCTTATATTGTTTGGATACTCAGATATGCTAATGCGTGACCTTCATTTCTTCATAATCTGTGTTTGAGGAAAGTACAGTTTGTGCATATTAGTAAATATTGGAGGTCAATAATTACACCACTGCAAGAAATACTTAGAGAGACATTAACATCAAAATTAAAGGGATAGTCAAGTCCAAAATAAACTTTCATGATTCAAATAGGGTATTCAATTTTAAACAACTTTCCAATTTACTTTTATCACCAATTTTGCTTTGTTCTCTTGTGACAGTTTTTCACCACTAGAGGGCATTAGTTCATGTAATTCACATAGATAACATTAAGCTCATGCACATAAATTTACCCAGGAGTGAGCACTGATTGGCTAAACTGCAAGTCTGTCAAAAGAACTAAAATAAGGGGGCAGTCGGCAGATGCTTAGATACAAGGTTATTACAGAGGTAAAACTAGTATAATTATAACTGTGTTGTTATGCAAAATTGGGGAATAGGTAATTAAGGGATTATCTATCTTTTAAAACAACAACAATTCTGGTGTTTACTGTCCCTTTAAACTTTCATGATTCAGATAGAGCATATAAATGTATTTTTTTTTTCCAATTTACTGCTATTATGTAGTTTCCTTTGTTCTCTTGGTATCCATTGTTGAAAAGCATATCCAGGTAGGCTCAGGAGCAGCAATGCATTACTGGGAGCTAGCTTCTCATTGGTGGCTGCACATACAGTATATGCCTCTTATCATCGGTTCCCCCTTTGTGTTAAGTAAGATTTCAGTAGTTCAGCAAATTATATCAAGAAACAGAAGCAAATTTGATCATAAAAGCAAATTTAAAAGTTGTTGTATGCTCTATCTGACCATAACCAGCTGAAACTACAATCCCCATAATGCAACAGTTAAGGCAGGGAATGAGTTGCTATTAACAGTACAAAATAGAAGTGGTTTCACTAAGGAGAAAGAATTAAGCTAAACACAGCTTTATTAAAAAAAAGACATGAAACCCAAACTTTCTTTTTCATTGTTCAGACAGAGCATAACATTTTAAACAAGCTTCCATTTACTGCTGTTATCTAATTGGCTTCATTCTCTTGCTATCCTTTGTTACAAAAGCATACCTAGGTAGTTTTAGAAGGAGAAATGCACTATTGGGAGCTAGCAGCTTATTGTTGGCTGCACATATTTGACTCTTGTCATTTGCTCACCTGATGTGTTGCGCTAGCTCTCAGTAGTGCATTGCTGCTCCGTCAACAAATGATACCAAGAGATTGAAGTAAAACTGATAATATCAGTAAATTGGGTCATGTTCCTAATTAAATACACATGTATGAGAGAGGAAGAGTGTGAGTTGATGCTTTTTATGCCTCTACCTGTACTAAGTCATTAATAAATACTGGTAACAGTGTGAAATGTGTCACATACCACTAGTTATTCTCATGTGTGTGTGTTATTGATTAATAACCTTCGCCTAGATTACGAGTTGCTCTATAGAGGGTGCGAAACGAACGCAACAAAAGTTGCGTTATTTCAACCTCCATAGCGCTGCCATTCCGAATTTCTGAAAAGCCTCCTTGTACGTGCAATATGGTGGCGATAAGCTCCATACCGCACAATACCCAAGGGCTGAGAATACGTGCTCGTGCACGCTTTCCCCATAGACAGCAATGGGTAGAGAGTGTTACAATAAACTAACACCTGAAGCGCGGAATGAAAAGCTCCGTAACGCAACCCCATTGATGTCTATGGGGAAAAAAGTTACGTTTAAATTTAACACCCTAACATAAACCCCAAGTCTAAACACCCCTAATCTGCTGCCCCAACATCGCTGACACCTAAATAAAGTTAGTAACCACTAATCTGCCGCCCCCGCCATCGCCGACACCAAAATAAAGTTATTGACCCCTAATCTGCCGCCCCCGACATTGCCGGCACTGAAATAAAGTTATTAACCCCTAATCTGCTGCTCCCGACATCGCCGCCACTAATAAATAATTTTAAGGTAAAAGAGCTGATTTCTTTAGGGCAATGCCCTACAAAAGGCCCTCTTAAGGGCTATTGGTAGTTTATTGTAGGCTAGGAGGTGTTTTTATTTTGGGGGGGCTTTTTATTTTTATAGGGCTATTAGATTAGGTGTAATTGTTTTTATTTTTGATCATTTTGTTAGTTATTTTTCGTAATTTAGTGTTTGTTATTTTTGCTAATTTAGTATTTTTTTATTAGTAGTGTTAGTTTTTTTTTAATGTGCAATTTAGTTTTTTTAATTGGTAGTTAGTATAATAGTTTAGTATAATAGTTAGGTTAAATGTTAGTTTAAACTTAGGTTTTTTAATTTCACAGGTAACTTTTTATTTATTTTAAGATTGGGATATTGTAATTTTAATTTAAAGTTAGGGGGTGATAGGTTTAGGGGTTAATAGTTTAATTTAGTAGTGGCGATGTGGGGGGGGGGGCTGGCGGTTTAGGGGTTTATGGGTTTATTTAGTAGTGGCGATGTGGGAGGCTGGCGGTTTAGGGGTTAATAGGTTTAGTTATTGGCGGGATGTGGCCGGGCAGCAAATTAGGGGTTAATAAGTTTTAAATAGTGTTTGTGATGCGGGAGGACCTCGGTTTAGGGGTTAATAGGTAGTTTATGGGTGTTAGTGTACTTTGTAACACTTTAGTTATGAGTTTTGTGAAACATTTTTGTTACCCAAAATCCATAACTACTGCTTTCAGAAGGCGGTATGGATTGTGTCGGTATAGGCTGTAACGCAAGCATTTTAGCCTCACCACACAACCTGTAATACCGGCGCTATGGAAATCCCACGCAAAAACGTAATTTTTTTGAGTGCGGGATTGACGTTGCGTTACAGGCTAAAATGCTTGCGGTATAGCTATACCGACACGACTCGTAATGGCTGTGTTACTGTTTTTACGCTCAAAATTGCAATTTTTTCCACGTTAAAACCGTAATGCAAAACTCGTAAACTAGGTGCTTGTATTTTACTTTTTTCTTCTGCAGTGTAACCACTTATTTTTTGCACTTGTAAGTGATATTTCTATTTGTTACTTCATGTGGTAAATCCTATTTTATAGATGTATTAAATATTCCAAAATCAACTTACAAGGTGATCTGCCATTTTCTGAAGCACATTTGAACTATATAGTCTAAAGGTCTGATCTCCCCAGGTACTTTTCACATAGATACAAGGCTTTTTTTCATTGAATTGCAAGTAGTTGTAGTTTCTATAAGACAAAACAAATACAAAATATAAATAGCAATTTGATTTTTAGAGATGATGCATTTGAAAACGTTTTGGGGTACTAGCTAAAAAAGGAAAAGGGTTGCCTGGGGGGTTATCGAGTTCTTATAGCTGTGAAATTTAAAGTGATAAATGGCCCCATAAATATGTCATTAAGTTTTGAGAATTTGGATTGTGATTAACAAAGCAGGACTGGTACATGTTAAAATGGCGGATTGTCATTGTCATAGAAAAGGGATCATCTGCAGCTGTTAACATTCCAATAATAATCAAATAATAGATTCTAACAGCCCCTAGGAATTTAGATAACAGCATACAAATCATTTAAATACCATGTGATTGCCCTGGAGCACACTTCCAAAATCTACCTCTTATTCTGCCAGATTACGAGTTTTGTCGGTAAAGACTTGCGGGGCTAACAAGCCTTTTTTTTCCAGTGCTCACTTAAGACAACGCCGGTATTAAAAGTTTTCTGAATGGCTGCGTTAGCCTCAGAAAAGTGAGCATGGAGCAAATTTAGCTCCACTTCTCACTGTAATACCAGCGTTGCTTAAAGGGACACTGAACCCAAATTTTTTCTTTCTTGATTTAGATAAAGCATGACATTTTAAGCAACTTTCTAATTTACTCATATTATCAAATTTTCTTTATTCTCTTGGTATCTTTATTTGAAATGCAAGAATCTAAGTTTAGATGCCGGCACATTTTTGGTGAACAACCTGGGTTGTCCTTGCTGATTGGTGGATAAATTCATCCACCAATCAAAAAGTGCTGTCCAGAGTGCTGAACTCAAAAAAGCTTAGATGGCTTTTTTTTTCCAAATAAAGATAGCAACAGAACGAAGAAAAATTGATAGTAGGAGTAAATTAGAAAGTTGCTTAAAACTGCATGCTCTATCTGAATCACGAAAGACAAAATTTGGGTTCAGTGTCCCTTTAAGTCAGCGGTAAGCTGGCTAAAACGTGCTCGTGCACGATCTCCCCATAGGAAACAATGGGTCTGAGCTGGCTGTAAAAAAAACTAACACCTGCAAAAAAGCAGCGTCCAGCTTCTAACGCAGCCCCATTGTTTCCTATGGGAAAATTAATATTATGTCTGCACCTAACACCCTAACATGAACCCCGAGTCTAAACACCCCTAATATTACACTTATATCTATACAAAAAACTGTGTATAGCTCGTTATGTTATAAAAATATGAGAATAGCCCAATTTGATGCTATAAACAAGTGAAATTGTTTTTATGGATAGTTTTATTATAAGTAACTCTAACATAGCTATAAGTCATTTCTGTTCAGTTTAATGAAAAACAACACATTTTATACCTGTTCCCCTCAGTGATCACTGGCTTTGTGGGCGTTGTTACAGATCTGAATGACATTGAGATTTCATGGGTGGATTCTCCTTCCTCAGGGTGTATCAGAGGAGCAGTTTCTGCATCTTCTGCGTCATGACCCTTCTTTTTACTACCAGAATGTGATGCTCCATCCAGAACGTTACCAAAATTACCTGTAAGTATTGTCATGTCATTTAACAACATGATCTGTACAAACATAACTAAAAATATCTACTGAAACAGTAACTTGTATATGTACATTTCACAATGAGAAATTTTAAATATATTATTGTCCATTAAAGGGATATTAAACCCAATTTTTCTCTTATGATTTATATAGAGTATGCGATTTTAAAACACTTTCTAAATTTACTTCTATTATCAGTTTTTATTCATTCTCTTGGTATCCTTGGTTGAAAAGCAGGGACGTATGCTTAGAAGCCGGCCCATTTCTTAAGCACTATGGGTAGTAGTTATCAACGTGTCTATTTTACCTGCCTTCGCCGGCCCAATACGCCCACCTAAGCTCGCCTCACATCGCCGCCGCGGACCTGCAAAAATTCGCCTAAGTTATCAATAAATCTGTCAAAAAGCCGCGCACCAAGTACGGGGCGATGAGCAGCGGACTGTGAGAGTTATCACTCATCCGATCTCGCTGCTCTTCGGCTTTTTCACAGCTTTATTGCTAGCCTGTCACTAAGCACTCACAGTAACTACACTGTTCTACCCCCTATACCGGCGCCCCCGGAGCCCCCCGCAACTAAATACCGCCGCCACTGTAATAAATTTATTAACCCCTAAACCTAAGTCTAACACTAAACCTAACACCCCCCCTAACTTAAATATTAATTAAATAAATCTAAATAATATTTCTATAGGAATATAATCTATAGGATTCTATCAGCCAATCGGAATTAAGGTAGGAAAAATCTGATTGGCTGATTGAATCAGCCAATCAGATTCAAGTTCAATCCGATTGGTTGATCCAATCAGCCAATCAGATTGAGCTCGCATTCTATTGGCTGATCGGAACAGCCAATAGAATGCAAGCTCAATCTGATTGGCTGATTGGATCAGCCAATCGGATTGAACTTGAATCTGATTGGCTGATTCAATCAGCCAATCAGATTTTTCCTACCTTAATTCCGATTGGCTGATAGAATCCTATCAGCCAATCGGAATTGAAGGGACGCCATCTTGGATGACATCCCTTAAAGGAGCCTTCATTCGTCGGTAGTCCGTCGGTAAAGAAGGATGTTCCGCATCGGCGGGATGAAGATTGAAGACCCGGCTTGGAAGATGACATCGCCCGGATAGAAGACTTCTTCAGCGCCTCTTGGAAGATGACATCGCCCGGATAGAAGACTTCTTCAGCGCCTCTTGGAAGATGACATCGCCCGGATAGAAGACTTCTTCAGCGCCCCTTGGAGGATAACTTCTGCCGCTCCGGATGTCCTCTTCGGTTCCATCGCTGCTCGGCTGAGTGAAGACGACTCAAGGTAGGATGATCTTCAGGGGATTAGTGTTAGGTTATTTTAAGGGGGGTTTGGGTTAGATTAGGGGTATGTGGTTGGTGGGTTTTAATGTTGGGGGGGGGTTGTATTTTTCTTTTACAGGCAAAAGAGCTGAATTCTTTGGGGCATGCCCCACAAAAGGCCCTTTTAAGGGCTGGTAAGGTAAAAGAGCTTTGAACTTTTTTAATGTAGAATAGGGTAGGGCATTTTTTTTATTTTGGGGGGGTTTGTTATTTTATTAGGGGGCTTAGATTAGGTGTAATTAGCTTAAAATTGTTGTAATATTTTTAAAATGTTTGTAACCTATTTTTTTTTTTTGTAACTTAGCTTTTTTATTTTTTGTACTTTAGTTAGTTTATGCAATTGTATTTAATTGTAGTTATTTGTAGTTAATTTATTTAATTAATTTAATGATAGTGTAGTGTTAGGTTTAATTGTAACTTAGGTTAGGATTTATTTTACAGGTAATTTTGTATTTCTTTTAGCTAGGTAGTTATTAAATAGTTAATAACTATTTAATAACTATTCTAACTAGCTAAAATAAATACAAAGTTACCTGTAAAATAATAATAAATCCTAAAATAGCTACAATGTAATTATTAATTACATTGTGGCTATCTTAGGGTTTATTTTACAGGTAAGTATTTAGTTTTAAATAGGAATAATTTATTTAATGATAGTGTAGTGTTAGGTGTAATTGTAACTTAGGTTAGTTTTTATTTTACAGGTAAATTTCTCTTTATTTTAGCTAGGTAAGCTATTAAATAGTTAATAACTATTTAATAGCTATTGTACCTAGTTAAAATAAATTGAAAGTTACCTGTAAAATAAAAATAAATCCTAAAATAGGTACAATGTAGTTATTATTTATATTGTAGCTATATTAGGGTTTATTTTATAGGTATTTAGTTTTAAATAGGATTAATTTATTTAATAAGAGAAATATTATTTAGATTTATTTAATTAATATTTAAGTTAGGGGGGTGTTAGGGTTAGTGTTAGACTTAGGTTTAGGGGTTAATAAATTTATTACAGTGGCGGCGGTGTAGTGGGGGGCAGGATAGGGGTTAATAAATTTAATATAGGTTGCGGCAGGGTCCGGGAGCGGCGGTTTAGGGGTTAAACTATTTATTTAGTTGCGGCGAGGTGCGAGATCGGCAGGATAGGGGTTAATAACTTTATTATAGAGGGCGGCGGTATAGGGGGGCAGGATAGGGGTTACTAGGTATAATGTAGGTGGCGGTGGGCTCCGGGAGCGGCGGTTTAGGGGTTAAAACATATATTATAGTTGCGGTGGGCTCCGGGAGCGGCGGTTTAGGGGTTAATACATATATTATAGTTGCGGTGGGCTCCGGGAGCGGCGGTTTAGGGGTTAATATGTATAGAGTAGCTTGCGGTGGGCTCCGGGAGCGGCGGTTTAGGGGGTAATAACTTTATTTAGTTGCGGCGGTGTAGGGGGGGTCAGATTAGTGGTGTTTAGACTCGGGGTACATGTTAGGGTGTTAGGTGTAGACAGCTCCCATAGGAATCAATGGGATGTCTGGCAGCAGCAAACTTGTACTTTCGCTATGGTCAGACTCCCATTGATTCCTATGGGATCCGCCGCCTCCAGGGTGGCGGTTTGAAAACCAGGTACGCTGGGCCGTAAAAGTGCCGAGCGTACCTGCTAGTTTTTTGATAGCTAGCAAAAGTAGTGAGAATGTGCCGCACTTGTGTGCGGAACATCTGGAGTGACGTAAGAATCGATCTGTGTCGGACTGAGTCCGGCAGATCGAAGTTTACGTCACAAAATTCTACTTTTGCCGGTCTCGAGCCTTTGATAACTAAGGCGAATCAGCCTCGCCACAAATACGCTGCGGAATTCCAGCGTATTTGAGGTTGACAGCTTGATAACTACCCCCCTATATGGCAGTTTTGCAAGAATGTTATCCATTTGCAAGAGCACTAGATGGAAGCACTATTTCTTTATTTAAAATGGTATGCTCTCTCTGAATTACAAAAGAACATTTTGGGGTTTCATATCACTTTATGTCATGGGGATCTGTAAACTAAAATTGTACAGTACTTAAAGGAACAGGAAACCCCAAAAGTTTATTTCATGATTTGGATAGAACATACAATTTTAAACAACTTTTCTATCCAGTTTGCTTCATTCTCTTGTTATCCTTTGCTGAAGCAAGAGCATTGCACCACTGGCAGCTAGCTGAACACATCTAGTTAGCCAATCACAAGAGACAAATGTGTGCAGGCACCAATCAGTAGCTAGCACCCACTAGTATTGGATATATGTATATAACAAGTGATATCAAAAGAACGAAGCATATTTGAAAATAGAAGTGAATTTAAAAGAGTCTTAAAATTATGTGCTCTATCTGAGTCATGCAAGTTCAATTTTTACTTTCCTATCTCTTTAACACCAACATAGAAGATTATAATAGTTAATACCTCTGACTAACAAAAAAACAAAATTTATGCTTACCTGATAAATGTCTTTCTTTCCGGGCATGGAGACTCCACAACGTCATTCCAATTACTAGTGGGATATTCAACTCCTGGACAGCAGGAGGAAACAAAGAGCACCACAAAAAAGCTGTTAAGTGTAACTTCCCATACCCATAATCCCCGGTCATTCAGCCGAAGCAAAATGAAAAAACAAAAAACACAAGGGTGAAAAAGGTGCCTGAGGTTTACAAAAAAAAAAAGCCGAATTATTAAAAAGAGGGCAGGGTTGTGGACTCTCCATGCCCAGAAAGAAAGACATTTATCAGGTAAGCATACATTTTGTTTTCTTTCCTATGACATGGAGAGTCCACAACGTCATTCCAATTACTAGTGGGAACCAATACCTAAGCTAGAGGACACGGAATGAATAGGTAGGGAGAACAAGACAGGAGGACCTAAACAGAAGGCACCAACGCTTGAAGAACTTTTCTCCCAAAAGATGCCTCAGCCGAGGCAAAAGTATCAAATTTGTAGAATTTCAAAAAAGTATGCAGAGAGGACCATTTAGCTGCCTTGCAAATCTGTTCCACAGAAGCTTTATTTTTGAAAGCCCAAGAAGAGGAGACAGCCCTAGTGGAGTGAGCCGTAATTCTCTCAGGAGGCTGCTGTCCAGCAGTCGCATAAGCAAAACGAATCAAACTTCTCAACCAGAGAGACAGAATCGTAGAAGTGGCCTTCTGACCCTTACGCTTTCCAGAGGAAACAACAAACAGGGCAGAAGATTGCCAAAAAATTTTAGTAGCTTGTAAGTAAAATTTTAGAGCACGGACAACATCCAAGTTATACAAAAGACGTTCCTTATGAGAAGAAGGATTAGGACAAAAAGAAGGAACAACAATTTCCTGATTAATGTTTCGATCCGACACCACCTTAGGGAGAAAACCCAATTTAGTACGAAGGACCGCCTTATCAGCATGAAAAATAAGGTATAGGGAAATCACACTGCAGAGCTGAAAGCTCAGAAACTCTGCGAGCGGAAGAAATAGCAAGGAGAAACAAAACCTTCCAAGATAACAATTTTATATTAACAACATGCATCGGCTCGAACGGAGCCTGCTGCAAAACTTTACAAACTAAATTAAGGCTCCAAGGAGGAGCAACAGGTTTAAACACAGGCCTGATTCTAACCAGGGCCTGTACAAAAGCTTGAATATCTGGTAAGTCTACCAGACGTTTGTGTAAAAGGATAGATAATGCAGAAATCTGACCCTTCAGAGTACTGACTGACAAACCTTTCTCCAGGCCCTCCTGAAGAAAAGATAAAATAGGGGTGAATCTTCCCCCGGGCTCCAGGAGAAACCCTTAGATATGTACGCTATACCTTATGGTAAATCTTGCGAGTAACAGGTTTGCGAGCCTGAAGCATAGTATCAATAACTGTTTCAGAAAAACCCTGCCTAGACATAACTAGGCATTCAATCTGCAAGCAGTCAGCTTCAGAGAATCCAGGTTTGGATGGTGGAAAGGACCCTGAATTAGAAGGTTCTTCCTCTGAGGTAACCTCCAAGGAGGTAGAGATGCCATCCTTACTAGATCCGCCAACCAAATCCTGCGAGGCCATGCAGGAGCTATTAGGATTACTGATGCTTTCTCCTGTTTGATACTAGCAATGACTTTTGGAAGGAGAGCAACTGGAGGAAACAGATATGCCAGAGAGAACATCCAAGGAACTGCTAGAGCATCTATAAGAATGGCCTGAGGATCCCTTGAGGTTGAACCATACTTTGGAACCTTGGCGTTTTGGTGGGACACCACCAGATCCAACTCTGGAACCCCCCACTTGAGGGTTATCTGAGAGAACACTTCTGGATGGAGAGCCCACTCCCAGGTATGACAGGTCTGTCTGCTCAGAAAATCTGCCTCCCAATTGTCCACTCCTGGAATGTGGATGGCAGATAGGAGACAGTTGTGGAGCTTCCGCCCACAGCAGAATGCAAGACACCTCCTTCATGGCCAAGGAACTCTGAGTCCCTTCCTGGTGGTTGATGTAAGCCACTGAGGTGATGTTGTCTGACTGAAATCTGATAAACTGGACTAAAGATAATTGAGGCCATGCTGAGAGGGCATTGAAGATTGCTCTAAACTCCAAGATGTTTATGGGAAGAGAAGACTCCTCCCGAGATCACAGGCAGTGAGCCTTCAGAGAACCCCAAACAGCTCCCCAGCCTGACAGCCTGGCATCCGTAGTCACAATCATCCAGGAAGGTCTCAGGAAGCAAGTGCACCAAGACAGATGTTTCTGTGAAATTCACAGAGAGAGTCTCTTGTTTGGGGATCCAGAATTATCCTCTGCAATAAATCTGAATGGTCTCTGTTCCAATGACGGAGCATGCAAAGCTGCAGCAGTTGCAGATGGAACAGAGCAAAAGGAATGATGTCCATGGAAGCCATCATCAGACCAATCACTTCTATGCATTGAGCCACTGATGGACGAAAGGCAGACTGGAGGGAAAAGCAGGTAGCAAGAATTTGGGATTTTCTGACCTCCGTCAGGAAAATCTTCATGGACAGGGAATCTATGATTGTCCCTAGGAAACACACCTTTGTAAAAGGAACTAGAGAACTCTTTTTCAGATTCACTTTCCACCCTTGGGAACGTAGAAAAGACAACAACATCTCTGTATGAGATTTTGCTAGATGAAAAGATGACGCATGAACCAAGATGTTGTCTAGATAAGGCGCCACAGCAATTCCCTGGTCACTACCTGATTACCTGATCACTGCCAATAAGGCTCCTAGAACCTTTGTGAATATTCTGGGAGCTGTGGCAAGACCAAACGGAAGGGCAATAAACCAGAAATGCTTGTCCAGAAAAGCAAACCTTATAAACTGGTAATGATCCTTGTGAATGGGGACGTGTAAATACGAGTCCTTCAGGTCTATGGTCGTCATGAATTGACCTTCCTGGACCAATGGAAGAATGGAACAAATAGTTTTTCTTCTTGAAGGACGGAACCCTGAGGAATTTGTTTAGACACTTTAAACTAGGCAAAGGGGGGGAGGGTCAGTTAGAACAAAACAAAATAGAACAGAGAGATCAGTCTGTGAATATGACAATCCCTTAATATCTCAAGGAAGGGATGACTTAAGAAATGTCACATTAGAAAATATAGAGGAAACCACACCAAGTAGCAGCAGAAAGCACATGAAAATTAAATGTATGACAACAAATGCAAGAAGCATGACAGGTAAAATGGGGGAGCTGACGCTCTTAGTTGCAGAAGAGGACTATGATGTTATCAGTATAACTGAAACTTGGTGGGATGATTCACATGACTGAGCAGTTAACTTAGAGGGGTATACATTATTTAGGAGGGACGGGAATAATAAAAGGGGTGGAGGAATCTGCATGTATATTAAACCTAACCTTAAACCTACAATAAGGGAAGATATTTATGATACAAGTGACAATGTAGAGACCCTGTGGGTTGAAATAAAGAGTGGGGGGAAAAATCCTAAAAAAATATTACTAGGAACATGCTACAAGCCTCCCAACATTAGTGACCTGGAGGAAACTCAACTACTTATCCAAATAGGTAAGGCTGCTAATAACAGTGCTGTAATTATGGGAGATTTTAACTACCCTGATATAAACTGGGCCAATGAAACTAGTAATTCAGCTAAGGGGGATAGATTTTTAAATGTTCTCAGGGATAACTTCTTGTCACAATTAATAGAGGAGCCAACTAGGAGTAAAGCTATATTGGATTTAGTGCTATCAAACAATACAGATATAATATCAAACATAGAAGTTAAAGAACATTTGGGTAACAGTGATCATAACATGGTCACATTTGAAATCTATTTTCAAATGCAGTGTTTTAAAGGCTTAACTAAGACTTTTAATTTCAAGAAAGCAAAATTCAACGATTTAAGGAAATCATTAAATAATATAAATTGGGACAATGTATTTTCTAATAAAAATACAGAGAATAAATGGATAATATTTAAAAATGTGTTAAATAAATATACATATCAACACATACCATATGGTTATAAAAATAAAAATAAAAAAACAAAGCCGTTATGGCTAAATAAAAATGTGTTAAGAGAAATTAGGAAAAAATGTAGGGCATTTAAATTATTAAAAGAAAATAGTACAGACTCAGCATACAATATTTATAAGGAATGTAACAAAGCATGCAGAAAAGCAATCAAATTAGCCAAAATTGAAAATGAAAAATTAATTGCCAAGGATTCTAAGTCTAACCCTAAAAGGTTCTTTAAGTACATAAATAGCAAAAAATCTAAGAAGGATAATACAGTATAGGTACATTAAAATGCATGGAGGGTAGCATGATAAATAATGACAGGGAGAAGGCTGAGGTACTAAACCAGTTTTTTTCTTCAGTATACACAAGAGAGGAACCATTGAATGATACTTTGGAACAGAATAGAACATGCCAGTCCATACCACTAACTGGGTTTTGTTTAGAGGATATCAGGAAAAAACTGGAAAATATTAAGGTAAATAAAACTCCAGGCCCAGATGGAATACACCCAAGGGTGTTAAGGGAACTTAGCACTGTTATAGACAAACCTTTACTCTTAATTTTTGAAGACTCATTATCCTCAGGCATGGTACCCCAGGATTGGCGTAAAGCTGATGTGGTGCCACTCTTCAAAAAGGGAAGCAGGGATGATCCAGGAAGCTATAGACCAGTTAGTCTGACATCAATAGTGGGGAAGATATTTGAAGGGATTATAAGGGATTATATTGATGAGCATATTCGTGTAAACAAGATTATGAGTTCTAATCAGCATGGCTTTAGGAGAAATAGATCATGTCAAACTAATCTAATTAGATTCTACGAGGAAGTAAGTAAAAATATAGATAAAGGGGAATCAGTTGATGTGATATACTTAGATTTTGCAAAGGCATTTGATACAGTGCCACATGAGAGATTAATGCACAAAATTAAGGGACTGGGAATAGCTGAAAATGTTAGCTCATGGATAAATAACTGGATAAAAGATAGGGAGCAACGAGTAGTAGTAAATGGATCATACTCAGATTGGACAAAGGTAATCAGTGGCGTCCCCCAGGGATCAGTACTGGGCCCTGTTCTTTTTAATATTTTTATAAATGACTTGGAGCAAGGATTAAATAGCGACATCTCTATTTTTGCAGATGATACTAAGTTAAGTAAGGTCATAAGGTCAGAGCAGGACGAACTCTCTTTACAAAGGGATTTGCTAAAATTAGAACTATGGGCAATTGAATGGAAAATGAGATTTAATACGGAAAAATGCAAGGTTCTACATTTTGGAAGTAAAAATAAGCAGGCTACGTATTTTTTAAATGGGACAAGACTTAGCCAAACACAGGAGGAAAGGGATTTGGGAGTAGTAATAGATAACAAGCTAAAGATGGGTGCACAATGCAGGGCAGCGGCTTCAAAGGCTAATAAGATACTAGCATGTATTAAAAGAGGCATTGATTCAAGGGAGGAAAGCATAATTCTGTCATTATATAAAGCCCTGGTAAGACCTCACCTTGAGTTTGGAGTGCAGTTCTGGGGACCAATTGCTAAAAAAGATATTGCAGAACTAGAAAAAGTTCAGAGAAGGGCCACAAAGCTAATAAGGGGATTGGAGAAATTAACCTATGAGGAGAGGCTAGCCAAACTGGGTCTGTTTTCTTTAGAAAAAAGGCGCTTGAGAGGTGACATGATTACTTTATATAAATATATTCAAGGCCCATATACAGAGATATACTTCAAATGAAATAGAAATGGATACAGCACCCACCACTCACTAGTGCACGGAGAGAGCTGACCAAGCCCAGACGATTCAAGCAAAAGAAGGTAGTCTCCAGCAGTGAGCAAAGTGACTTTTTATTTTAAACACAGGTCAAATACAGCAACGTTTCGGGCTAACAATAAGCCCTTTCTCAAGCCTGACATAAATTAAACAAACCAACATTTAAATAGCCATAATGGCGCCAAACAATTGTGAAAAAATTGCACATATATCGCCCTCCAGTGGTGGACTTGAATATTGCATGTCAAAATACATTTTCTTGCAGTTACAAAAATACAAATGTGTTACAAAATATTATACATTGTATATATTGCAAAAATCAACTTCATAAATAAAGTGCCAAGTGATCCTATAAAAATAGAAATAGAAAGTAAAAAGTTAGAATTGAATGATATTTGTGACAAATAAATTCAATGTGAATATGCTAGTGAAAATAGGTATATTAGAAATATTCAAATATATAAAAATTTAAAATTAATCACAATACTCATATCAGAATGTCTTAATTACCATACATATATATAGAAGCACAATCAACCGAATGGACTATATTTAAAATTAAAAATTGATATATATGGGAATCCTTCAACAAAGGATACCCATATAACAATAAGTCAGAAATTAAAAACTAATGGATACTCAGTATATAGATAGATGATGCCAAAAATGTATGTCCAATAATGTCACTCAAATGGCCTTTTTGACTTACTAATTAAGGCATAATCCATTATGATGCTAGATTTAAATATATAACCAAGGAAATGCAAACCCCTAAGCTTACTAACAGGATTAACCTATTTATCTTGCTTGATGTTAAATTACGATTTTAAATTCTAAATGTTGTCTAATTACACTCCCTATTAAGGCCTTTAGGCCATAAGGTGTTAAGTTCATTAATCCAAAAGGCCTCCCTTTTATTCAATAAGGCCTCTCTATCACCCCCTCTCCTAGGCATGTGTATATGTTCCAAGATCTGAAAACGTAATTGGCTAATACTGTGTCCTGCTTGTAAAAAATGTGCAGACACTGGAGCATCCTTGCCACATCTGATATTTGACTTGTGCTCAGATATTCTCTCACGTGCTTCTCTTGTCGATTGTCCGATGTATACCAATGAACATGAACACTTAACGGCATAAATGATAAACTCTGTTCTACAAGTCAAATATTCTTTAATTCGGTATTTTTTACCTGTATAGGGATGAAAAAATTCTCCTCCCTTAATCATAGAATTACAATTTATACAGGAAAGGCAAGGATAACAACCAGTGCGTCGCTTACCAGTAATGGTTTTCTGATGATACTTATGACTACCAACATCAGCTCTAACCAATTGATCTTTAATATTTGGACTCCTTTTGTAAGCTGGCATTGGTAGTTCATGGAATGCATTAATGTCAGGATGACACTTCTGTAGAATGTGCCAATACTTCCGTATAATTTTATTCACCTGACTGCTCCTGGTACTATATTGTGATACAAATAATAACCTATCGGTCTTATCTTTATTCCTATTCCTCTTGATTATAGTGGGTTCAGACTTTCCAATTCTTGAAATAATGTTTTGCTTTTCTTTATTCACAAGTTCAAACGGGTAACCTCTTTGTACAAATTTGTTTGACATCTGTTCCAGTCTTTTCGTTTTTAATTCAATATCAGACACAATGCGATCTACCCTTAATAATTGACTTTTTGGTATTGCTTTAAAGGTGGAAGGTGGATGAAAGCTGCCATACAGCAAAGTATTATTTCTGTCTGTGGGCTTTGAATAAATATCTGCCTTTAATCCATGTTCCACCTTATAGATGCATGTGTCTAGAAATTGAATAGACTGCTCATTCCATGTCAAACAAAATTTAATGCCATTAACAGACTTATTGAGATCATCAATGAATAATAGTAGGGATCCAATGTCGCCATACCATATGCCAAACACATCGTCAATGAACCTCCACCATGTGGCACCAAATTTCTTAAATAATGTATGTTCATAGACAAAAATTTCCTCAAAATTGTTCATAAAAATGTTGGCATATGTTGGGGCGACATTGGATCCCATTGCAGTACCCTTCTTTTGAAAGAAAAATTCATCCTTGAAAAGGAAATAATTCATATAGAGAATAACCTCTAATAATTCTAGAAACAATTGTATCTGAGATAAACTGAATCTATTGTCATTTTTCAAAACCTTGGCAACTGATTCTATCCCACTTGTGTGTTTAATAGACGTGTATAAACTGGACACGTCAAGTGTAAACAGAATTACCTTAATATTTTCCAAATCCAGTTGTTCAATTTTTTAAAAAAAATCATATGTGTCTTGGATATAAGATGTAGATTTAACCACATATGGTTGTAAAATCTTGTCCAAGAAGATAGAAATATTAGTGAAAATAGATCCTGATCCTGCCACTATTGGTCTGCCAGGTGGTTCTAACTCATTCTTATGGATCTTTGGCAGACAATAGATAACAGGTCTCACTGGATGTTTAACATGTAAATAATCATACAAATCTTTGGAAATCAATCCATTATTTTTAGCTTTACCCAGAATACTTGTAATCTCTCTCTGAATCTTATGTGTGGGGTCATAACCAATCCTGCTGTATACAGAGGTATCACTAAGTTGTTGCTCAATGTATACAGCAGGATTGGTTATGACCCCACACATAAGATTCAGAGAGAGATTACAAGTATTCTGGGTAAAGCTAAAAATAATGGATTGATTTCCAAAGATTTGTATGATTATTTACATGTTAAACATCCAGTGAGACCTGTTATCTATTGTCTGCCAAAGATCCATAAGAATGAGTTAGAACCACCTGGCAGACCAATAGTGGCAGGATCAGGATCTATTTTCACTAATATTTCTATCTTCTTGGACAAGATTTTACAACCATATGTGGTTAAATCTACATCTTATATCCAAGACACATATGATTTTTTTTTAAAAATTGAACAACTGGATTTGGAAAATATTAAGGTAATTCTGTTTACACTTGACGTGTCCAGTTTATACACGTCTATTAAACACACAAGTGGGATAGAATCAGTTGCCAAGGTTTTGAAAAATGACAATAGATTCAGTTTATCTCAGATACAATTGTTTCTAGAATTATTAGAGGTTATTCTCTATATGAATTATTTCCTTTTCAAGGATGAATTTTTCTTTCAAAAGAAGGGTACTGCAATGGGATCCAATGTCGCCCCAACATATGCCAACATTTTTATGAACAATTTTGAGGAAATTTTTGTCTATGAACATACATTATTTAAGAAATTTGGTGCCACATGGTGGAGGTTCATTGACGATGTGTTTGGCATATGGTATGGCGACATTGGATCCCTACTATTATTCATTGATGATCTCAATAAGTCTGTTAATGGCATTAAATTTTGTTTGACATGGAATGAGCAGTCTATTCAATTTCTAGACACATGCATCTATAAGGTGGAACATGGATTAAAGGCAGATATTTATTCAAAGCCCACAGACAGAAATAATACTTTGCTGTATGGCAGCTTTCATCCACCTTCCACCTTTAAAGCAATACCAAAAAGTCAATTATTAAGGGTAGATCGCATTGTGTCTGATATTGAATTAAAAACGAAAAGACTGGAACAGATGTCAAACAAATTTGTACAAAGAGGTTACCCGTTTGAACTTGTGAATAAAGAAAAGCAAAACATTATTTCAAGAATTGGAAAGTCTGAACCCACTATAATCAAGAGGAATAGGAATAAAGATAAGACCGATAGGTTATTATTTGTATCACAATATAGTACCAGGAGCAGTCAGGTGAATAAAATTATACGGAAGTATTGGCACATTCTACAGAAGTGTCATCCTGACATTAATGCATTCCATGAACTACCAATGCCAGCTTACAAAAGGAGTCCAAATATTAAAGATCAATTGGTTAGAGCTGATGTTGGTAGTCATAAGTATCATCAGAAAACCATTACTGGTAAGCGACGCACTGGTTGTTATCCTTGCCTTTCCTGTATAAATTGTAATTCTATGATTAAGGGAGGAGAATTTTTTCATCCCTATACAGGTAAAAAATACCGAATTAAAGAATATTTGACTTGTAGAACAGAGTTTATCATTTATGCCGTTAAGTGTCCATGTTCATTGGTATACATCGGACAATCGACAAGAGAAGCACGTGAGAGAATATCTGAGCACAAGTCAAATATCAGATGTGGCAAGGATGCTCCAGTGTCTGCGCATTTTTTACAAGCAGGACACAGTATTAGCCAATTACGTTTTCAGATCTTGGAACATATACACATGCCTAGGAGAGGGGGTGATAGAGAGGCCTTATTGAATAAAAGGGAGGCCTTTTGGATTAATTAACTTAACACCTTATGGCCTAAAGGCCTTAATAGGGAGTGTAATTGGACAACATTTAGAATTTAAAATCGTAATTTAACATCAAGCAAGATAAATAGGTTAATCCTGTTAGTAAGCTTAGGGGTTTGCATTTCCTTGGTTATATATTTAAATCTAGCATCATAATGGATTATGCCTTAATTAGTAAGTCAAAAAGGCCATTTGAGTGACATTATTGGACATACATTTTTGGCATCATCTATCTATATACTGAGTATCCATTAGTTTTTAATTTCTGACTTATTGTTATATGGGTATCCTTTGTTGAAGGATTCCCATATATATAAATTTTTAATTTTAAATATAGTCCATTCGGTTGATTGTGCTTCTATATATATATGGTAATTAAGACATTCTGATATGAGTATTGTGATTAATTTTAAATTTTTATATATTTGAATATTTCTAATATACCTATTTTCACTAGCATATTCACATTGAATTTATTTGTCACAAATATCATTCAATTCTAACTTTTTACTTTCTATTTCTATTTTTATAGGATCACTTGGCACTTTATTTATGAAGTTGATTTTTGCAATATATACAATGTATAATATTTTGTAACACATTTGTATTTTTGTAACTGCAAGAAAATGTATTTTGACATGCAATATTCAAGTCCACCACTGGAGGGCGATATATGTGCAATTTTTTCACAATTGTTTGGCTATTTAAATGTTGGTTTGTTTAATTTATGTCAGGCTTGAGAAAGGGCTTATTGTTAGCCCGAAACGTTGCTGTATTTGACCTGTGTTTAAAATAAAAAGTCACTTTGCTCACTGCTGGAGACTACCTTCTTTTGCCATATACAGAGATGGCAGAAGCTCTGTTTATTCCAAGAAAATTGTTTCTGACAAGAGGTCATAATTTAAGGTTGGAGGAAAGGAGATTTAATCTCCTGCAACGGAAACGTTTTTTCACTGTAAGAGCAATAAAATTGTGGAACTCATTACCAAAGGAGGTAGTGAATGCCAATACCATAGATACATTTAAAAATAGTCTGGATAAATTTCTGTATATAAACAAAATTCATGGATATGATTGCTAGTATTAAATGGGTCACATTTTAATGGGGTTATTTAAGCTTAACTGGAGCTTTTTGTAAGTATTTTAGATTTGTATAGGTTGAACTCGATGGACTTCAGTCTTTTTTGAACCTTATCAACTATGTTACTATGTTACTTTAGATCTAGGATGGGACGAAATGTTCCCTCCTTTTTGGTAACCACAAATAGATTTGAGTAGAATCCTAGACCTTCTTCCTTTAGAGGGACTGGAACAATAAGTCACAGGGAGGATTGGTCCTTCATGCAATTTAAGAAGGCCTCCCTCTTTACCTGGTTTGAGGAAAGTTTTGACAGGAGAAATCTGCTCCTTGGAGGGCAAGACTTAAATCCTATTCTGTAATCTTGGGTTACTATGTCCACAGCCAATGGATCTGGGACATCGCACATCTAAGCCTGCTGAAAAAGAGAAAGCCTGCCCCCCACCTGATACAAACTCGGATCGGGGGCGGACCCTTCATGCTGATTTAGAGTCAGCAGAAAGCATTTTGTTTTGTTTTCCCTTGTTCCAGGGCTGGCTGGATTTCCAAGTGGACCTTGATTGGTCTGGTTTGGAAGAGGAAGGGGGAGGATTTCTGTCCCTTGAAGTTGTGAAAGGAATGAAAATTAGAAGTCTGTCAACCCCATGGTCTATATTTCTTGTCCTGAGGTAGGAAATATTCCTTTCCGGACGGAATCTCAGAAATAATTTCCGCTAGACCAGGTCCAAACAGAGTTTTACCCTTATAAGGTAAAACTAAAAGCTTGACCTTTGAAGAAACATCAGCCGACCAAGATTTTAACCACAGAGCTCTGTGGGCTAGCACAGTCAAGCTAGACATGTTAGCTCCCAGTCTAATTATCTGCATGTTGGCATCACAGATAAAGGTATTGGCCAGTTTGAAAGCTTTGTTCTTATCTTGGATCTCTTCTACTGTAGTTTACTCAGAAATAAGATCAGACAAAGCATTGCACCAATAAGATGCTGCTCCCGCAACCGTGGCAATACTGCAGGTTGCCACTGTAATCCTTGATGGATGTACATCTTTTTTAAGTAAGCATCTAGCTTCTTATCCATTGGATCCTTCAAAGAGCAACTATCCTCTATAGGAATGGTAGTTCTCTTAACAAGAGTAGACATAGCTCCTTCTACTTTAGGCACAGTGCACCATAAGTCATGAATGGAGTCAGCAACAGGAAACATCTTTTTAAAAACAGGGGAAGGGGAAACGTGAACCCCTGCTTTATCCCATTCCTGAGCTATAATTTCAGACATCTTCCTTGGAACAGGAAAAACCTCCTCAGAAGATGGAGAATCATAAACTCTATCCAGCTTGGAAGACTTTGTGGAGTTAACAGCAACCGAAGGTTCAGAGTAGCTAGGACCTCCCTCAGTAGTAACCGGAGGTGTTCAAGCTTAAATCTAAAATTAACCTCCTCAGATTCTGAAGATTTTTCTGCTAAAGTGTCAGAGTCTGAGATTTCACCTTCAGAAGCTACTAAAGTATTTTCTTCATCAGACAATAGAGAAAGGGCAGACTTAGGCAAATGTTCAGATTTTCTCTTAAGCTTACCTGAAGAAGGTAAAGCTGACCAAGCCGCTGATACTGCAGACGTAATCTAAGTGTCAAAATCCCCAGGTAAATTCACCCCCCAGGAGGTTGAGAGGACACAGAAGGCACAGCATGAGAGACAATTAAGGCTTGGGACGTTTGAGGAGAAAGCTGAGGCATGTCACACACAGCATTATCCTGAGAGACATTTGGCTCAGAAGGGAGTAATTTGTCTTTAAATTTTAGAGTTTTTGATAAGCATGAGGAACAAAATTGCATTGCAGGACAATTTGAGCCTCTAAACATAGTAAGCATTTGTCCACAGACATGGACTGATCTATGAATCCAAGCCAATGTCAAAGTATTGCTTTAAGGTCCCTCAATAAAGGAAAAACTATCGGCTAGATTACGAGTTTTGTGTTAGAGGCTATGCGGTGCTAACGCGCAGTTTTCCCTCACTGCTCACTTCCCTACAGCGCTGGTATTACGAGTTTTTACAAACCCGTCGTTAAAAGACAAGAAGTGAGCGTTGAGCAAAATTTTGCTCCTTACCGCACTCCAATACCAGCGCTGCTTAAGTCAGCGGTGAGCTGGTCGTATGTGCTCATGCACGATTTCCCCATAGGAATCAACGGGGAAAGCCGGCTGAGAAAAAGTCTAACACCTGCAAAAAAGCAGCGTAAAGCTCCTTAACGCAGCCCCATTGATTCCTATGGGGAAATAAAATTTATGTTTACACCTAACACGAACCCTGAGTCTAAACACCCCTAATCTTACATTTATTAATCCCTAATCTGCCGCCCCCGACATCGCTGACGCCTACATTATTCTTATTAACCCCTAATCTGCCGCTCCGGACACCGCCGCCACCTACATTATACTTATGAACCCCTAATCTGCTGCCCCCAACATCGCCGCCACCTACATTATATTTATTAACCCCTAATCTGCTGCCCCCAATGTCGCCGCAACCTACCTACACTTATTAACCCCTAATCTGCCGCCCCCAACGTCGCCGCCACTATATTAAAGTTATTAACCCCTAAATCTAAGTCTAACCCTAACCCTAACACCCCCTAACTTAAATATAATTTAAATAAATCTAAAGAAAATTACTATCATTACCTAAATTATTCCTATTTAAAACTAAATACTTACCTATAAAATAAACCCTAAGATAGCTACAATATAACTAATAGTTACATTATATCTAGCTTAGGGTTTATTTTTATTTTACAGGCAAGTTTGTATTTATTTTAACTAGGTAGAATAGTTACTAAATATTTATTAACTATTTAATAACTACCTAGCTAAAATAAATACACATTTACCTGTAAAATAAAACCTAACCTAAGTTACACTAACACCTAACACTACACTATAATTAAATAACAGCTAGATTTAGAGTTTTGTCGGTAAGGACCCGCGTAACTAACGCCGGCTTTTTTCTGGCCGCACCATAAAAATAACTCTGGTATTGAGAGTCCACATAAAGGCTGCGTTAGGCTCCAAAAAAGGAGCGTAGAGCATATTTAACGCAGCTTCAACTCTCGATACCAGAGTTGCTTACGGACGCGGCCAGCCTCAAAAACGTGCTCGTGCACGATTCCCCCATAGGAAACAATGGGGCTGTTTGAGCTGAAAAAAAAACCTAACACCTGCAAAAAAGCCGCGTTCAGCTCCTAACGCAGCCCCATTGTTTGCTATGCGTAAACACTTCCTAAGTCTGCACCTAACACCCTAACATGTACCCCGAGTCTAAACACCCCTAACCTTACACTTATTAACCCCTAATCTGCCGCCCCCCGCTATCGCTGACCCCTGCATATTATTTTTAACCCCTAATCTGCCGCTCCGTAAACCGCCGCTACTTACATTATCCTTATGTACCCCTAATCTGCTGCCCCTAACACCGCCGACCCCTATATTATATTTATTAACCCCTAATCTGCCGCCCACAACGTCGCCCCCACCTGCCTACACTTATTAACCCCTAATCTGCCGAGCGGACCGCACCGCTATTATAATAAAGTTATTAACCCCTAATCCGCCTCACTAACCCTATAATAAATAGTATTAACCCCTAATCTGCCCTCCCTAACATCGCCGACACCTAACTTCAATTATTAACCCCTAATCTGCCGACCGGAGCTCACCGCTATTCTAATAAATGTATTAACCCCTAAAGCTAAGTCTAACCCTAACACTAACACCCCCCTAAATTAAATATAATTTTAATCTAACGAAATTAATTAACTCTTATTAAATAAATTATTCCTATTTAAAGCTAAATACTTACCTGTAAAATAAATCCTAATATAGCTACAATATAAATTATAATTACATTGTAGCTATTTTAGGATTAATATTTATTTTACAGGCAACTTTGTAATTGTTTTAACCAGGTACAATAGCTATTAAATAGTTAAGAACTATTTAATAGCTACCTAGTTAAAATAATAACAAAATTACCTTTAAAATAAATCCTAACCTAAGTTACAATTAAACCTAACACTACACTATCAATAAATTAATTAAATAAACTACCTACAATTATCTACAATTAAACCTAACACTACACTATCAATACATTAATTAAATAAAATACCTACAAATAACTACAATGAAATAAACTAACTAAAGTACAAAAAATAAAAAAGAACTAAGTTACAAAAAATAAAAAAATATTTACAAACATAAGAAAAATCTTACAACAATTTTAAACTAATTACACCTACTCTAAGCCCCCTAATAAAATAACAAAGCCCCCCAAAATAAAAAAATGCCCTACCCTATTCTAAATAACTAAAGTTCAAAGCTCTTTTACCTTACCAGCCCTGAACAGGGCCCTTTGCGGGGCATGCCCCAAGAAGTTCAGCTCTTTTGCCTGTAAAAAAAAACATACAATACCCCCCCCCCCGCAACATTACAACCCACCACCCACATACCCCTAATCTAACCCAAACCCCCCTTAAATAAACCTAACACTAAGCCCCTGAAGATCTTCCTACCTTGTCTTCACCCTGCCAGGTTTACCGATCGGTCCAGAAGAGCTCCTCCGATGTCCTGATCCAAGCCCAAGCGGGGGGCTGAAGATGTCCATGATCCGGTCGAAGTCTTCATCCAAGCGGGGCAGAAGAGGTCTTCCATCCGATTGAAGTCTTCATCCAGGCGGCATCTTCTATCGTCATCCATCCGGAGCGAAGCGGCAGCATCCTGAAGACCTCCGACGCGGAACATCCATCCTGCCCGACGACTGAACGACGAATGACTGTTCCTTTAAATGACGTCATCCAAGATGGCGTCCCTCGAATTCCGATTGGCTGATAGGATTCTATCAGCCAATCGGAATTAAGGTAGGAATATTCTGATTGGCTGATGGAATCAGCCAATCAGAATCAAGTTCAATCCGATTGGCTGATCCAATCAGCCAATCAGATTGAGCTCGCATTCTATTGGCTGTTCCGATCAGATAACCTAGATAAAGAAGTAACAGTGATACACAAATCACTGTGCTTCTATAGGAGGCGCTAACAGAGATACAAGGTTGATATGATTCCCTATATATGCAAATATTGTAGTAGTAATAAGCAAATAGCAATGGGTATAGGAAAATTGAGCAAATAATAAACAAATAATAAATATTGATAAAACAATATAAAAGGAAGAAATGAACCAGCCAAATAATAAAAAAGTCCAAAGGATGTCTTCCACGTCCCGAAGCTTGATAGGCTGCTCTCTGTCGTCACCCAAAAGGATGATATACTTCTGTAATGATGAGATAAAAACAAAAACAGAGGCGCCACATGTGTAGGTCAATAAAACCAAAGAAATCCAAACAGCGACAGAATAAGGGTACTCACAAACGGGGCGGCACTCTATTGTGCCAGCAGGGACAGGCTAGTATTTCAACAGCAAACCAGCTGGCTGTGTGACAGATCTGCACTGGATACGATCAGCGCTGGAGTTCTCTGCTTTTATGGCCTCTAGCCGATGTTCCCAGAGTGATATTTCTCCTCAACTGGAGCTGCAATGGAGCAGGAAGAAGGGCTGGACTTGTTTTATACATAAATATATTGCTTCTTTCTTTCTAGCCTTTTATTAAATCTTTTTTTTTTTTTTTTTTCTTAATTTATATATTTCTGTGAAATGAATAAAACATGAAATAATTCCACTGTGTGGCAGGTCGCATTTCTAGGGAGCTCTACAATTGAAAATAACCTTCAGTAATGTTATCTAGTTTTGGCTCATTTTGAAGAGAAACTATTGGCTTGTGAGGATATAGAGATGAGTTTTGACCCTCGAAGAAGTGGTTTGATAACTTTGAAAGCGTGGCTTTAACCTCTACTACCCGACTACGTTACAAGGAAAACAGAAGTCTATAGGCCACAATAGCTACTAGACATCGGAATCAACAGGGTGTTCACTTTACTTTCCGTATTGAAGGACAATGACTACAAAACCGCTAGAAGATGAGATATCTGGGATATTGGAGTGCTACTTCTCTGAAAAATTTGTAATAATCTCCAGGTGGTTCACACAACCGACTACGCTACACGTAATCCAAGATGGCGCCACACCACTACTACGCACTGCTGAACCTATGAAGCCTGACTACTCGGTGGTGGACACGAAGGTCTTGATGTGATGAGCTGACAGCGTGGATATCCGGAATCCACCGGAGACATATCCGCTTCAGCCGAGTCAGTTGCCCAGGCTAGGCTACTATTTAATGCCTGTGCAATTAAGCTCTGTGGCAAAGAGCCGACATACCACTAGTGCTGAACTGTTAAGGCAGACTAGGGAGAGGAGAGCCGTTGCGGTGAACATCAGAGAGACCTCCAGAGGGGACCATCTACCTGCGGTTGACTCTGAGGAGAGGGGCAGCAATTCTGGATATGCAGCGGTAGCCACAGTAAATACAACCCTGATACTGCCTATACCTAATAACTTGCAACGTGGTGGTAAGCCTGGAAACGACCTTCTCTCTATGGCCTCTTTCACGTATACAGCATTTCACATTGTCCCGGCAGTGGAGAAGGGGACGATAAAGGGACTATTATTCCTGGAAACTGAGCCAGTGATTCCTAGAGGCATTGGCTAAAGGGTCTGTACCGTAGCTCCTCAAATCCATTATGTTTTGTGTGGACTTATTGGCTGCTCTGGAGAACTGTTTTGTTATCCCTTAAATGTGTTGTATGATAGGTAGATACTCATGCTTGTTTAAAAGTTTCCTAGTTATACACTTTTATATTTTTTGACTCTCTAGCTTGTATATCATGTATAATGGTGCCCCTGTTGAGTTAAATTCTACCTTTCAGAGAACAAGATATTTTGTGGGGACCAAACTTGCATTATTATCTCTGTTCATATGTTTCAGGCTTATTCTATTTGACAAGCCATATTTCCTAGATTACAGATTTCTTCCGTGCGACTTTATTGCCACTCTGTCTAAGATTATTATTTATGTAATGATAACAGGATATAACACCTTTATATATTATTCCATTCCCTATTGGATATAAGAGTATTACTACGGGAGACTTCATATATTTCATATATTTTAGCTTAGATTGCTTGATAATACAGGATACACCTAACTGCATATATTACCTAATAAGGCATTTTCAATACTGCTGTATATGTGTTACTGTGCCCTGCTCTTATAATGATAACCTCTCACATGGTATAAATATCCTCTCTGACACAAACTATGCTAACACATTGTTTATTATATATATCTATTTATGTGTATTGTATCCAACAGGAGGTTTTATTGTTTGTTTTCTGTTTATAGTATAGCAGGTTGATTGTTTATGCGACATTTTAAGTTGCAGCTTTCAGTGTAACTCAATCACTCAACATGATAACGTGGCTTGCACAACACAATTTAGTTACTCTCTTTTACTGGTCTGTTGGGGTAAACTATACGTGACCAGAAACCCAGCCAGGGGTTACATTATTTTAACCATAAATAGTATGCTAGAAGTCTCCTGTGCATTGCTTTTTACGTAATGTAATCAACAAGTTGCTTGGGTGTAGGGCCCATACCCAAGTGATAAGTTCTGGTGCTGACTTAATGTTAATAACTAGCTGGTTTACAATAATTCAAAGATACCCTATGCTGAACAATCAACATTGATAATTTCTCCCAAAAGTTGGGTAATATATCTGGTGACAAAGTGTAGTTTTCTAGTTTCGCCACTAGAGGGGTGTACAGGTTCAGTTATGGTTAGACTTCTGCTGCAGACTTCATTTAACGATAGGTGCCTATAAGCTTTATATTTTGAGCTACCTCCTGTCCCCCTGGTTTACATACTGTTCAGGGTATAGAGGGTGGATGACTGAGAACACCTATGCACTCAGTACTAACAGACATGTGTTACAAGACAGTAGTTATATTATTTATTTTTTTGCCTCATAAACACTATTCTCTGGCCCCGTGGGACATATCCAAGTATGTGTTTGCTAAACTTACACCAGTACATAGGTTCTTATTTAATATAATATCCCCTGGTTTATGGTTTATAGGGCTATGAGCTCCATTAATATTTCCCAGCCGACTGTATCTCCCCTCACCCTTTCCCGCTCTACATTTGTGAGCGGGTCATATCCACTACCCCTTACCCATCTGTGTCCAGTGGTGACAACAACCCCTGAGGGGAGATACTACATAAGTCCTTTTACCAGATGGATCCAATGGTGATATATTCCCTTACCAACCCAGTCTTAAACCTATATTTCTTTTTTTTTCATTACATCCTCACTCCATTCGATTTCATTCTTGTTCCTCCGCCCCCCTTGAAACCATTGAGCCTACTTCGTAGGCAAAGGAAAATGAATCCTATAGAAACATTTATTTTCTTTTTGTATGACAACCACCTAATTCATTCATCATCATTAATTCCTTTTAATGATCTTAGCAATATTGGGATATTAAATGTACACAGATGTTTGTTCAATTGTTCTTCTCTAGATAATGAGGATGTGTTGATGAGTGTACCACATCTGTTTCCAAGAGACTGACATGTTATTCATGATGGTTGATACTTATTTCGTATTTATTGTTGATATATATATATTTAATGTTATATACTATACCAAGCCCAAAAGTGGCTATAGACCCATTTTACTCACCTCCGACGAGAATTTATATTATACCATGGTCCAAGAGTGGCCTACTATTTTCAGAGGAGGTATATATCCATATAAAAATTAGGATATCATTATTTTTGCCCATTACATTTTGAATTATTATTTACCTGATTTTACACTGTCTACTGTTGTGAATGATATCCCAATGTTTGTAACATTTAAGTTTTGTCAATTCTTCATACGCTGTATATGTTTATAATATCCTCAATAAAAATTTTAAAAAAAAAGCCCCCCCAAAAAAATTCAGCTCTTTTACCTGTAAAAAAAAATACAAACAACCCCCCCAACAGTAAAACCCACCACCCACACAACCAACCCCCAAATAAAATACTATCTAAAAAAACCTAAGCTCCCCATTGCCCTGAAAAGGGCATTTGGATGGGCATTTCCCTTTAAAAGGGCAGTTAGCTCTTTTGCAAGCCCAACCCCCTAATCTAAAAAATAAGATGGCTGCTTGTTGAACTCTGTCTAACGGTGAGAGCTGATAAAACTGCTGTTTGTCTCTCTGGAAGCTGTTGGATCTTGTCCTTTTCAAGAGAACTGAAACTACCCTTATTTTTGCAGCAGATCCATATGACTTTTGTACACCTTTAAAGAATAAGCAGCCCAAAATAGAGAAGATACGCAGCAGAGGCCTGGGAGCGGCCTGTACCTTTCTCTACCCCCCCCCCTATTGTTCTGATTTATCAGTATATCCAGCCAGTTGTGCTGTAGTAAGTTTACATATAGGAATTCAGTTTGTCAGATTAATTCAGCTACAGAATAATTGAGTCACTAAGTGCTCATTTCTCACGTGTTGAGGAAGAAGTAACCAGAGAACTGCGTCTGTCTATGGAGGAGACTTTTACAAAAAGAAAGACTAATCTAGTGGAAGTTCTTCAATCGAGACTTAAAAAAGTGCCATTACCTCAATCACCATTCATAAACGAGGTGAGTTCACCTACAGATTGGGAGGAATCGTTTAATAGCCGAGAGCCTGCCACCATAACCCGGCATATGACGTATCTGCAACAGGAGGATATGGAGCAGGGGACAGGTCGGAGAGGTATTCTGAATAAGAAGCGTGTGTTATTGCAAAGTGCCACCCCAGATGAGTATAGCTGGCAAGAGCCTTATATCTTTGGAGAAGCCTACCGGTTACTTATGCATCACGGGGCGGTAGGATCTTGGATTTTGTCCCCCTATCAGTGAAGGTACTACCAGAGCCCGCTGCGAGGCGGCCGATTGTGGCGGGTAATACAGCTTGTTTGGAATGGGGCCCCATTCAGGACATGATAGTGTGTTTATGGAGTCTGGTTATGCAGAGTTTTCGGATCTGGAGGTCGGGAGTAATTGCGGTGGTTATGTCAGGTACGCTCCATTGTTATGTCTGGCTACCGGAGATTACAGCGGGAGAGCTACATTCTTGCCTCCGTTTTTACTCAGAGACTTATCATTCCCCTAGTGCTCACAAACCGGCTGGGGTTGGTTAAAATATTGACTTATCGCCTGTTAATGCCGGACTCTATCACTCGGCTAAATTGACATATTAACTAAGTGCCAGGTAAAGCCAGACTTCATTAATTAGCTTGTATGATACCTGTTGTGACCCTCTAAATACCCTGCAATAAATAACTGATAATAATCCGGAAAGTATTGTAGCTTAAAATTCTAAGTTCCCTGGTATCTATAGAATGTTCAATCTGTTTTGTTTTGCTTAAATAATGTTCAGGTTTTTTTTTTTTTTCTTTTTATTTCTCTATACCTTTGTACGTTTTGATTAATCTCACCTACATGTGTATATATATTACTTCAGTTACATGTATACTCTTGATTTATATACACCAGTTATCTAGGCATGGTAGTTTCAGAGATATACAGGTTCCTAAACTGGGGGGAGTGTTACTTTAAATATATTAGAGAAGGGACAAGATTTCAGAAAGATTCCTCCATGTGGGTATGTATATTTATATGGCAGGGAGCTTATGAGAAGAAGTGAATATATACTCCCTGTTATTTAAACTATATACTTGCCTATTGTTAATTGGGATGACTTATAGAATGTAAAATATATACTTCTCATACATAACCTAGATCCCATGTAGGATGCAGTTTCGATATTACTCATTATACCTTTTCAGGCTGTTCAAGTAAACTGAGTTTGTATATCTTTATGTTCGATGGTATAGTTTAATAGCCTTTAATGTTTATCGTATAATGCTACAGCTGAGGAAGAAGTTTAGCTTTGTATTTGTTCATTTTCCCTATAAGTCCCAGTAATTATGCCAATGTAGCCCTTTTGGATCACTTGTAAACATATATAGAGCTTGCAGGGTCAGTTGTATAGGAGCAACTGCTAGTTCTTCAACCCTTGTCAGGTATATATATACAATTTAGTAGGCATTTAAATTCTTGCTCAGATCTATCAGAGCACTTGCTAGGTTCCATGATTCTCTAATCTTTTTACAGTCTCCTCCGTGTATATGTGTATGGCATGTTTTGACCAATCCCCCTATATAGTTGGTTCACCATTTTTTAGTTCACTATATGTATATAAGCTGTGTTTTATTTCTAAACTAGAGGTCCAAAAGTGACCTAAGTATTTTAAGTATAAGACATAGTATTGTTTACTATGTTACATTAGTTTTTAACAGGTCTATAAGAGATCTGACATTAATATCACCCTCCTGTAATTCTCTTTTCTTTTTTAATAGATGTCTGAGAGGCCCAAAAGTGGCTTCATTTTTGTCACAGGAGGTAGAAAACCTGAGGATTAGTATTAGTTAGTTTTTCTTCCTGCTTTATTTGACCACAATACGATTATTTAGACATATGGACTGAGCTATTGTATTCTATTTTATTGTTTATGTATGCATTTATCTGCTTATGAGATAGCCCATTGTTAATGATATTTTGTTTTATTGCTCATGTATACATTTATCTATTCACATGCTATTCCATTGCTATGGAATATACTATCTGTAAGTTCGGGATATTATATGCCAGAATTTTTTGTATGTTTATATCAATCCTGAATAAAAAATATTAAAAAAATAAAAAATAAAAAATAAATAAATACAAACTTGCCTGTAAAATAAAAATAAACCCTAAGTTAGATACAATGTAACTATTAGTTATATTGTAGCTAGCTTAGGGTTTATTTTATAGGTAAGTATTTAGTTTTAAATAGGAATAATTTAGGTAATGATAGTAATTTTCTTTAGTTTTATTTAAATTATATTTAATTTAGGGGGTGTTAGGGTTAGGGTTAGACTTAGATTTAGGGGTTAATAACTTTAATATAGTGGCAGCGACGTTGGGGGCGGCAGATTAGGGGTTAATAAGTGTAGGTAGGTTGCGGCGACATTGGGGGCGGCAGATTAGGAGTTAATAAATATAATGTAGGTGGCGGCGGTTTCCGGAGCGGCAGATTAGGGGTTAAAAATGTTATTATAGTGTTTGCGATGCGGGAGGGCCTCGGTTTAGGGGTTAATAGGTAGTTTATGGGTGTTAGTGTACTTTTTAGCACTTTAGTTATGAGTTTTATGTTACGGCATTGTACCATAAAACTCTTAACTACTGACTTTTAAATGCGTTAGGACTCTTGACAGGGTAGGGTGTACCGCTCACTTTTTAGCCTCCCAGGACAGACTCGTAATATCAGCGCTATGGAAGTTCCATAGAAAAAAGACTTTACAAAGTTTACGTAAGTCGTTTTGCGGTAAGTCCAAAGAAGTGTGCGGTGACCCTAAATCTTCAAGACTCGTAGTAGCAGAGGGCATAAAAAAGCAGCGTTAGGACCTCTTAATGCTGCTTTTTTACCTTAACGCACAACTCGTAATCTAGCCGTATATTGCTTTAAGGTCCCTCAATAAAGGAAAAACTCTATAACCCCTCAGCCAAGTAAAAAGTCCTCAAGTTTCTTACTGTAAACCTTATGTCTCAATTAAATGTTAAGCACATAATATAAATGATCTGTCCAAGAAAACATATTCTTAACTAAAAAAGGATAACTTGTCCCAAAAAATGGATCCATAAGAGGATTAACCTCTGAGATGCTGCTCTCCTTCAGTACCTAGAAGTCAAAGGCACTTACATTAGATCCTGCAGGACAGATGCTGCTCCTTAGGTGTGGCAAGTATTTCACACCCTGTCATGGACCTGTAGGAAAAGAAAGTCCAGAGTAACCAACTCTGGCTTTCTGCAAAGGGGTAGCAAAGTGTTAAAAGTAAAGCAAAGACTACCTCACCGCCTTTTAACTGCTAAAAGCCACTGCTACTCTTACTAAAGAGATTGACATGGACATAGCTAGACCCCAATCCTTTCTTGCAGGGAAAAGTACCCATTAAAGGATTAAATATCTTCAGACACCAACTGTGCACATCCACCATTGACAGAAGCAAAGAGAATGACTGGGGATTATGGTTAAGGGAAGTTACATTTAACAGCTTTGCTGGGGTGCTCTTTGTCTCCTCCTGCTGGCCAGGAGTTGAATATCTCACTAGTAATTGGAATGACGTTGTGGACTCTCCATGCCATAGGAAAGAAATGTATTTTCTTTCAATAATGTACAAAGACTTGGCATGCCATTGTTTCATATAATGTATAATGTCTATCCACTGGAAGGTCAATTTCTTCTGTTACCTTTTGTTTACAAAGCTTTTCCTTTAACTATTTCAGCAATACTGACATTTTTAGTATAGATAGGTGGTTGTTTCATTATGAAGAACAGCTATTTCAAATGAAAAAAATAAATGTAAACAATTTAAAGTTTAGTTAAATACACAGAAGCATTTTTTACTATTAAACGATCTTTTAGCAGCAATAAAACTGAAAGATCGGTTCTACTAAGAAGGTATGTAGCTTTGCATAACAGCACCAAGACCTCTGTCAGGTGCTTGTAAGTTTGGATATCAATAAAGTTGGTGTTTTTAAACAATGACATTATTATTACTTACCTACAGACACCTCAAAACTTATAGGTTTGTCTCCGATCTTCCTATCGATTAGTGTTGCTTCAAAAAATGACCCAAAAAGTAAAAAGTCTTCCATGTGTTCTTCCTGGGCCTGCAAGCAAAGTTACACAACAATAAACATGATATCTAAAATAGTAATGTAATTAATGTAATATTTATTTATTACAAATAGTTTTTTTTCTTGCAACGGAATCTTTTTATTTAAACAGAAACATTTTAAACGCAACTAATTCGTTTTAGTAACTTTAGATTTGTGTTATCTTATGCTGATTATCTAGATCTATTTTCATTTTGGAGAATTCCAGTGATTATGTTATTACTTCTTATCAGACAGAAACTGCTTTTTGTTTACCCTTCTCTCTGAAAGCCAATCTACATTGCCCGATAGGCAATTTGTCCAGTAAGGTTTTCAAACTACTAGTCTTCAAAAATATTACATTAGCCTGGCAACTATCCGGTAAAGAAATTAAGATTAATCCCTATCACCTAGATTACGAGTTTTGCGTTAACAGGGGTGCGGTGCTAACGAGCAGTTTATGATCACCGCTCACTTGCAGACAACACTGGTATTAACGGGTTTTTAGAAACCCAGTGTTAACAACAAAAAAAGTTAGCAAAGAGCAAAATTTAGCTCCACATCTCACCTCAATACCAGCGCTGCTTACGGTAGCGGTGAGCTGGCTAAACGTGCTTGTGCACGATTTCCCTATAGGGATCAATGGGGGAGAGCCGGCTGGAAGAAAAAAAAAAACACCTGCAAAAAAGCAGTGTAAAGCTCCTAATGCAGCCCCATTGATTCCTATGGGGAAAATACATTTATGTCTACACCCTAACATGAACCCGAGTCTAAACACCCCTAATCTTACTCTTATTAACCCCTAATCTGCCGCCCCCCGACATCGCTGACACCTACATTATATTATTAACCCCTAATCTGCCGCACCTCACACCGCCGCCTGCTACATTATAGTAATGAACCCCTAATCTGCTGCCCCCAACATCGCCGAACCCTACATTATATTTATTAACCCCTAAACTGCTGCCCCCAATGTCGTCGCAACCTAACTACATTTATTAACCCCTAATCTGCCGCCCACAACGTTGCCGCCACTATAATAAACATATTAACCCCTAAACCTAAGTCTAACCCTAACACCCCCTAACAAATATAATTTAAATAAATCTAAATAAAATTACTACAATTAACTAAATAATTCCTATTTAAAACTAAATACTTACCTATAAAATAAACCCTAAGATAGCTACAATATAACTAATAGTTACATTGTAGCTAGCTTAGAGTTTATTTTTATTTTACAGGCAACTTTGTATTTATTTTAACTAGGTAGAATAGTTATTAAATAGTTATTAACTATTTAATAACTACCTAGTTAAAATAAAGACAAATTTACCTTTAAAATAAAACCTAACCTAAGTTACAATTACACCTAACACTACACTATAATTAAATTAATTACCTAAACTAAATACAATTAAATACAATTTAAAAAAATTATCTAAAGTACGAAAAAAATAAACACTAAATTACAGAAAATAATAAAATAATTACAAGATTTTTAAACTAATTACACCTCCTCTAATCCCCCTAACAAAATGAAAAAGCCCCCCAAAACCAAAAAAAAAGCCCTACCCTACACTAAATTACAAATAGCCCTTAAAAGGGCCTTTTGCAGGGCATTACCCCAAAGTAATCAGCTCTTTTACCTATAAAAAAAAAAAAGTACAAATACCCCCCCAACATTAAAACCCACCACCCACACAACCGACCGGGCAGAAGTGGTCCTCCAGACGGGCAGAAGTCTTCATCCAAACAGGGCAGAAGAGGTCCTCCAGATGGGCAGAAGTCTTCATCCAGACGACATCTTCTATCTTCATCCATCCGGCGCGGAGCGGGTCCATCTTCAAGACATCCGACGCGGAGCATCCTCTTCAAACGGCGGCCGACGACTGAATGAAGGTTCCTTTAAGTGATGTCATCCAAGATGGCGTCCCTTCAATTCCGATTGACTGATAGAATTCTATCAGCCAATCGGAATTAAGGTAGAAAAAATTCTATTGGCTGATGCAATCAGCCAATAGGATTGAGCTTGCATTCTATTGGCTGATTGGAACAGTCAATAGAATGCAAGCTCAATCCTATTGGCTGATTGGATCAGCCAATAGGATTGAACGTCAATCCTATTGGCTGATTGCATCAGCCAATAGGATTTTTTCTACCTTAATTCCGATTGGCTGATAGAATTCTATCAGCCAATCGGAATTGAAGAGATGCCATATGTGACTATATAAGAGATGTGGGAGAAGACTCTGCTCTTTGCTACTGTACAGCTAATGAAATGTTGTACTGGATGATGACGCTATGCAGAAAAAAACCCTCCAATATTGCAACATACCACTTTCAATGATCACACAATAAATCCAGGAACAAATTTTCAATTGTTGATTCCTTGTTGTGATCATTTTACTTTTTACACCTGGTTGATTCTTTTAAAATAGATGAGTATGCAGATAATAGCTGTATTCAAATTAAATTCACAGTTGTTGATGCACAGCTACAAAGCCAACACAACTATTTAAATCCTTGGAATCATTTTCTATGGTAAAGGAAGGGTAGATCATGAGAGTCTATATCTCATAAAGTTGTAGGCTCTAATGTATTTATTTATATTTATAATCAAACTCAATATTACTGAGCCATACTAACCTCAGGAGGTATATCAAATTTCTCTACTTCCACTTGAGTTGAGTTTGTCTTATCTGCTGCAGAAGTTGGTTTTCCTTCTTCAGATCCCTTTTCTCCCTTCTCTTTTCCTGATCCTTTGGAAGACTTTGAATCCTTTAGAGGAAGTTTGATATCCTTAACAATCTTTGAAAACTTTGATTCATGTGCTCCGCCAGACAGGATTTCAACAGCAAGTTCTATTAAGATGCGTCCTCTAAATGAAACCCCTTCCCCATGGCCCTCATTAAGTTCTTGGTGATCATCCATTAGTGTTGTATTTCGAGGTGAGCCATATAAATTAATCCAGGCCGGTCCAAATGTAGGAAGAAAGCCTGTAAAGGAAAATAATCAAATTATAGATGAAACCATACAAATTAAAAGCAAATACAGAGCCGTTGAATATTATTATATTTCAGATACAAAAGTTTCTGTGTGTTTAAAAAATAAGTTATAAATCAGATATGAAGTTTAAATAAAATAAGCATGAACAGGGTTGAATAAGATGTTGCATGTTTATAATATCATTTATTTTGAACAATTTATCAGATCATGAAATATAACTAAAGTTTTGTAATCATTTAAATCATTTTTATTCCTATTATTATTATTATCATTTATTTGTATAGTGCCATTAAATTCTGTAGCGCTGGGTACAGAGATATCGGTATACAATGACAAAGATATGTGATAAGATACAAAAAAATGTAAAAGACTAAACAATAGAACAGAAGTAGGACCATGTATACATTAACAGAATGGGTTAAGTTACTCATCTGGGAAATCATCATTTAATGTTTTTTAAAACTTATCTGATATTTGAATGGTTTGATACTTTTTGCCTTCTTTTCTACATACATTTCAAGATGGTGTGAAGTGACAGAAAATTATCTTCTGATTTTGAATTATTATTTTTATTGAATAATATAGGTGTAAAATCCACCCTTGCTTTATTGGTGGACAGTGTCATGCCTCGCAAAAATGTAAACTTTTTTTCTCTGGTATTTAAGTAAAATAAAATGCTGTGCTTAAGATAACTTTTGTGTCCCTTTAAAAGGCTTCCTGTTTACCTTTGTCTCCATCTTGCTCATCAGAAATCTTCTTCAGATCAATGTAATGAGTTGCTAAAGCCACATCATTCATGCTGCCCTCGTCCCACACCTGGATTTTAACTCTACGACACAGAGGAGGAAACATTTCCTTGAAAATGATCTGCTCATGCCACACTGGATCGGCACAATTCTTCTGAGCTGTGGTTTTTCCCTAAATGTTTAAATACACAAACAATACAAATGAAGATTATCAATAGTAATGGCCTACATAAATACAATTTATATTTACAATATTGTGAATGACATATAGTGTTAATTATGTAAAACTATCTTTTTTTTTTTACCATTTGGCCTGCAAACATGACCACCACATAGGGATCAACTAGGTCTTTACTGTCACCAATAAAAGCTTTGGTCACATTTGCCATGATGCTGGAGTTCATCTTTGGCAGACCTTCTGCTCTGTATATTCTCACATAAAACCTAGCCCATGGTCTTTCTGATGGAAATCCTTTTGGTATGAGCAAGTTCCTAGAAACAAAATGGAAACATTAATGTTCGTTCGTCAATGGAATATGCATTGTGTGTACACACATGACTACGGTAAAAGAAAAGACCAATAATTCTGAAAATACTATGTTTATCATATCTTGTACAAATTCAAAGTATGTTCAGCACAATCAAACTCATGGAAGTGTGAAGGCTGTAATAGGGCTACTGCAAAACCCCTAAGTCACAAACAGCAAACAAGGTAAAAGCCGCACCACTGGTATCTTTTCAATCCTTTATTCCATAGTTGAATTAGGAGCAGTTACAAAAAGAACTACGTTTTGGGTTATGCATCCTTAGTCATGTTCATGAATAAGGGTGCATAGCCCAAAACGTAGTTCTTTTTGTACCTGCTCCTATTTCAACTATGGAATAAAGGATTGAAAAGATACCAGTGGTGCGGCTGTTACCTTGTTTGCTGTTTATCATATATTGTGTTAGACATTATAAAACATGCATCTTGTTCCTTCTATGCTCTGGTATCCTGTACGTCTGGTGTAAGGAAACATATTATTATTGTTATTATTATAATGTCTGGTTCATATACAAACTGTATTCAGATGCATTACATACTTTCTGATTCACAAATGTAAGCATATAAATGAAAATATCCTTTGACTTGTAAATTAATTCATATGAGAGAGGCAGTTTTGATTCTAGGGTTATGCTAAGGAAACAGTGGTGGTTCTAGTGGTGCTTAAATCAATCATTATGGTAATACCCTTAATTCTAAAAAGTTTCAGTAGCCATAAATTAGCAAGGTAGTCAACGTTTACATGTTCTTTGCTCCAATCAGGGGATGGAGAGAGGTAAATAGGAAAGGAAAATTTAAAGAAGAAAAAAAGGAATGATTTGTTAAAAAAATGTCACATCCCTCCACAATTATATTACTTTAACCCCCATTAGCATGGAAGAAACCTCTCTATTTAAAGGCTTAATCATTAACCCCAGCAATCATTAACTCTTATAGATTTGGGGTATGTTTCCTTGCCTTCCTATTCTTAATAATCTTGAAATGAAAACACTTTATTTAAGAAATCACATAGATATTTTTGATTAATAGGAATAGACAGACACTTATATGTTATATTTCTGACTTATGTCTAACTTTAAGTATATTTTCATATTTCTTTATGTATTATCTTAGTCTATTAGGATGTTAAAGAGGAAAGATTTGCATACATAATCCTCAATTTAACATTGGCATGTCCATATAAAAAGTTCATGTCTTGCATAGTTAACAATTTCTTACTGCAGAATTAAGTTAATTATAATCAACTGGACTCAGAAAATTAAAATGTATTAACTGCTAAAAGGAATATTATCACTGCATTAATACCATTGTACTATATCATTTCATTTTTACAAGTTGAATATTTATAATTAGTTAATCAAAATGCTAGTATTGAATCTGATCAGTCGGAGCAGCTTATTTCCATCTCTAGGTTATAAACATAGTTATAGTGTACACTTTGAATAATTGGTTACAAGTTACCCTGCTGTTTAGGTTGAGGATAATAAAGTTATTTAATTAACTTCAGAACATATTAATGTTATAGGTGGTGCATATATTAAATATAAAGTTCATGGAGAAGTAAAAACAGTTTACTTACTAAAATTAGGATATAGATTGTATAGCCATTAGACTATCCTGCCAGTGGCAAAATCAAGAAACACATTTGCTTTGTCTGTATCTGACATAGGATTGTGTGATTATTATGTTAAAAATCTAATAATTTGTGATTTATAGGGCCATGATACCCAAATGTTGAAACACTTGAAAGTGATGCAGCATAGCTGTAAAAAGCTGACTAGAAAATGTCATCTGAACATCTCTATGCAAAAAAGATAGATATTTTACCTCAAAATGTCCTAAGTATTCAAGCCCCATTGCAAAGGACTTTAAGCAGCAAATCAGTATGCCTGTCCCGGGACCGCCAAGAAAGGGAGCCTCATGCACACTCATGTTATATCCCTATTTAGTTTAAGGAAGTTTACTATGAAATCTCCTGAGAGTTAAGTGAAGTCTCATGAGATCACAGTAAAAGAGTTCATGACCTCAGCATTGCTAATACTGATTGGCTGATTGATTTTTTTTAACTGCAGCTAAGCAGCAGCTGAAGTATAACTTTTTACACAGAACTTACTCTGCTGAGCTGAGGAAATTATGAGGTATAATATCTTACTTTTTTACATAGAAATGCTCAGATGATATTTTCCTGTCAGCTTTTAACAGTTATACTGCATCAGTTTCAAGTGATTTAGCACATGAGTATTATGTCACTTTAAGCAGTCCTGACATTTGACTGTATAGACATATATCCTTGCTCCTAAGATTAACGAGACATTTTCAGTACTAAAATTGTGATTCCACCCCCCCCCCCACGAAAATCTGGAGTGTTATAGGCTCATATGCTAATTTCTACGCCCTTGAAGGCTACCTCTTATCTGAATGCTTTTGTATTTGCTTTTCACAATAGGGGAGTGATAGTTCATGTGAGCCATATAGATAACATTGTGCTCGGGACGTTATTTAAGAGTAAGCACAACACAGCACTAATAAGTCAATAGATAATAAATAAATAGTCATGTGATCAGGGGGCTGTCAGAAGATACTTAGATACAAGGTAATCACAGAGGTAAAAAGTATATTACTATAACTGTTGGTTATGCAAAACTGGGGAATGGGTAATAAAGGGATTATCTATCTTTCAAAACAATAAAAATTCTGGTGTATACTGTCCCTTTAAATGGCTTTTAAATGGCTTTTCACGGAGTGTGTCAATGGACTGAAAACAATGTAAACTTTCCAATAAATATATCTTCTAAATAAGTTTGAAAATGTATTTTGTTTAAATATAATTTTTAAGTAAAGTTCTTAATTACATATATATTCAATTTATTTTTTAAATCATAGTGTTGTTTCGGGGTCTACAGACCCCTTCCTCAGACCAGACAACATAGTGAGAAAACAAAGTGCTTTAAATACCCTAAAACCCCTCCCCCTTAGATTTGAAAATTGCGCCATAAAGTAACCCCGTAGTCATGGTGATTCTAAACAACAATCTTTGAAACAGAGGTGTCAATAATTGGTATAAACATACATCAATAAAAGTGATAACAACAATAAATTGAGCTCCCCATAGTGTCAATAAAGGTGAAGGCAATCCCTGTTCTTGTGAGTAAGAACATACATAAAACAGTGAGTGTGCAGCTAAATCATTCTAACCTATCTGGAGTTACTATGTGAATCCTATCCGTGTATATCCTATGTGTAAATATCTAAACTTTGGATCGTCTTTCATGGGATCACAGACACCTTTAGCTTATCAGTGTAGTTATTTGCACTCTCAAAATCTTGCTTATGTGTTACAGTGATTGACAGGACAGATTAGAGGTGGGGTTAAGACTCCATTATCGTGGTCATTGTGCCCTGTTTTGGCAGTGTGTATAGTGGATGTATGCTGAATCCATTATAGTTTATTCTAGTGGGCAAATTGTTGCGTAATTATTGTGGTTCCTACTCTCCATATTCCTGTCAGATGTATATATGTGTCAATAAACAGGGGTTATCACTAAGTCCTGCGTGAGAAAAAAACCTCCAGAGCAGAATACATATAATACAAAATACAGACAAATTCATACAGGATAGAAGTATTCATCTAAAGCTATACATGTAAAGCTGGGACATCCGTTTTATAAGGACCTAAAGTCCTGGGACCATTAAGTGTTCAGTTTATCCATGGTGTGTATGAGGTTTGTTTTCATCACCTTGTCATAATGTACCATTCAATTAACCCCTTCAGAGTTAGGCCCAGATTGTTAATACACTTATTGTTAGTATGCAAATTTAATATATTATTGTGTGAATATCTTAGCTGGTTAGTATACATGGTCTAGGTTACATAATTAGCCTTGTGTCTGGTATCCTTCAGTTGCCGGTTTATAACCTCCACAATAGCTCATTGGTCATTCACCTATAAGTAACAATCAAGATGTCCTTCAAATTGTTCATATGACATATACTCACATTATGGACATATCAGTAAAAGAAGTTCTGTTTCACAGAGCCTTGTGCCAGGTATTCTAGAGTTACCCACGTCAAATGACCTCACTATGTGATCCTTGGTCCTGAGCTTACAATGGGCAATCAAGGTATTCCCCATTATCATAGGAAGACAGCATGAGATGTGGACATTGTTACAAAACCAGGATGGAAGCACAACAGAGTATTCCTCTTAATAATGGTCATATATGGTGCCACCCTTTTTGTTATGGTCATAACGGATACTGGCCTAAGGTGCTATTCAGTCCATCTCAAATCAACCCACCACTTCCCTATCCCCATATATCTGGAAGATGTTAAAGTGGTTCCCAGTATACATGGTCATGTCTCACCGACACCTCAGCGGTGCATGGCCATCCTGGGGTGGTGTGAGCAGATTTACAGAAAGCAGTGTCAGTCTATCTACATATTTAGACCATTTGGGTGTAGTGTACCTAGCCTGTGTGTCCATCTGGCTTCCAATTTTAGAAGTACATTGTCTCTATCACCCCCTCTTTTGAGAGGTGGGACATAGTCTATGAGAATAAACCTCATGTCCGAAACCTTTTGTCCTGTTGTAAGGAAATGTCTTGCTACTGGCTGTTCACTTTCTCATTTTTTAGTGCCACCTTGATGGCCGATCGGTGATTTGCCATATGTTTCCTGACATCATCAGTGGTTTTACCCACGTAGAATAAACCACAGCAGCAGTTCAGCAGGTAAATCACAAAGGTTGTTGTGCACCTAAGTTAGTGCCTTATCTCAAACCTCTGGTTTGTATGTGGGTGTCTAAAATGCTTGCATGCAATCATGCCACTGCAAGTGGTAAATCCACTGCAGCAAATGCATCCAATCTTGGTTGTTTTCAGCCATTTTTCCTTGCCATAACAGTGACTGGGGTCAGTAAGCATCACCAAGTCTCTAATGTTTCTCCCCCTCCTGTATCCCATGATGGGGGGGGTCCATTTTCTTAAATGGTAGAGTTGGATCTATTTGCAGGATTTCCCATCTGCCATGCATGGCCCTTGCCAGGTCATGCTTTTCACTGTTATATGTTGTAGAAAAGACTAATCTGCAGTAAGTGTTGGCTTAGTCTGGTTGTGCTCTTTGTCGTTCTGTTCCAATACCTCATCTATGACCTCATTGATCATCTTTGACCTGTATCCCCGCTGTTGGAATTTATTGGACATCATTTGGAGCTGTAATAGTTTGTTGTCCTCCTCTGAATTGTTCCTAGTGACCCTGGTCATTTGTGATTTGATGATTGTTCTCCGTGTGTGGGGAGGAAGATTACTGGTTGCATACAGTAGTGAGTTTCTGTCCATTAGTTTAGTAAACAGTGATGTAGTCAGGTGATAATCCTTTTTGTAGATCCTTAGATCCAAGAAGTCAATTTAGTTCACATCCTTCTGTATCTTGAATCTAATGGGGGATTCCAACCCATTGAGGAGATCAATCCATTCATCCAGCGCTTGGGAGCCCCCTTTCCACACAAAAAACAGATCATCTATATATCTATTATAGTGTCTCACATGCACATTTTGATATATTTGCATGATAGTCTCCTTATAATTCTCCATAAAGAGGTTGGCGTATGCTGGAGCTACATTTGAGCCCATAGCCGTTCCCATTAGTTGCTGGTAGTATTTATTCTCACATCTAAAGTAGTTCAGCGTGAGACATAGATGTAGGAGTTTAAGCTGGTGGGCCAATGTATGGGTATCGTTGTAGAGCAGTTTGTATTGTCTGTAGTCCATCTTCGTGTAGTATCACAGTGTACAGGCTGTTGATGTCCATTGTGACTAACAAGCCAGATGCTTCAATGTCTTCAATAGTTTTCAGTTCTTTGATGACCCACATGAGTCTTTCAGGTATGACTTCATACCTATCACCAGCGGTTTTAATTATGCAGCCATGTATTGTGCGAATGATTGTAGGACTGAGCCCCGAGCTGATACTATGGGCCTCCCTGGTGGGTGCTCAAGATCTTTATGTATTTTGGGGAGCGTATATAGTATTGTATGAATAGGGTTGTTTACTTGGAGGAACACACAGGCTAGGTACACTACACCCAAATGGTCTAAATATGTCGATAGACTGGCACTGCTTTCTGAAAATCCGTTGGCACCACACCAGGATGGCCATGCACAGCTGAGGTGTCGGTGAGGCATGACCATGTATACTGGGAACCACTTCAACATCTTCCAGATATATGGGGATAGGGAAGTGTTGGGTTGATTTGAGATGGACTGAATAGCACCTTAGGCCAGTACACATTATGACCATAACAAAAAGGGTGGCACCATATATGACCATTATTAAGAGGAATACTCTGCCATGCTTCAATCCTGGTTTTGTAACAATGTCCACATCTTATGCTGTCTTAATATGATAATGCAGAACACCTTGATTTCCGGTTGTAAATTCAGGACCAAGGAACCCATAGTGAAGTAATTTGATGTGGGTAGTTCTAGAATACCTGGCACAAGGCTCTGTGAAACAGAACTTCTTTAACTGATATGTCCATAATGGGAGTATATGCCATATGACCAATTTGAAGGACACCTTGATTGTCACTTAAAGGTGAATGACCAATGAGCTATTGTAGAGGTCATACACCGGCTACTGAAGGATACCAGACACAAGGCTAATTATGTAACCTAGACGATGTATACTAGCCAGCTAAAATATTTACACAACAATATATTAAATATGTTTACTAACAATAAGTGTATTAACAATCTGGGTCTAACTCTGAAGGGGTTAATTGAATGGCACAGTATGACAAGGTGATGAAAACGACCCTCATACACACCATGGAAAAATTGAACCCATAATAGTCCCAGAACTTTAGGTCCTTATGAAACGGACGTCCCAGCTTTACATGTATATCTTTAGATGAATACTTATATCCTGTATGAATTTGTATGTATTTTGTATGTGCATTAGATATATGTATTCTGCACTTATACTTTGGAGGAAAATATCTCACACAGGACTTAGCGTTACCCCTGTGTATTGACACGTATATACATCTGACAGGAATATGGAGAGTAGGAACCACAATAATTATGTAACAATTTGCCCACTAGAATAAAGTATAATGGATTCAGCATACACCCATTATACACACTGCCAAAACAGGGAACAATGACCACGATAATAGAGTTTTGCTACATAAGTACAGTTCAACCTATACACATCCGCAGACAAGGTATCCGATACCGTCTGGAGGATGGACAACAGACCAATCAGAGAAGCTCATGCTCTGACTAACTACACACAAAAGCCACACCCCTTTCATATGCTAATTAGCCAAACGGTGGCTAGGCACAAGGTAATTGGTGGAAAATACCCACACAATACGTGCCAACTAGGTCTCGCAACAGCAGCGAATCATCAGCTATGTCTTAAGCGCAACAAGGTAAGCACTGGAGATTCTGCATTCAAGCAGTTTGTGGCTTGATTTGGATATGTGTTTAGACAACTGACTTATCTAGATTGAACAACAGCAGAAACACTGATCCCCATATATGATGAGTGGTTAATCCCACCTCTGATCTGTCCTGTCAATCAAGGTAACACATAAGCAAGATTTTGAGAGAGCAAATAACTACACTGATAAGCTAACGGTATCTGTGATCCCATGAAGGATGATCCAAAGTTTGGATATTTACACATAGGATATACACGGATAGGATTCACATAGTAACTCCAGATAGGAGGTTAGAACGATTTAGCTCCACACTTACTGTTTTATGTATGTTCTTACTCACAAGAACAGGGATTGCCTTCACCTTTATTGACACTAAGGGGAGCTCAATTGATTGTTGTTATCACGTTTATTGATGTATGTATATACCAATTATTGACACCTCTGTTCAAAGATGTTGATTGTTGTTTAGAATCACCATGACTACGGGGTTACTTTTTGGCACAATTTTCAAATCAAAGGGGGAGGGGTTTTAGGGTATTTAAAGCACTTTGTTTTCTAACTATGTTGTCTGGTCTGAGGATTGAGGAAGGGGTTTGAGGCCCCAAAATGTCACTATGATTTAAAAAAAAAAAAAAAATATTTTATCACAAATACAGTGAGTGTAGTCTCATATACATGCATATCTATCTATACACACACATATATATATATATATATATATATATATATATATATATATATATATATATATATATATATATATATATATATATATATATATATATATATACAGTATCTCACAAAAGTGAGTACACCCCTCACAATTTTTGTAAATATTTTATTATTTCTTTTCATGTGACAACACAGAAGAAATGGCACTTTGCTACAATGTAAAGAAGTGAGTGTACAGCCTGTATAACAGTGTAAATTTGCTGTCCCCTCAAAATAACTCAACAGACAGCCATTAATGTCTAACCATTGGCAACAAAAGTCAGTACACCCCTAAGTGGATATTTCCAAATTCGGCCCAAAGTGTCAATATTTTGTGTGGCCACCATTATTTTCCAGCACTGCCTTAACCCTCTTGGGCATGGAGTATACCAGAGCTTCACAGGTTGTCAATGGAGTCCTCTTCCACTCCTCCATGACAACATCACAGAGCTGGTGGATGTTAGAGACCTTGCGCTCTCCACAGATGCTCAATAGGGTTTAGGTCTGGAGACATGCTTGGCCAGTCCATCACCTTTACCCTCAGCTTCTTTAGCAAGGCAGTGGTCGTCTTAGAGGTGTGTTTGGGGTCATTATGATGTTGGAATATTGCCCTGCGGCCCAGTCTCCAAAGGGAGGGGAACATGCTTTACTTCAGTATGTCACAGTACATGTTGGCATTCATGGTTCCCTCAATGAACTGTAGCTCCCCAGTGCCGGAAGCACTCATGCAGGCCCAGATCATGACTCTCATCACCATGCTTTACTGTAGGCAAGACACACTTGTCTTTGTACTCCTCACCTGGTTGCCGCGACACACGCTTAACACCATCTGAACCAAATAAGTTTATCTTGGTCTCATCGGACCAAGCCTAATGCAGGCTTGAAACATTGTATGTTTGTTCTGGGACCCCATATGTGAAAAATAAAGGTCTTTTATTTGCTGTGGAGGCTGGAATCTCTTAGTTTCTTGGTCTGAACACTGACAGGCTGACCCCACCACCCCTTCAACCTCTGCAGCAATGCTGGCAGCACTAATATGTCTATTTCCCAAAGACAACCTCTGGATATGACGCTGAGCATGTGCACTCAACTTCTTTGGTTGACCATGGCGAGGCCTGTTCTGAGTGGAACCTGTCCTGTGAAACCGCTGTATGGTCTTGCCCACCGTGCTGCAGTTCAGTTTCAGGGTCTTGGCAATCTTCTTATAGCCTAGGCCATCTTTATGTAGAGCAACAATTCTTTTTTTCAGATCCTCAGAGAGTTCTTTGCCATGAGGTGCCATGTTAAACTTCCAGTGACCAATATGAGAGAGTGTGAGAGCGATAACACCAAATTTAACACACCTGCTCCCCATTCACACCTGAGACCTTGTAACACTAACTTGTCACATGACACCGGGGAGGGAAAATGGCTAATTGGGCCCAATTTGGCCATTTCCACTTAGGGGTGTACTCACTTTTGTTGCCAACAGTTTAGACATTAATGGCTGTTTGTTGAGTTATTTTGAGGGGACAGCAAATTTGCAGGGTTATACAGACTGTACACTCACTACTTTACATTGTAGCAAAGTGTCATTTCTTCAGTGTTGTCACGTGAAAAGATATAAAAAAGTATTTGAAAAAATGTGAGGGGTGTACTTTTTGTGCACCCTTCCCTAGTAGTTCGTTTTTTTATATATATATATATATATATATATATATATATATATATATATATATATATATATATATATATATATATATATATATATATATATATATATATATATACACATATACATACATAGCTATCTATATACACACAGATACACACACACATATATATATATATATACACACACACACATTTATCTATATACACACACACACATATATATATATATATATATATATATATATATACAGTATACATATCTATCTATCTATTATATATACACACGTACATTATATATGTATAAATATATATGTGTGTTAAAATGATAATCATTATAACAATGTGTACACTTTTTTCATTTTTTAAGCAGTGGTAGTTGTAGTGGATACTATGCTGTGCACATCTAGTAATTTTTGTAGCATCCCTGACTCTCACATGTGCCAGCTGCCGTGAGTATGTAAGGAAGTGCATTTTTATGTTCAGTAAATGCTAGTTTCTACTTTGGAAATGCTCTGTTATTATGTACTTGAAAATCAATATAAAGCAAATGTCTGACATAACAGCACATAATTAAATTTCACTGTAGTGAGTATAAAACCATGGCTATAATTACTTTTCAATTTGCTCTTCTGCATCACTTATTTTCTGAGAAGATTGCACACTGTCACCTTTCCCAGCCACACTGATATCACATTTTAAGTATCCTTTGACTCCCGTTCTGATGTCAGCAGGGTCTGTCAGCACAGCCCACTTGTCAGAAAACTGATGACCTGAAAAATACAAAGACCTTATTTACTGAGATTGTGTCACTCACTTTGTCATCTTGTTTAATTTATTCATATCATTGAGTTTTTCATATCTTCTCAAGTGGTCACATTTTATTACCCTCATTTCTTTGTAAACACAAGAGCTTCCCAGGCTGTATAAGCCTCTTGTGTGTGTAAGAACATCTCCTACTACTTGTGTTTTAGGGTAGGGCATTCCTTTTCATTTAAGTATGTGTATGTAAATAGTGTCAACACAATGAACTGCTGTATAGTGCACCATAATCAATATATTTGTAATAGTATTTCTAATGCTCTCTTTAAATGTAATATTTGAATTATAAAATAGAAACATTCAAATTGATATATTTGTATCTATTATTTATCAATTTACTAAATTCCCTACCACATGAACTATTGAACTTCTGAATAGTATTTGTTAAAGTGAATGTAAAGTCTCATCAAGTAGTACTGAAACACAGGGATTGGTACAGCGCCAAAAAGGCCAAGGGACAAATATACAAAACTGCAGATACGTTTAAAATGTGGATTTATTACAATCAGATAAAACAATACACGGCATAAATAGTAAAATAAGATAAAACCAAATGGTGTAATGGCAAAGATTGCCGAGCAAGTCTTAAAGAAAGGCAATAGAAAATGTTTAAAACCATAGGATTGCTAGCAAAATTAAAAGAATTTTTAAAAAACACTTGAACCATAAATGACTTGATGTTCATATAATTATAATTAGCGTAGAAATCTGAGGTGCGTAAAAAAGGGTAATTAGCTGTCTGAGAATTGAGTCAGTTATGGATCCATATTTGCGTGTGTGCTGTGGTGAATTGTGGGAGGTGCGTGCAACAATTAGAGAGTATCCCTATTCCAGAGTAGACCTGGGTGTGTATGCTTGAAAGCTCCCAGAAGACAAATACAATGTGGTTAATTACAACACAGTCAAAATGATAACAAGTGGAATGCAACACAGTGGCGAGGATGATAAAACTGGATATAAAATCAACAAAAAGGTGCACATAAAATAATGTAAAATGGAAACTAGGACTCCGACACAAAAACAGAAGGAATCCAAGTCCAAAAAAAATGGTGAGGTATCCTAAAAAAACAGATGAGGTAGCGCTTAAAGTCAAATATAAAGTCAATGAAAAATAAAAAAATCCAAAAAATGGTATTCAACAAAGGAGGCTGGAGAACAAAGTGGGTGCAAAAATCGGTGCGAAAAAATCAGAAAAGGACAAGCATAAAAAGTTAAACCATTTGTAATCCAAATGTGGCCAATAGGTGATCCAGATATATCACAGTGGTGGAAAAAAATCAAA